>NC_072436.2:12774621-13077651 GCF_028878055.3 Symphalangus syndactylus | reverse complement strand
AAAACAACCTCTTTATTTTGTTCTATTTTTTGTTTCACTAATTTCTGCTTTTAATATTTTCATGCTCTTTGGATTTATGCTGTTGTTCTTTTTCTGGATGTTTCTTGTTTGGTTTTTTTGGTGTTTGTTTTGTGTGTGTGTGTATGTGTTTGCCAGGGTCTCGCTCTGTCACCAAGGCTGGAGTGCAGTGGCAAGATCTCAGCTCACTGTAACCTCTGCAACCCCTGGGCTTAAGCAATCCTCCCACCTCAGCCTTGCCAGTAGCTAGGACTACAGGTGCATACCATCACACCTGGCTAATACTTTTTTCTAGAGACAGGGTTTTACCATGTTGCCCAGCTGGTCTCGTACTCCTGGGCTCAAGTGATGCTCCTGCCTCAGCCTCCCAAAATGCGGGGATTACAGGCATGAGCCACCTCACCTGTCCTTTTTTTTTTTTTTTTTTTGAGACTGAGTCTCACTCTGTCACCCAGGCTGGAGTGCAGTGGCACAATCTCGGTTCACTGGAACCTCCGCCTCCTGGGTTCAAGCGATTCTCCTGCCTCAGCCTTCTGAGTAGCTGGGACTACAGGTGCATGCCACCACACCCGGCTAATTTTTTATTTTTAGTAGAGATGGGGTTTCAGTATGTTAGCCAGGCTGGTCCTGAACTCCTGACCTCAGGTGATCCGCCCATCTCGGCCTCCCAACGTGCTGGGATTACAGGTGTGAGCCACTGCATCCGGCCACCTGGCCATTTTTCTGGTTTCAAAAGTGGAAAGTTAGGTTCAACTTATTTTTTTATTTCTATTCTCATTTTTTGATTTTTTATTTTTCAATAAGTTATTGGGGTACAGGTGGTATTTGGCTACATGAGTAAGTTCTTCAGTGGCGATTTGTGAGATTTTGGTGCACCCATCACCCGAGCAGTACACACCGTACCCTATTTGTGGTCTTTTATCCCTCACCCCTTCCCACCCTTCCCCCAAGTCCCCAAAATCCATTGTATCATTCTTATGCCTTTGCGTTCTCATAGCTTAGCTCCCACTTATGATTGAGAACATAAGGTGTTTGGTTTTCCATTCCCTAGTAACTTCACTTAGAATAATACTCTCCAATCTCATCCAGGTCACTGCAAATGCCGTTAATTCATTCCTTTTTATGGCTGAGTGGTATTCCATCATATATATATATGTGTGTGTATATATATTACATATATATCACGTATACGATATATGTGTATCGTATATGTGATATATATCAGTATATCATATATATCACAGTATATATCTCTCTCACAGTTTCTCTCTCTCACATCGTATATATGTATATATCACATGTATTAGTATATATACTGATGTATATCATATATATGTGATATATCAGTATATCATATATATCACAGTATATATATCATATATATGGTATATATGGTATATCATATGTATCATTTATATATCATATAATCATATCTTATATATCACAATATATATAATAATTACATCTTATATATCACAGTATATATGATATACCTATATATACCATATATATGATATACCATATATATACCATATATATGATATACCATATATATACCATATATATGATATACCATATATATACCATATATATGATATATATACTATATATATATATCTCTCTCTCACACATAGTTTCTTTATCCACTCATTGATTGATGGACATTTGGGTTGGTTCCATGATTTTGCAATTGCAAATTGGGTTTCTCTTATTTTTAAATCTTTTTTGTTTTCAAATGCATGCAGTCTCAGGGACACGTGTGCCCCTGAGAATCACTTCTCTTGTTACCCCATAGGTTTTGATGGGGTAGTACTTGCATTTTCATGAAGTTCTAAATACTCTGTAATTTCTACTTTTAGCTCCTCCTTAACCCATCAAAAATAAAATTCTTAATTTTACTGTAGTAAAGTTCATCAGCCTCTTCTCTTACTATTTGTAGTTTCGTGGATTTTTCTTTTTTTTTTTTTTTTTTTTTTTTTTTTGAGACGGAGTCTCGCTGTCGCCCAGGCTGGAGTGCAGTGGCGCGATCTCGGCTCACTGCAGGCTCCGCCCCCCGGGGTTCACGCCATTCTCCTGCCTCAGCCTCCCGAGTAGCTGGGACTATAGGCGCGCGCCACCTCGCCCGGCTAATTTTTTTTGTATTGTTAGTAGAGACGGGGTTTCACCGTGTTAGCCAGGATGGTCTCGATCTCCTGACCTCGTGATCTGCCCGCCTCGGCCTCCCAAAGTGCTAGGATTACAGGCGTGAGCCACCGCGCCCGGCCAGTTTCGTGGATTTTTCTAAAGACACTTCCTTACTTCAAAGTCATGACCTTATGGGCTACGCCATCCTCTGTTATCTTCTGCAGGCGTTATTGTTTTCCCATTAACCTTCAAATCTGCAGCTCACCTGGAATTGCTTTTATTTATGACGTGAGAGAAGGGGACACGTTTTATTTTATTTTTTATCGTATTTCCCTCCAGTCATCGCATGATTTCCAGAAAGTCTCTTCCGTGGCTCTGCAGTGCCCCCTTTTGGAAAGTCACACATCCACACATGCCTGAGCCCTCTATTGCATTTGTCTTTGTTTATCTTTGTGCAAATCCCAAAGTCTTAATGTCGAAGCTTTAAAATAAATCTTTATATTTAGCAGAACAAGTGCTCCGACCTTGATCTCCAAGATTAACAGGGATATTCTTGGCCTTTATATTTCCATATAATTTTTATTTTTATTTTATTTTTTTGAGATGGGGTCTCACTCTGTCTCCCAGGCTGGGGTGCAGTGGCACAGTCTTGGCTCACTGCAACCTCTACCTCCCAGGTTCAAGCGATTCTCCTACTCAGCCTCCCGAGTAGCTGGGATTACAGGCACACACCACCACACCCAGCTAATTTTTGTATTTTTAGTAGAGATGGGGTTTCGCCACGTTAGCCGGGCCGGTCTCGAACTCCTGACCTCAAGTGATCCGCCCACCTCGGCCTCCCAAAGTGCTGGGATTACAGGTGTGAGCCACCGTGCCCAGCCCCATATAACTTTTAGAATCGTACTTTCAATTTCTTTCTTCTTTTTTGAGATGGAGTCTCGCTCTGTCGCCCAGGCTGGAGTGCAGTGGCGTGATCTCCACTCACTGCAACCCTTGCCTCCTGGGTTCAAGCGATTCTTCTGCCTCAGCCTCCCAACTAGCTGGGATTACAGGTGTGGGCCATCATGCCCAGCTGATTTTTGTATTTTTAGTAGAGATGGGGTTTCACTCTATTGACCAGGCTGGTCTAGAACTCCTGACCTCAAGTCACCTGCCTGCCTCGGCCTCCCAAAGTGCTGGGATTACAAGAGTGTGCCACTGAACCCAGCCTATTCTGTTGATTTCTGCTGGAATTTGGATTGACATATAATTGAAATCCCGGGTTGGGAAAAAATTGACATCATTATACAATTGGGTTTAACAGCACACGAGTATGGCATATTCTTCCATGGAGACCAAGCAGATGCACCACTCAGATCTCCTGCTGGGCACAGGGGAACAGGTGACCGGAGGGCTGAGCTGCTGTCTTTGGGCATCTCACAAAGCCAGACTGAGGCCATGCTGCCCGCAGTCTGCTTCTAGCCCATGACTGAGCACAGCAGTGTGACAAAGGATCATGTTTGCTCGAGGACTGCCCATCAGCCTGGCCAAACCTTTCTGGAAACTGTGCTACAGTTTGAGATTCTTCCAACCCAATCCTCCTGCCTTGCCCTCTCTTTCCCACATGGTCTAAGCTCCCCACTGCAGCCTCCTCCTGCCTTTATCCTTACAAGCATGTCCCCAAATAAATCTCATGGACTTCCAATCCTGTGTTGGCATCTTTTCAGAGAATAAGAACCAACATGCTATCTGTGGATTTCGATTTTATACTTCTTAACAGTTATCTGTGTACAGGTCTTACATATCGATTGTTAGATTTGCCTCTGGGGCTGGGCACAGTGGCTCATGCCCATAATCCTAGCACTTTGGGAGGCGGAGGTGGGCGGATCACTTGAGGTCAGGAGTTTGAGACCAGCCTGGCCAACATAGTGAAACCCCATCTCTACTAAAAATACAAAAATTAGCCGGGCATGGTGGCGGGCACCTGTAGTCCCAGCTACTTGGCTGAGGCAGGAGAATCACTTCAACCGGGGAGGCAGAGGTTGCAGTGAGCCAAGACTGCACCACTGCATTCCAGCCTGGGCGACAGAGCAAGACTCCACCTTGAAAAAAGAAAAAAAAAAAAAAAGATTTGCCTCTGGGTAAATGACATTTTATAAGTGGCCTCTCTGATGGGTTAAAGATGGCTGCAGATTCTCTGCATCTCCTCCCATGACATGGTGAAGTCTGTTACCCACCGCTTCCCTGGGCTGGCCCTGTGACTGGCTGGAGGGGCCACCATGTGACTCCCGAGGCCTGGTCCCAGTAGGCCTCGCATATTCCTCTCCTACCTTCTTGGAGCACTGTGCTGAGATCGCTACGCTCTGAAGAAGCCTGGGATGAAAGAGGATTCGGGGAGAGAGACCTAGATACCTCAGCCCTCTCAGCTGAGGCCCTAGACACGTGCATGAGGCCATCGTAGGCCAGCTGGCTCCAGCTGAACTACCTGCTGCAGAAAGCCTCATGAACAAGCCAAATAAAGCCAGCAGATCCACCTGCCAACCCCCACGATTATGACCGGTGAGGAACTGATGTTTCTTCTTAAGCTGTTAGGTAGGTGGTTTGTTATGCAACAATGTAATTAATTTGGTACAGGCTTGCCTCAAAGATATTGCAGATTCAGTTGAGTCCACCAAAGTAAATATTGCAATAAAGTGATGATATAGTTTGGCTGTGTCCCCACCCAAATCTCATCTTGAATTCCCACGTGTTGTGGGAGGAACCCAATGGGAGGTAATTGAATCATGGGGGCAGGTCTTTCCCGTGCTGCTCTCGTGATAGTCTCACAAGATCTGTTGGTTTTAAAAAGGGGAGTTTCCTTGCATAAGATCTCTTCTCTTGTCTGCCACTACGTGAGAAGCTTTCATCTTCTGCCATGATTGTGAGGCCTTCTCCGGCTACGTGGAACTGTAAGTTCGTTAAACGTCTTTCTTTTGTAAATTGCCCAGTGTTGGGTATGTCTTTATCACCAGCGTGAAAACAAACTAATACAAGTGAGTTACAACTTTTTGGTTTCCTGGGGCCTATAAAAGTTACGTTTATGGGCTGGGCACCTTGGCTTATGCCTGTAATCCCAGCACTTCGAGAAGCTGAGGCAGGAGGACCAAGTGAGCCCAGGAGTTCAAGACCAGTCTGGACAACATAGTGAGACCCTGTCTCTACAAAAAAAAAAGAAAATTAGCCGGGCGTGGTGGCGCATGCCTGCGGTCGCAGCTACTCAGGAGGCTGGAGCAGGAGTGCTGCTTGAGTCTGGGAGTTGGAGGTTGAAGTGAGCTGTGTTGGTGTCACAGCACTGCAGCCTGCACAACAGAGTGAGACCCCCATCTCTAAAATAAAAAAAAACTAATTATAAAGTTATGTTTACATTATACTGTAGTTTATTAAGTGTGCAATACCATTATGTCTTAAGAAACAAGGTACACACATTAATTTAAAAATACACTATTGTGGTTGGGCGTGGTGGCCTGCGCCTGTAATCCCAGCGCTTTGGGGGGCCGAGGTGGGTGGATCGCCTGATGTCAGGAGTTCGAGACCAGCCTGGCCAACATGGTGAAACCCTGTCTCTACTAAAAATACAAAATTAGCCGGGCATAGTGGCAGACGCCTGTAATAAAAGGCTAAGGCAGGAGAATCACTTGAACCCGGGAGGCAGAAGTTGCAGTTAGCCGAGATCATGCCACTGCATTCCAGCCCCGGGCAATAAGAGTGAAACTGCATCTCAAATATATATATAGCTAAAAATTGCTAGTGATTGTCTAAGCCTTCAGCAAGTCTAGTTGTCATCATTATGCTGATGGAGGATCTTGCCACAATGTTGGTGTCTGCTGACTGTCCAAGGTGGTGGTTACTGAAGATTAGGGTGGCTGTGGCAATTTCTTTTTTTTTTTTTTTTGAGATGGAGTCTCGCTCTGTCGCCAGGCTGGAGTGCAGTGGCACGATCTCGGCTCACTGCAACCCCTGCCTCCCTGATTCAGGTGACTCTCCTGCCTCAGCCTCCCGAGCAGCTGGGACTACAGGCGTGCGCCACCACGCCCAGCTAATTTTTGTATTTTTTAGTAGAGACGGGGTTTCACTACGTTGGCTAGGATGGTCTCCATCTCTTGACCTTGTGATCCACCCACCTTGGCCTCCCAAAGTGCTGGGATTACAGGCATGAGACACCACGCCCAGCTGGCTGTGGCAATGTCTTAAAATATGACAACAGGGCTGAGCACCATGGCTCACGCCTGTAATCCCAGCACTTTGGGAGGTTGGGGCAGGAGGATTGCTTGAGCCCAGGAGTTCAAGACCAGCCTGGGCAACATGGCAAAACCCCGTCTCTACAAAAAAAAAAAAAAAAAAAAAAAATTAGGCATGCTGAAACATGCCTGTAGTCCCAGCTACTGGGGAGGCTGAGGTGAGAGGATCACCTGAGCTTGGGGAGGTCGAGGCTGCAGTGAGCCATGATTGTGCTATTGCACAACCTGGGCAACAGAGTGAGACTCTGTCTCAAAAAAAAAAAAAAAAAAAAAAGACAACGATGAAATTTGCCACACCGAGGGACTCTTCCATCCAGGAAAGATTTCTCCGCAGCATGCAATAATATTTGATAGCATTTTACCCACAGAAGAACCTCTTTCAAAATTATAATCAGGCCAGGCATGGTGGCTTGGCCTGTAATCCCAGCTCTTTGGGATTCAAAGTGATCAGTTAAGGTCAGAAGTTGGAGTCCAGCCTGGCCAGCATGGTGAAACCCCGCCTCTACTAAAAATACAAAAATTAGCCAGGCGCTGTGGCGGGTACCTGTAATCCCAGCCACTTGGGAAGCTGAGGCATGAGCATCGCTTGAACCTGGGAGGCAGGGGTTGCAGTGAGCCAAGATTATGCCATTGCACTCCAGCCTGGGTGACAGAGCAAAACTCCCACCTAAAAAAAAAAAAAATTATAATCAGTCCTCTCAAACCCTGCCACTGTTGTATCAATGACATTTATGGAATATTCTAAATCCTGTGTTGTCATTTTTTTTTTTTTTTTGAGACGGAGTCTCGCTCTGTCACCCAGGCTGGAGTGCAGTGGCGCAATCTCGGCTCACTGCAAGCTCCGCCTCCCGGGTTCACGCCATTCTCCTGCCTCAGCCTCTCCGAGTAGCTGCGACTACAGGCGCCCGCCACCACACCCGGCTAATTTTTTTGTATTTTTAGTAGAGACGGGGTTTCACCGTGGTCTCGATCTCCTGACCTCGTGATCCGCCCGCGTCGGCCTCCCAAAGTGCTGGGATTACAAGCGTGAGCCACCGCGCCCGGCCTCCTGTGTTGTCATTTTAACAATGTTCACGGCATCTTCACCAGGAGTAGATTCCATCTTAAGAAACCGCTTTCTTTGTTCATCCCTAAGAAGCAGCTCTCATCCATTTAAGTTTGATCATGAGACTGCGGCAACTCAGTCCCATCTCCAAGCTCCACTTCTCATTCTAGTTGTCTGCTATTTCCACCACCTCTACAGTTCCTTCCTCCACTGGAATTTTGGACCCTCCAAGCCATCCATGAGGGTTGGCATCAAGCTCTTCCAAACTCCTGTGAATGTTCTTGGCCTCCCATGAATCATGAATGTTCTTAATGTCATCTAGAATGGGGAATCTCTTCCAGAAGGTTTTCAGTTGACTTGCCCAGATCCATCAGAGGGATCTCTAGCTATGGCAACTAAAGCTTTACTATTAATATATTTATGATATATGTTTTCTTAATCTGAGAGATACTTTATTTTATTTTATTTTTTTGAGATAGTCTTGCTCTGTCACCCAGGCTGGACTCCAGTGGTGCTATCTCAGCTCACTGCAACATCTGCCTCCCACGTTCAAATGGTTCTTCTGCCTCAGCCTCCCAAGTAGCTGGGATTACAGGCATGTAATCCTGTAAGCCACGCCTGGCTTTTTTTTTTTTTTGTATTTTTAGTAGAGATGGGGTTTCACCATGTTGGCCAGGCTGCTCTTGAACTCCTGACCTCAGGTGATCTGCCCCTCCTCGGCCCCCCTTGGCCTCCCAAAGTGCTGGGATTACAGGCGTGAGCCACCGAGCCTGGCCCAATACTTTATTTTAAACTAAAATAACCAGCTTCTATTTGAATATTTTTCTATAATAAAGACATATAGCTTTTTGTGCTAGTTTGGTTTTACTTGTTTTTGTTTTATTTTGCTTTTCTGAGACAAGGTCTGGCTCTGTCACCCAGGCTGGAGCGCAGTTGGCACGATCGTAGCTCACTGCGACCTCAACCTCCTGGGCTCAAGAGACTGTCTCAAAAAAAAAAAAAAAAAGACAAGAATGAAGTTTGCCACACCTCCCCCTTCAGCCTCCTGAGCAGCTGGGACCACAAGCGCATGACACCATGCCCAGCTACTTTTTGCATTTTTTGTAGAGATGGGTTTTCACCATGTTACCCAGGCTGGTCTTGAACTTATGGGCTCAAATGATCCACCTGCCTTGGCCTCCCAGAGTGCTGGGATTACAGGCATTAGCCACCATGCCCGGCTGCTAGCTCGGTTTCTCATACTAAAAAGGTGGCATGTGCACCTCACACAATGCACATTAGGTAGAATTTAAAATATAAATGTGGCCGGGTGCAGTGGCTAACGCCTATAATCCCAGCACTTTGGGAGGCCGAGGCTGGTGGATCACGAGGTCAGGAGTTTGAGACCAGCCCGACCAACATGGTGAAACCCTGTTTCTACTAAAAATACAAAAATTAGCCGGGCGTGGTGGCAGTCGCCTGTAATCCCAACTACTCAGGAGGCCAAGGCAGAAGAATCGCTTGAACCCGGAAGGTGGAGGTTGCGGTGAGCCGAGGTCGCACTACTGCATTCCAGCCTGGGTGACAGACCGAGACTCTGTCACACACACACACACACACACACACAAATGTACTCATTGCCCAACCCCAACCACCATCCACTTCTCTGCTTCCTGTTTTTCTTCTTCCAGATTTTTTAATTGTGATAAAACACATGGCTGGGCACAGTGGCTCACGCCTGTAATCCCAGCACTTTGGGAGGCCGAGGTGGGCGGATCACGAGGTCAGGAGATCGAGACCATCCTGGCTAACATGGTGAAACCCCGTCTCTACTAAAAATACAAAAAATTAGCCGGGCGTGGTGGCAGGCTCCTGTAATCCCAACTACTCAGGAGGCCGAGGCAGGAGATCGCTTGAACCCAGGAGGTGGAGTTTGCGGTGAGCCGAGGTCGCGCCACTGCATTCCAGCCTGGGTGACAGACCGAGACTCTGTCACACACACACACACAGACACACACACACACACACACACAAATACAAATGTACTCATTGCCCAACCCCAACCACCATCCACTTCTCTGCTTCCTGTTTTTTTCTTCCAGATTTTTTTGTTGTGATAAAACACACATGAGATTTGCTGTATTACCCATTTTAAGTGTACCACTCAGTGGCGGTGTGATTTTCCTCTAATTTGGCCTTCAGGTCTCTTCTGGAGAGTGGCTATACACTCGCCCTGACAAGGGGAAGTGCTGGTGGGTGTTTGCAGTATGCCTTTCACAGGAGGCTTCTTTTTTTGAGACAGAGTCTCGCTCTGTCGCCCAGGCTGGAGTGCAGCGGCACGATCTCAGCTCACTGCAACCTCCGCCTCTGGGGTTGGAGCATTTCTCCTGCCTCAGCTTCCCAAGTAGCTGGGATTACAGGCGTGCGCCACCACGCCGAGCTCATTTTTGTATTTTTTAGTAGAAATGGGGTTTCACTGGCCAGACTGGTCTCGACCTCCTGACCTCAGGTGATCTGTCCCACTTGGCCTCCCAAAGCGCTGGGTTAGAGGCGTGAGCCACCACGCCTGGCCATAAGAGGCTTCTTTATTCTGGTGGATGGCCTAATGCCTACATGTCACCAGGTGTCCCTCTCCCAGGAAACTTGTTTCCACTGGAAGCCCTTGTGGCTTTTGTGTGACCTGTGTCCCTACCAAGACAGTGACTCTCTAGAAGAGCCCTGACCAGGAGGCATCATTATAGAACACATGACAGAAGAGAAGCAGCTTATTACTCACATACCCTGGAGAGAACAAGGTGCCTGAGAGGGAGATGGGCAGTCCAGAGACAGCAGGGAGCTCACCCAGCAGGGGGAGTGTATGTGTGTACGTGGCGGTGGGGTGGGTGGGGACCTGTGGGATCAGGCCCTCATTAAGGCCCACGGGCATTATTTTATTCTTTCTTGTGGGGGTTGTGGATTGCCAGTTTAAAGAAAACACACACAAAAGGGGAACTTATTGCCGTGACTCTGGTGTTGGCCACTAAGTTTTAGTCACAGTCAGCAACAGTGGGATGTGTTGGGTTTGGGGTCAGTGGGATGAGGAATAAGCAGGTGTAACACAAATAACCACATGAGGAGGGGAGTTTTAAGGCCAAGGGTGACATGGTATGTTTCAGAAAAAAACTATGCTGCATCCAATATTAGATTCTAGCCCTGTTCATTTTCTTTGAAGAGTTTTGGTTTTGTTTTTTGTTTGTTTTGTTTTGTTTGAGACAGAGTCTGGCTCTGTCGCCCAGGCTGAAGTGCAGTGGTGCAATCTCAGCTCACTGCAACCTCCACCTCCCAGGTTCAAGCAATTCTCCTGCCTCAGCCTCCTGAGTAGCTGGGATTACAAGCGCCCACCACCACACCTGGCTAATTTTTGTATTTTTAGCAGAGACAGGGTTTCACCATGTTGGCCAGGCTGTTCTCGAATTCCTCACTTCAGGTGACATCGGCCTCCCAAAGTTGTGTTGTTGTTGTTATTATTATTGTTGTTGTTGTTATTATTATTATTTGAGATAGAGTCTGGCTCTGTCATCCAGGCTGGAGTGCAGAGATGCTAACATGGCTCACTGCAGCCTCAACCTCCCTGGGCTCAGGTGATCCTCCCACCTCAGCCTCCCAAGTAGCTGGGACCACAGCCGTGTGCCACCCTGCCTGGCTAATTTTTTTCTGTTTTTTGTAGAGATAGGTGTGCTCACTTTGCTGCCCAGGTTGGTCTTGAACTCCTAAGCTCAAGCGATCCTCCTACCTCGAGCTCCTAAAGCACTGAGATTGCAGGTATGAGCCACTGTACCTAGCCAATAAAGTATTTTATTCTTCTTCTTATTATTTGAGACACAGTCTCACTCTGTCACCCAGGGTTGAGTGCAATGGTGCAATCTCAGCTCACCACAGCCTTGACCTCCCTGGGCTCAAGTGGTCCTCCCACCTCAGCCTCCCAAGTAGCTAGGACTACTGGCATGTGCCACCATGCCCAGCTAACTTTTTGTAGAGATGGGGTTTCACCATGTTGCCCAGGCTGGTCTTGAACTCCTGGGCTCAAGAAATCCACCTGCCTCGGCCTCCCAAAGTGCTGAGATGACAGGCCTGAGCCACTATGCCTGGGCCAATAAAGTATTTTTTAAATTAAGGGATGTACATTTTTGATAAGAATTAATGCTGTTGCACACTTAATAGACTATAGTATAGCGTAAACATAACTTATATATGCGCTGGCAAACAGTGCTGACTCACAGCCCAACATTCCCTACAGATGCTGACCACAATAAAAACCTAATGGTTATAGCCAGAACCCCCCCACCCAGATGTTTCCTCCTAGGAATTTTCCACCCACTGACCCCCACCCTGCTCCTCGGCTATAAATCCCTACTTGCCCAAGCTGTATTCCAGGTTGTGCCCAATCCCATTCCTCCACCGCAAGACTCCATTGCCGTGGCCCTGTCCCTGTCACAACAGTCCTGATAAGGTCTGCCTTACCATGCCTTAACAAGAGTCACTAAATAAGGTCGTCTTTAACATTTCAGCCAGGCATGGTGGCTCATACCTGTAATCCCAGCACTTTGGGAGGTTGAGGTGGGCGGATCACCTAAGGTTAGGAGTTCAAGACCAGCCTGATGAACATGGTGAAACCCTGTCTCACTAAAAATACAAAAATTAGCCAGGCATGGTGGCGCACACCTGTAATCCCAGGCTACTCGGGAGGCTGAGGCAGGAGAATCACTTGAGCCCAGGAGGTGGAGGTCGCAGTGAGCTGAGATCCTACCACTGTACTCTAGCCTGGGTGACAGAGCGAGACTCTGTCTCCAAAAACAAACAAACAACAACAACAAAACAATTAACAGAGTTGTGCAGCTATCACCACAATCTAATTTTAGAACAGTTTGTCTCGGCCAGGCATGGTGGCTCACGCCTATAATCCCAGCACTTTGGGAGGCTGAGGTGGGTGGATCACGAGGTCAGGAGTTTGAGACCAGCCTGACTAACATAGTGAAACCCTGTCTCTACTAAAAATACAAAAAAATTAGCCAGGCATGGTGGCGTGCACCTGTAATCTCAGCTACTTGGGAGGCTGAGGCAGGAGAATCACTTGAACCTGGGAGGCAGAGGTTGCAGTGAGCCGAGATCACGCCACTGCCCTCCAGCCTGGGCAACAGTGCAAGACTCCATCTCAAAGAAAACAAAAACAAACAATAAAACAGTTTGTGTCCCCAAAAAGAAACCAAGTAGCAGTCATATTCTAATCCCCCCACCAGACACAAGCAGCCTTGGAAACCTCTCGTCTGCTTTCTGTCTCCATGGATGTGCCTCCCCTGGAGGTTTCATAGAAATGGAATCCCACAATATGTGGTCTCTGTGTCTGGTTTGTCTCACACAGTGTAATGTTTTGAGGTTCATTCCATGCTGTAGCATGCATCACTAATTCATTCCTTTTATAGCCAAATAATAGCCCATCATATGGACATACCACATTTTATTTATTCCATTACCCACTGATGGACATTTGGGCTGTTTCCATTTTTTGGAATACTGCTAGGAACATTGGAGTACAAGCTTTGTGTGGGAGCTTGTCCTTATTTCTCTTGGGTATACACTTAGTGGAAGTACTGAGTAATGTGGCAACTCTATGTTTAACATTCTGAGAATTTTCTGACTGGTTTCCAAGATTATTATTTTCTTACTGGCGACATCCGTCGAGAATCGCCACCAAATTCACCATTGTTCTAGGCCTGGATTACTCCCTGCGTCTCTCACCTTCCCTCTGGGTTCATTTTCTCTCAGCGCAGGTTTTCCAGTGACAGATTCTCCCAATTTTTGTTTGTTTGAAAATTTCTTTTTAAAAATATTTTAATTGGAAATAGAACTGAGATGGACAGTTATTTCTAGCCCTTTAAATATTCCATTCCGCTATCTTGTGGCTTCTGCTCTTTTGCTTGTATTTGTTCGTTCTCTCGTTGCTATAAAGAACTGCCTGAGACTGGGCAATTTATAAAGAAAAGAGGTTTAATTGGCTCACAGTTCTTCAGGCTGTAGAGGAAGCATGATGGCTTCTGGACAGGCCTCAGGAAACTTTCAATCATGGCAGAAGGCGAACAGGAAGAAGGCTGGTCTTGCATGGCCAGAGCAGGAGGAAGAGAGAGACAGGGAAGACATTTTGACACAACCAGATCTCATGAGAACTCTATCACAAGAACAGGGGGACTCAAGGGGGAACCTACCCCCATGACCCAGTCACCTCCCACCAGGCCCCATCTCCAACATTGGGAATTACAATTTGACATACTTGGGTGAGGACAAAAATCCAAACCACAGCAGAGGTCAGTTGTGATACTTATTATTGCTCCTGTGAAAGAAAATATTTTCCACTCTCCTTTTAAGACTTTCTCTTGGTCTTTGGTTTTTAGTAGTTGTACCATGATATGCCATGCTGGCTGTGACCTTGATTTTATTTGTCTTGCTTGGGATTCACTGAGTTTCTTGAATCTGTACCTTAGAGACTGATGAATTGGGTGATTTTTCTCAGCTATTTCATCTTCCAATATTTCTGTTGCCTTTTCTCTCTCGTTGCCTTCTGGGACTCCAGTTGCACATATATTGGGCCTTCTTATTGTCACTTCCGTACCTTTGTTCTGTGTTTTCATTCTTTTGTCTTTCCATACTTCTCTCTAAATATTTTCTTCTGATTTCTCTTCTAATTCACTGATTTTTCTTTTCAGCTCTGTACAGCATGATGGTATATGTATCCACCAAGTTCTTAGTTTCTTTTTTTTTTCTTTTTCTTCTTTTTTTTTTCCTGAGACAGAGTCCCACTCTGTACCCCAGGCTGAAATGCAGTAGTGCAAGCATGGCTCACTGCAGCTTCCACCTCCTAGTTTCAAGTGGTCCTCATGCCTCAGCCACTCAAGTAGCTGGGACTACAGGCATGTGCCACCATGCCCAGGTAGCTTTTGTATTTTTTTGTAAAGATGGGATTTTGCCATGTCACCCAGGCTCTTAAATTCATTTGTTTTGTTTTTCACTTCCAGTGTTTCCATTTGCTTCATTATCACCACCATCATCACCATTGTTAAAGTTTTCTGCCACAAATATCAATCCTTTTTTTTTTACCTCCCCGAATGTAGCAAGCATAGTTATTTTATATTTTGATTGTGATAACTCTAAATGGTAATAGTTTTTTCCCCCATGTGGTAGGCATTTAATACATTCTTGTGGAATATCTCAGTAAGCAGGATCTCAAGTTGCATGGAGAACTAACTTAGTGGCTATGTCAATTGATCGGTTGGAACATTTCCTGTCTTTGGGCAAGGAGGTTTCCAAATTTTCCAGAGCACATGGACTTCTAATCCTATTTGTAAAAGTGTCTGAAGTGGAAATTCCTTGTCCTTGCCTGGCCATCTGCATAATGAGAAATGGGCTCACTCCATTCTGCCCTAGGAAGGGCTGGATATGGGAGCACTTGAGGTCACCATAGCTTCCCATCCCTGCCCCAGCTGTGGAAGGACTTTAGAGAGGAAGACATGGTCCTCAATTAGTCATTCCTTGTGGAATGCTTTCCCTGGCACCTGCATCAGCCTCCCTCTGACTCTGTGATCTCACCCACCAGTTGATTCAAAAATGCTTGTTCGACAATGTCCTTGGAAAAACTAACCCTGACACTCCCATCCCATCTCACTGGTCCTTGGCCCCTGCACCATCGTAAGCCAAGCCTAGAACAATGGGACCAACTCTGAAGATCATGACTCTGGAGCTCCAGGACTTTCCAGCCTTCAACAGAGAAGGCTGTGGCAGCCTGAATTTTTGGTTTTGTGTTGTTTGTTTTGAGAACTGCTGTTTATTGAGATATTATTTGCATACCATAGAATCATCCATTTAAAGTGTAGAATTCAGTAAATTTTAGTTTAGATTTGCTTATTCTGGACATTTCATATAAATGGAATCATGCAACATATGGCCTTTTGTGTCTGGCTTCTTTCCCTTTTGATAATGTTTCTGAGGTTTACCAATGTTGCAGCATGTAATAGCACTTCATTCCTTTTTTTTTTTTTTTTTTTTGAGATGAAGTGAGTCTTGCTCTGTCACCCAGGCTCTGGAATGCAGTGGCATGATCTCTGCTCACTGCAACCTCTGCCGCAGGTTCAAGCAATTCTCCTGCCTCAGCCTCCCAAGCAGCTGGGATTACAGGCACAGGCCACTGTGCCTGGCTAATTTTTGTATTTTTTTAGTAGAGACAGGGTTTCCCCATGTTGGCCAGGCTGGTCTGGCCTTGTGAACTCCTGACCTTGTGATCCGCCTGCTTTGTACAGACACACTGCATTTGTTTATCTGTTCATCAGCTGATGGGCACTTGGGTTGTACCTGCTTCTTTGTTGTTACTAATAATGCTGCTATGAACATCTATCTATAAGCTTTTCATAGACATATATTTTCATGTCTTTTGGGTATATACCTAGAAGTGTTGTGGCCGGGTCAGCTATAGCTCTATGCTTAACATTTTGAGGAACTGCCAGGCTGTCTTCTAAAGAGGACTCACCATTTTGCATTCCTGACAGCAGTTCCAGCGGCTCTATATCCTCACCAACACATGTTATCATCTGTCTTCTTGACTACAGCCTTCCCATTAGTTGTAGAGTTGTGTCTCACTGTGGTTTTGACTTGTGTTTCCCTGATGATTACACCTGTTCATGTGTGTATTGGTTACTTGTATATCTCCTCTGGAGAAGTGTGGGCTGCTTTGCCCATTTTTAATTAGATTATTTGTCTTTTTATTGAGTTGCAAGAGTTCTTTATATATTCTAGATATAAGTCCCTTATCAGATATATGATTGGCAAATATTTTCTCCCATTCTGTGAGTTGTCTTTTCACTTACTTGATGGTGTCCTTTGAAACACACAAATTTACAAGTTTGATGATGTGCAATTGATCTATTTTTTTCTTTTGTTTCTTGTACCTTTGGTATCATACCTAAGAAATCATCACCTAATCCAAGGTCATGAAGATGTACGCCTGGGCTTTCTTCTAAGAATTTTGTAGTTTTAGCTCTAATATTTAGGCCTTTGATCCATGTTTAATTTTTGTATATGGTGTGAGGTGGGGGCCCAACTCCATTCTTTCGCATGTTGAGACATTGACATCTTGCGTTATTTATTATTTTCTGTTACATTCTATTTTTTAATAACCTGGGCAACAATGTCTCATCTTATGCTAGTCATTATGGCCCAATAAAATCAGCTTGCCATCATGCCACTGCGTTCCCATAGTGGACCTTACAGAAAATTATCATTGAGGACTAGTGTCGGCCATGCCCTCCTCATCCCCACCCCTGGCTACAAAAGCTCCTGAAAGTCCTAACATAAGCAGTTATTTCGTTGGGCTGAGTCACCAGCCATTTCTAAGTCCTTTTGCTAAAACACTGATATTTGTATTACAACTGAGTTTTCCAGACCCTTTACTGAGATGGCTAGCCAATTTCTCACCAGCTTGGGACAGGAAACTGGGAGAGGACCCTGTCAAGATCAACTGCTTGGGGAGGGCATCAGGTGGAGCAGATCACTTGGTACCAAGCATGCAGCTCTTCTGAGAAGGCTGACTTCTGTGTCACATGGCAGTCAAAACCCTGGGAAAGTCCTCAGGAAGGCAAGGACCATATCTTATCTGTCCTTATGTCTCCAGTGCTTAGCATATGGTCTGCCACAAAGTAGGAGCAAGGGAAATATTTGGAGGAAGAATGGGTGGATCATAAATGCCAGCCTGAAAATATTGGGGGTGGGGAAACCCCAAAGATAGAGGGGTGTTAAAAGGAGCATGGAGCGGGCCCTGGAGCAGACCCTGCCTCTTTTCCCACGGGAATTTGGCCAGCAGAGAAACAGGTTATTACATGATCCACGTGACTCCGTCTCCAGAGAGGGTTGTCACTGGGCACCTGTATGAAGCTGGCTGGTTCCCTCCAGGCACCTCTGCGAAGGGCACTTAGCCCCTGCTCCCCATTGCCTGGGAAGCACATCCTCTGCTGAGTGGCCTGAACTCTGCGGAGGTGGGGGCCTGCTCCTTCTCCCACAGAGAGCAGGATTGCAGGGTCCACCTGATCCAGTCTGGCTCTAGCCCAAGGCCAAGCATGACCACGTGGCCTCACCCCAGGAGCGTGCAGAGGAAGGAGATCAGCTGTTTGCCGCCTGCTGGCACCAGAGAAAGCAAGGTAGCTTCTGTGCTGCCCGCCGGCAGCTGGATCAGTGCCTGGCTGCTAACCCAGTTGGCAAGCGATGGAGAGAAGAAGGAACATCTGCTCTGCACCACTGGAGAACAGAGGGGGCTGCTGATGGGTGTATTCAAGCTGCAAGCCGTGGTAGAGGTTGAACTGTATCCCCCGAAAAAAGATATGTCCAAGTCCTCACCTCTGCTACCTGTGAATGTCACCTTATTTGGAAATAGTCTTTGCAGAGGTAATTGAGGATCTAGAGAGAAGACTGTCCTGGATTTACGGTGGGCCCTAAATATTTACCTGATTCTCTAAATCCAACA
Organism: Symphalangus syndactylus; assembly: GCF_028878055.3. NCBI lineage: Eukaryota > Metazoa > Chordata > Mammalia > Primates > Hylobatidae > Symphalangus > Symphalangus syndactylus. The sequence goes on along the minus strand of NC_072436.2, from coordinate 13,059,692 downwards.
ACAGGTGTTATAGTAAGGGAAGGGAGAAGAAGATTTGAGACACACGGAGGGAAAGGCCATGTGAAGACGGAGGCAGAGCCTGAGGAGAGGCAGCTACAAGCCAAGGAGTGCCTGCGGCTACCAACAGCTGGAAGGGGCAGGAAGGACCCTCCGCTAGAGCCTTATGCCACCCATGCCCCAACCCCAGTTTCCACGGCAGCCCTAAGAAAGGAATAGTGTCCAGGCTGCAGAGCCATGGCCAAGCTGCCACCTCCACGGTTTCTCTCTCTCCCGGGGGACAGTGCGGTCCTGCTCAGGAGATCAAGCCCCTGCCTCCCACCCACCTCTCACGAGTCCCCAGACCCACCCAGGCCCCAGGCGCCCGACTCAGGCACACGTTCAGCTGCAGCTGAGACACGCTCTGGCTGCCCCACCCATGGGAGGCTGCACCCCCTGGAGGAGCGAGGCAACTCAGGGTCCAGCATGCACCTGCTGGGTACCAATGTCCCCAGGTATGAAGCTGAGGGCCTCCCAGGCAGGTGTGGGCCTTGGGTGGAGAGGAGAAGACGAGGAGGATTCGGTTTAATGAGCAAACTGACGAGGCAGGATGCTGAAAACACAATTCTGAGTTTAATGTTTTCTGGAAAGAGCTGGGGGAGCTTAAGCAGCGAGTGTGGCGCTCTGCTTCCGGGCATGCCCACAGGAGCTCGGCTTTCAGAGTCTGACCCGCAGAAGATCTTTAAAGAGAGAGACTTATGGACCCCAGATCCTGGCAGCCAGGCCCAGAGAGGGAAGCAGGATTAGTCAAAACCAGGTGGGGGATGGGGGGAAGGAAGAGAGGCAGTGGGGGTTTGGGGTCCAGCGGGTAGCAAGAGTGACCCTGGGCATCAACGTGGGGTGAGCTGGAGAGGGGCTGCGGGGTTCCTAGAGATGAGAGAACGTGGTAGCCACGGGCAGGGCCAGAGCACCGTGGAGATGCCACAGCCCTGCCCCAGGTGGTCCTGAAATTGCCGCAGGGGCTATTGCCTCTCCTGCCACCCAGCTCCTGAGAGTGAATCCTGACACGGGTGGTTGGGACGTGCACTTCCTCTTGACTCTGGTCTCAGGACTGAGGCTCACAGGAGCCTGAGAAACAGGCAGACGGGAGCTTTCCAGCCCCTTCCAGCTCTCCCCTGCTCTGAAGCCTGGAAAAAGCCCCTCTCAGGCTACTGGTCAGAGGCCTGGATGAGGGCGATGGGGAGGCAGAAGGGATCTGGATCAGCCTCACTGCCAACCAACACAACACATGTGGAAATAGGGATGCTTAGCCCACGAGGAGATGGGAGACTGCAGTGCTGTGTGAGGTGTTTTATAAAAAACAGAAGCCAAGGCCCCGGGGCCTTCTGGGGCTGATTCGTGTGGGAGGCGGCACAGAAAGCCGATGCCAGGGTGGCAGGCATGGAAACCCCCCCACCTCAGGGCTCTGGGGTGGCACAGGGGTGGAGCAGAGCCACACATAGATGTACCAGGAGCTCTGCCCCTCAGAAACACCTGCAGGCTTGGGGGACCCAGGGGTCACTGGCCACTGTCAGAAGCCCTTCGGCTGTTTCTACCAACCCAGAGCCAAGGCAGGGGGCTCAGCTGTCCCTCTAGGAGGCTGCCGCTTGGGGCCCCAGCCCCAATCACCTCACAGCTGTGACTCCAAAAGACCAGCTGAGCCCTTGGGCAAGGCCACAGGGATGTCAGGGTCCACCTGTCCCTCAAGAAAGTTCCTACGTGGCTTAAAAGAATTAAGCCAGAGGTAGTTTCCTGCCCCCAGCCCCTCTCCTGACCCCAGGGCTTTAACTTTGGATCTTCTCTTAAGTGGAGTCTCAACTGAAAATACCCCTCTCGGGAGCCAGCAGGCTGGCTGGAAAGACAAAAATAACAACGCTTTTCTTTGTCCTCCACGGTTTACTTTGCTCCTTTTGAGATCTTTAGAATTTGCCTAATTATTTCCAAGGACTGGAGCCGCGGTGTCGCACCCTGGGACGCCCTGCCGCCACCCGAGTCTCGCTGTGCGGGGTCACTTAAGGATGTGTGCAGAGAGGGCAGCGGAAGGTCCCTGAGGGTTCTTGCGGGCGCCCCGCCCTGGTGATTTCATCTGCCGTCAGCTCTCTCCAGAGGCTGCGGGATCTGGGAGCACCGACCGCTTTGGCTTTCCGTGTGTGCAGGGCGTCTCACTGAATGCCAAAGCCAGGGAGGCGGAGTCCCGGGATGGGGGAAGAGGCGGTGGGGTCAGCCTGGTGCCGAGCCCTGGGTTCCGCACAGCGCAGGGGTGGAAGGTGGCGAGAGGAAAGGAGGTGGCCGGCCAGCTAGGGCTCGGTGGCGTGCTTGACCAGGTAGCCACTGAAGGTGATGTAGGTGTCCAGCTCCTCGCTGAAGATGGCGTTCTCGCGTTCGCCCTTGTAGAGGCGCACCCACACCTGGTCCTGCTCCCGCAGCTCCAGCATCAGGCTCTGGCTTTGCATGATGCTGCGGTCGCCCACCTGCGCGAACAAGATCACCACCTCCTCCTCATTCTTCATGATGTGCAGGTACGTCTCCTTCTGGTTCCAGGTGTGCACGTTGAGGCTGAAGAAGTAGATGCCAGGCACGTAGCAGTAGAACTTGCCGGTGAACATGTTGAAGTGGCCGTAGAGGTTCACGAACTCCGTGTCGAAGATCACCGTCTGGTAGTAGTGGTTGCTGTGCATGGGCTTCTTCCGGCCCACCGAGAAGGCGGCGTAGTGGCTCTTGCACCGCTCCCCGGGGGCGCCCATGGAGCCCTTCTGCCCTTTGGGTCCAGTGTGGCCCCTGGCCCCTGCTGAGCCTGTTTTGCCATATTTCCCTTGGAGGCCTCGATCTCCGCGGTCACCCTTCTCCCCTAAAAGGGACGGGAAAACGCGTGCTGTTAGTGGAGCAATCCGGTGGTGTCCTGAGTCTTGGCTGCTCACGCTCTGGTCCCTGGCGCTGTCCTGATTCGTCCTCACAGCCCTGACCTGGCAGAAGCTTCACTCCTGCCCCCAACCCCCCTGCCACAGGCAGCTTCCCAGCCTGGCACAGAGGTATTGTGATTCCCAAACTGGCCAAGCAAACAGACTCAACCTCAAGGACGGTTCTATTTTCGCCCAGAAGCAATAATTTTTTTTTCCTTCTGGAAAGCCCTGGCAAAAAAAAAAAAAAAAAAAAAAAATGGAACATACAGGTTCGTCCAAAAGCAACGGGCTCTGCCGCCAGACCCACGGCTGGCTCTGAGCAAATGAAGTCCAGATGTCGGGGCTGGCTCAGGATCTAGGCTGCAAGTGTTCCCAGTTTGATTTCACGGGGCTGTGCAGGGTTATCTGCCGTGTGCAGGACCGGGGCGAGCAGGTGGCATTTCAGAAAGCAGGCTGGGGGACCAAGTCCCAAAGCAAAGGGCCTAGAAGCCTGGCGTCCACATACAACTGGAGGAACGAGGCCCCGAGCGGCCATGGGCTCCCTCTCCTGCTCTTGGTCCTGCGGGCCCCTTTCCAACCCCTCCTCTTGGAGAGGGGCCAGAGCCTCAAAATCAGAATTTCCTGTGCCTTCCCCTCTAGATGACAGCCTGCCTGCCTCTGCTCCCTGTCCCGAGGGCGCCATTCTGCTCTCACCCAGCCCCACCCTAACGACTCCATCCCTTCCTCCGAATCAGCACAGAGCAGCCCGGCCACCCCGTGCTTGTCTTTGCAGCCGTCTGACCTTTCAAGATAGTGATGTTGATCTGGGGCACTGCAGTCGCCGGGTACATGGAGGTACCGGGGTCACAGCAGCGCAAGCACCGGGAAGCAGGGAGCCCCTCGTCCTGACTGGGCCTGTATTTTTCATGTTGTTCTTCAGCCCTGAGGGAATAAAGAATCACAGTGAAAGTCAGCAACTCTCAGGCCTGGAAACACTTCTCTCTTCCGCTGCCAGTGGTTCTGGCGTGCCTGACCTGCCTTCTCACTCTCTCACCTGGACCCACAAGGCTCTGTGTTCACGCTGGTGGGCTCACGGCCCACTCTGGGATCCTCACTACAGAACGAGCCCCCCCCCCCCGCCCTCTGTTAAAGGCAATGACAGTCCTGGAAACACACGCAGCAATCAACTGAGCACCACGCAAGATGGGGGCTGCTCAGGAGAAATCCACACCTCTAGGAGAGGGTCTTTGGGTGACATAAGACAATGCCGGGACTCCCTGTCATATATCTGTGATGCTAGAAAATAACATATGAAGCTGACTCGTCTGTAAAAAGGTTCAACTGGATCTTTAGGATTCCTCTCAGCTGTAGCTGCTGGAGAGACTCTGATGTTTCCAACCTGACATTGGAAGGACCAGCCTGCAGGCAGGATGGATGGTGGCGGCTCCTGGCTGCCACCTCGCGGCCCCTCATGGCATCACATGTGCTCTGGCTTGTGGCTCTTCTTGCCCAGGCTGTAGAGCTGTGCAGACCCATGGGGGCAGCAAAGTCCCCCTGGATGGGCCAGCTCCTTATCTAACGCTGCTCCCACTTCTATACCCCAGACTACCCAGGAAACGGATCTCTGTGCCCTAAGTTCAGCTACCCATAAGCCCAGGACTCCCAGACGGACATCTCACCCCTACCTCTCTCCTAAGCCCCAGACCTTGACTTCAGACTTCTCACCAGATGTCTCCATCTGGAGATGCAACAGGCCCCACAAATGTCATGTGTGCAAAACCAAAACCCCTGTCCCCATCCCTTCACCCCTGGAATCTTCTCTTTCTGAGCTCTGTTCCTGGCATCAACAGCGGGTGGCCAGGGTGGAGCCTTCAGCGTCACCCCCGACTCCTCCCCCCCACCCCCCACCACAACCTTCAGCAGAGTCCTGGGCCCCCAGCCTCAAGGCACCTCCAGACCTGAGCCCAGGGCCCTCATCGTCTCTGATGCACCCCTGCCATTTTGACTCTCACTTGGAATCTGCCCCTCCCCGCACCAGCTCATACTCTGCTACCTCCCTCTGGCATTCTTCTGAGAACACTGTCCAATTTAAGCTTTCCCATGACTCCTCTGGTTCTTTGTAGGATTGAGTTCAGGTGAGACCCTCCCCAACTAGACCCAGCTGCCTCCAGGCTCAACTGCCCTACTGTCCTCCAGCCTCCAGCACTGGGTCTCACCATCCCAAACCACCCACCAGCCCCAACAAACACTGCCAGCCATGCCTCTGCACACCCTATTCTGGCTACCAGGTGGCTTTCCCCTCCTTCTGCACCTGGGAGGCCCCCAAGTGTCCTTCAAGACCTAGTTTACTCCTCTCAGTCTTGCTGGGTCCCACTCCTCCCTCTCCTGGCCCTGCCTCCAGCGTCACGGGTGCACCCCTGCTACAGAGCCCACCACGCTGCCCTGTCTCTCATGGGTCTATCTCCCTCTTGGCCTCAGAGCTCCTGGAGGCCAGGACTGTGCCACTCATGTGTCCCCCCATGCCTGGGGGATGGCCTGACTGATAGGAAGGGCTGAATCAAAGAAGGAGAAGGGAGAGGAAGAAAGAACGGAATGGTGTGACTCAGCCTCAAATCCTATCCAATCCCATTGTACACTGAAGTTAGCCTGAAGCCTCAAGTATCAAGTCGGCCCATTGCTCAAAATAATGAAGAGACTCCAAGCCAGGCTTGAGCTGTCGCCGGGTCTCCAGGACCTCACGCTGGATACGTGGCAGTTGGATGAAGCACTCGGCTTCCCTAGGAAATGTCCCAGGTCGGCTGGAGTCTCGCTGTCATTGCAGGTCGTAGACACGAAGGCAGATGCCATCCAGAGTCCTTCATGACCTTTCAAGGGAAGCCGACACTTGGCCCACCCAGTCTCCGCTGTCCTCTCCTGTCCTGTAGTGTGATGAGACGCGTGGGCTGTGGACACCAGCTCTTGGTCCAGCATCTCTCCTAAGACCACGCTCCACCTCTCCCTGCCTACAAGTGGTGCCTAGGACCCCAGCAGATATTCTCAGCGGACACAGAACAGAAAGACACGCTGGAGGGCAGGTAGGGAGCTTGATCTGCTCTTTTCTTAAGGAGGCAGCTGCAAAGCCACTTGCAGACCCTACTCCTTTAGGCTCGTGGTGAGGCTGGATCACTGTCCGCAGTTTCAGGTGAGGTGCCCAAGCCACTGAAAGAGGACTAGCTCGTCCGTCCTGCAGGACCAGCCTCCAGCAGGGCCACGGCTCAGCTTCGGCTTTCTTGCCTTCACATCTCACAGTGAACCAGCACCCCCAGGGGCCCCAAGCCCCAGGCTCAGCCTGGCCAGAGCTCCTGCTATTACACCCTCGTGGCCCCTCACCTCTCGGCATGGTCCGGAGGGGATGGCAGCTCCTCAGTCCCTTCCCACTCCTGCTGTTCCCCCTGGACATGGGGCACACGACTCAGGACCAGGCCAGAGGCAAAGGCCAGGAGCAGGCAGTATGCCAGCAAGAGTCCCTGTCCACGGGAGCCCATCTTCCTGTCGGGCCCTGGTGGGAAAGAAACACACGGGGAAGGCACCGAGTTAGGAAGGAGCTGCACAGAGAAAGTCTGGAAATCGGAGAGAGAAACAGCCTGGAAATCAGAGGTGCTTCCCCAGCCTCATGCCACTGGGAAATGCTGCAGTTACACAGCTTCTGGGAGGACAACCACTCTCACACACCCATGCATGCACACACTCACAACGCACTCACGTGCACACTCACGCACATGCACACACATTCACATACATGCAACCCACACACATGCGCACACTCAACACACATGCACATACTCACATGCAGTCCACACATGCACACAGTCACACTCACACGCAACCCACACATTCACATGAACACAACACACATGCAATCCACACATGCACACACAACACACATGTATAGTCTCAATGCAATCTACACACATGCACACACTCTCACATGCACACATATACCCACATCACATGCACACTCACATGCAATCCACGCACTCACATGCACACTCAACACACAAGGAATCCACATGCCCACATGCACAGTCAACACGTGCACACACATGCACACTCATGCAATCCACACACATGCACTCAACACATAAAATCCACACGCTCACATGCACAGCTCACATGCACACATACCCAAATCACATGCACACTCTCAACATACATGCACACACGTGCACACATATACCCATATCACATGCACACTTACATGCAAGCCACACTCACATGCACACATTGACATACATGAAATCCACACATGCACACATGCACACTCTTACATGCACACACATATACCATCACATGCACACATGCAGTCCACACATGCACACACATTCACATACATGCAATCCACTCACACATGCACACACATTCACATATACACATGCAACCCACACGTGCACATTCACATACATGCAATCCACACACATGCACACAACACACGTGCACACACATGCACACATTCACATGCACACATATACCCACATCACATGCACACTCACATGCACCCACACATACTCTCAACTCATTCACATGCATGCACTTCCACTCATGCGCACATGCGCTCACATGTACACACACCTTCACATGTGCACACACACTCTGCCCTCAGCGCCTCAGCCAGTCAGGCTGGTATTGAGGGGTTGCTGAGGAAGGTGCTGTCTCTGCCCACCCAGCCTCTCGGGAAGGAGAGTCCATCAGCTGCTGGCCCCACAGACAATTGTTTACCACCCCTCTTAGGACAGTAAGAAAAATCCCAAGTAAGCTTTGAATGATCATCATCCCTTAAAGCAAAGCTGGCTCAATGACCAGGTCCTTCACCGGTGGGCAGGTGGGTAGGAAGGTGGCTGCAAGCTGCTTTCTGGCCGCCAGGCGGCGCATCAGCGACTGTCCTTGGCATCCACTTTAGGGATGTGCGAAGCCCAGCCCCACAGAGCAGTCATCCTTCCAGGAAGCCAGCTCCACGTCTCTCACTCCTGGAGCTCTTGGCAAAAGCTTGGGGCAAGACCCTCCCCATCCAGTATTGGGACAGTCCTTCTAGAAAGGGGTGCTCACGGAGGTGGGGAGTCCAGGGAGCCCGCGAGGGGTGGCGCTTGGGCCCACATTAGGCGAACGCCCACCTGCCACCCTGTGAGCAGCTCGCTCCCCTCGCCCGGGAATCTGGCATCAGGAGTTGCAGGCCCAGCCGTTTCAGGGAGGCCGAAAACCTCCCCACCGAGGGGCACAGCGACTGTGGTCAACTCTAACCCCTCTTTGTTCACCAAAATGTAAAACTCGAAATGTCGCAGGCCCCATGGGAACACCTCATTCGACACACGGCCGCCCAGTGAGAAGGTGGGTGAGAAGCGCCCCTCATTCCTGGCTGCCAGACCTGCGTGAACTCCAGCTCTTTCTTGAGAGGCAAGCAGTGAAAGCAAGGGCTCATCTCCAAAGGCCCTGGGCCAGACTCTTTCTCCTTTAACTCCTCTTATGTTTAAGGAAAGTTAAAATCCTGAGACAGATTTCTTTCTCTGCCCATATTACACACCAAGGTGACCACGACGTCTTACTCATCTTGGGAAGCCGGGAATTTCTTCCACACACACCATCGCTCGGGGGCTTTGGAGCCTCGGGGGGACGTCTGTAGCGGGCTTTTTTTTTTTTTTTTTTTTTTTTGAGATGGAGTCTTGCTCTGTCACCCAGGCTGGAGTGCAGCAGTGTAATCTCGGCTCACTCTGCCTCCTGGGTTCAAGTGATTCTCCTGCCTCATCCTCCCAAGCAGCTGGGATTACAAGCACGCGCCACCACGCCCAGCTAATTTTTGTATTTTTAGTAGAGACGGGGTTTCACCACGTTGGCCAGGCTGGTCTGGAACTTCTGACCTCAAGTGACCCACCCACCTCGGCCTCCCGAGGTGCTGGGATTCCAGGCATGAGCCACCACGCCCGGCCTTTAATGGGCTCTTGAGTGAAGTCTGAAGGGCTCCCCGCAGAGCCCTCACACCAAGTCAACATTACAGGGGAAGATCTGGAGTCCGGGGCTTTCCTGGTAGAGCCTCCGAGGTGACAGTGAGGAGAGCAAGGCTGGCCCCCCCGAACCTCTCTCCTCCCCTGTCACACATACCTATGCCCAGTCTTCACCCCCCTGCATGGCCCCCACCCCATCCCTGCAGTGGCTTAGTTGGAGCCCCCACCTCCAAGTGTCCTACCAGCCAGCTGTCCCTCCCATTCGTCAGGGCCCAGAGACCATCCCAATGACCAAGGAGCTGCTTAAGCCACAGCTCCCACCCAGAATCTCTGATACCTCCCACCACTTGCCAAAGAAAGTGTGTATGTGCACATGGTAATTTATAAAACACACATCTAAGTTCTCTCTCCAGCCATCAGTCTGGTTAGGTTTGAGAACACTTCCTCATTAATAATTTTTATCCCATCACAGATGGCCCCACAATTAATCCTCTAGAGAGACAATATTCATTACTGTACCAAATTTGTAAATGAGAAAACAGAGACTTGGAGAAGCTAATTAGCCTAAAATTCTGATTTTTTTTTTTTTAAGACAGGATCCCACTCTGTGAGAGAGTGCAGTGGTGCAATCTCGGCTCACTGCAGCCTCTGCCTCCTGGACTCGAGACATCCTCCCACCTCAGCCTCACAAGTAGAAGGGACTGCAGGTATGCACTACCACACCCCACTAATTTTTTTTTTTTTTTTTTTTTGTAGAGACAAATTTTCACCATGTTGCCGAGGCTGGTCTCAAACTCCTGGGCTCAAGTGATCCACCCCCCTCAGCCTCCCAAAGTGCTGGGATTACAGGCGTGATCCTCCACGCTGGGCCAGGACTGATTTTTGAGCAGGGTGGCTGCATTTGAACTCAGACAGGCTGACAACAGATGACAATAAAATCCTGCCTGCCTTGTCTTCAACACCCAGCTCAAGGTCTCATAGTCTTCCTGAAGCCTTCCCAGGCCCCTCAACTGGGAAAAATTCTCCATCCTCGGTTTTAGTTTTCTTTGATACAGGGTCTCACTCTGCCTCACTGCAGCCTCAACCCTCCAGGCTCAGGCCATCTGCCCACCTCAACCTCTCAAGTAGCTGGGACTACAGGCATGCGCCACCATGCCTAGCTAAATTTTTTTGTTATTGTTGTTTTTCGTAAAGAGGGTTTCACCGTGTTTCCCCGGCTGGTCTCAAACTCCTGAGCTCAAGCGATCCACCTGCCTTGGCCTCCCAAAGTGCTGGCATTATAGGCGGGCGCCATAATTTTGTTTTTCCTATTGTCTCCTACTGCAGAGAGTTTGTCTAGCCTACGAGAGTCCACTCAGCAGATCGTGGGTGACCTCCTCCGGGGCTGGGACGTCCCCCAGCCAAGCATCCTGCAGCACCCTGAATGTCACTGGTGCTCAGCAAATATTTGTCAGAATGAATTCTCTAAATTTGTTTATTTCTCTATTTCTGTATTTCCTCTGTTTCTCCTTGGCGCCTCAATAATTACTGTTTTTTCCTTTTAAGTGGCAAACTTGTACCAGTTAAAAGGAAAAGAGATTTTTCTTTCTTTAAACATTTTTTTCCTGAATCCCAAATTTTATATATATATACACACATGTTTACATATATATACATATATACATATTTACATATATATACCCACACACATATTTATTTCAGAGAGGTTGGAAAGTAACTACAAAAGGCATTAAAAAATACCTTGGATTATTCTACTCTGTGGTTTCGCAACCCTGGCACCATTGAGGGATTGGTGTTTGTTTTGTTTTGTTTTATTTCGAGACAGAGTCTCACTCTGTCACCCGACTGGAGTGAAGTGGCGCCATCTCGGCTCACTACAACCTCCGCCTCCCAGGTTCAAGTTATTCTCCTGCCTCAGTCTCCCTAATAGCTGAGATTACAGGCGTGCACCTCCACGCCCGGCTAATTTTTGTATTTTTAGTAGACACAGGGTTTCGCCATGTTGGCCAGGCTGGTCTTGAACTACTCCTGACCGCGGGTGATCCACCTGCCTCGGCCTCCCAAAGTGCTGGGATTACGGGCGTTTGCCACCGCGCCCAGCCAACTCTGGCACCATTGAGGTTTAGGCCTAGAGAATCCCCTGTGGTGGGGGCTAGCCTGTGTGCTGTAGGATGCTTAGCAGTAACCCTGGACTGTCCCCACCAGATGCCATTAGCACCACTACCTCTAGTTATGACAACAAAAAATGTCCAAACATAGTAATATGCCTGTTCCTCAGGGACGAAATTGCCCCTAGCTAAGCACCAGCATTTGTTTTTATGTTGGTCTATCTCTTTCTAGTCTAGCAAAGGGGTTTTCCACACCTTGGTCAGAAGAGACAGGGTCCAGGATGCAGCTAGGTTAGGAATGATGCTGTCACTGGGGTGGGGCGGGGCTGGGAAACCCCAGCAGAGAGCCCCAGGCTCAGGCTGATAGGCAGAAGGCCACTCTGGCAGTGGTGGCTCTCCTCAAAAGCCTGCTCTTTGGAGTCAGAGCAAACCCAGATTGAAATCTTTCCCTCTGGAAAAGATCTTAGGAACCATTTTACCAAATCCCACAGCAAAGCCAGCGTCATAACATTATCATCATTTTAGTCACTTTTGGGCAAAAACAGTATTGCCCAACATCTAACCAAACTTGGCTCCAGATCGCTGTTAGTGATTTCCAGCAAAAATCCCCCTACAATGGGGGGGCTGTGTCCCATCAAGGTTATCTGGAAGAACGTGTTAGGCAGTTCCAGGGAAGTGCCCTGAGCACATCTTGACCAGTGGTGTGAAACCCGCGTGAATCCAGATCCACGTGGCCCAGTCTCCAGGCCTCATCGCAGTCAAGGCAACTGAAGACAGTTCCAGCATGACACAAGCTCTTTACTTGCCTTTCCCAAACCCTGCAAATACGAGCCAATTTCCATGGTAATTCGGCGAACATTTTCCTTCCCTCCATGTCCCTGAGGACCAGCCACTCTTCAGCGTCCCTTCCCCAACCCCACACCATCCACCTACACCTGACCTTCTCCCCAACAAGAACACATCCCCCTTTACAGGAGGAGGGAGGCCAGAAAAGAGAAACCAGGCTACACGCAGGACGTAGAGGAGGACAGGAAACCTGAGGACACGTCCTCGTTAATAATTTGTATCCCGGCCGGACGTGGTGGCTCACGCCTGTAATCCCAACACTTTGGGAGGCTGAGACAGGTGGATCACCTGAGGTCAGGAGTTCAAGACCAGCCTGGCCAACATGGTGAAACCCCATCTCTACTAAAAATACAAAAATTAGCTAGGCGTGGTGGTGCGCGCCTGTAGTCCCAGCTACTCGGGAGGCTGAGGCAGGAGAATTGCTTGAACTCAGGAGGCGGAGGTTGTGGTGAGCCAAGATCGTGCCACCGCACTCCAGCCTGAGCAACAGAGTGAGACTCCATCTCAAAAAAAAAAAGAAAAGAAAAAAATTGTATCCCTTGGTTTCTTGTGGTGGCTCACACCTGTCATTCCAGCACTTTGGGAGGCCAAGGTGGGTGGATTGCTTGAGCCTAGGAGTTCAAGACCAGCCTGGACAACATGGCGAAGCCCCATCTCTACCAAAAACACAAAAATTAGCCAGGCATGGTGGTGTTCACCTGTAGTCCCAGCAGCTGCTCAAGAGACTGAGGTAGGAGGATCACCTGAGTCCAGGAGGTCAAGGCTGCAGTGAGCCATGATCACACCACTGCACTCCAGCCTGGGTGACAGAGTGAGACCCTGTGGTAATAATAATAATTTGTATCCCTCCACAGGCCTCATAGCTCTGTGGTAGATCCTTTAAGGAGACAGTAGTCACACACAAGTTCATGATTCTTTATATTTGTTTCAAATTGGGGCTTTTGGCTGGGCACAGTGGCTCACACCTGTAATCCCAGCACTTTAGGAGGCCAAGGAGGATGGATCACTTGAAGTCAGGGGTTCGAGACCAGCCTGGACAATATGGCAAAACCCTGTCTCTAGTAAAAATACAAAAATTGGCCGGGCACAGTGGCTCACACCTGTAATCCCAGCACTTTGGGAGGCCAAGGCGGGTGGATCACGAGGTCGGGAGATTGAGACCATCCTAGCCAACATGGTGAAACCCCGTCTCTACTAAAAATACAAAAATTAGCTGGGCATGGCAGCACGTGCCTGTAATCCAAGCTACTTGGGAGGCTGAGGCAGGAGAATCGCTTGAACCCGGGAGTGGGAGGTTGTGGTGAGCCGAGATCATGCCACTGCACTCCAGCCTGGCGACAGAGCAAGAGTCCATCTCAAAAAAAAAAATACAAAAATTAGCTGGGCATGGTGAATAAATAAATAAGTGGGTCCTGTTATATTTTTGCCTCACCTCCATGCTCTCATGCTTCTGTGCTGACAGCAGACCCCTGAAGCTTTGGGACCGTGTGCCCGGGTTTTGTCCTGATGCTCCACCCAGCGCAGGGCCTTTTGACAAAAGCATTCTGTAAACACTGTTTTCCTTTTTCTTTAATCCTCATCAGGTGAGCAGCTGTTCTGAGAGGCAAGAAGCCTGTAATCTCCTTGAATTGGAAGGAGGCTTGGCAGACAAGTCCAAGCTGCCCTCTCAGCTGACAATCTAACACAGGCTGGGTTTACTGAATGCCCATGATTTGCATGGCATTGTGCAAGAGCTTGGGAGGAAGTGATTCAACCATGAATTAAATCTATTCCCTGACCTCAAGAATATAACAGGCTAGTGAAGGAAACAGACACGTACCCAATTATAGCTCAAGACAGGACAGCACATGTTGAATTAAAATGCTAAGTGGCTAACATTCTAGAACTGTGCTGTCCAGTACAGTGGCTGCTATGTGTGGCTATTTACATTTAAATTAATTAAAATGAAATAAAATTCACAATTCAGTTCTTCAGCTACACTAGCCGCATTTCAAGCATTCAATAACTATTAATACATGTAGGCCAGGCACAGTGGTTCATGTCTGTAATCTCAGCACCTTGGGAGGCCAAGGTGGGAGGATTGCCTGAGCCCAGGAGTTCAAGACCAGCCTGGGCAATATATTTCGAGACCCCATCTCTACAAAAAATGCAAAGATTAGCCAGGCATGGTGGCGTGCACCTGTAGTCCCAGCTCCTCTGGAGGCTGAGGCAAGAGGATTGATTGATCTCAGGGGGTTGAGGCTGCAGTGAGCCACGACCGTGCCACTGCGCCCTAGCCTGGGCAACAGAACAAGACCCCGTCTCAAAACATAAAAATAAAAAGCCACATGTAGCCAGTGGTTACCATGTTGGAAAGTATAGAATAGAACATTTCAATCATTGCAGAAAGTTCTGTTGGACAGCTCTGTTCTAGATTAAAATGAAGTCATCAGGGAGGAAGCAGTAACTGTGAACAAACAGCAGGCCAGAAATCTGAGAGGCATTTAGACCCTTTCCTCTCACGCATCCGCATCTCATCTGTCCCCAGCCTGCTTGAATAGATCCTAAAGGTCAACTCTCCCTCCTACCCTGTGCCTGTATGAGATGCCCTCCAGGGGCTCCGCCATCCCCCAGACCTCAGTCCACCCAAGACAAGCATCTTCGTCTGCCTTTTCCAGGGTCTAGACATTGCCCCTGCCCCCAGTTTACATTCATCTCACAAGGAAGCTTGGCATAAGATAGGACTTTATCCCACACCTAGTGGTTTCCAGTTCAAGAATTGGATTCAGGCCAGGTATGGTGGCTCACACCTATAATCCCAGCACTTTGGGAGGCTGAGGTGGGCAGATCACTTGAGGCCAAGAGCTCGAGACCAGCCTGGCCAACATGGTAAAACCCTGTCTCTACTAAAAATACAAAAGTTAGCTGGGTGCAGTGGTGTGTGTCTGTAATCCCAGCTACTCAGGAGGCTGAGGCAGGAGAATCGCTTGAACCTTGCAATTTGGGGGTTTGACTCTGTCTCAAAAAAAAAAAAAGAATACGATTCAGCCCAGCACCCAAACACTCCTGGTTTCTACACAGCCTCAATGACCCCTTAGCCATCACCACCCCTTCGTGCCACCCCCTCCTGCCACCTTTGGAACATCCCCAGAATCCTCCCAACCAGAAGAGAAGCCCTGAGTCCACTCCCCCTCGGCTCTGAACTCTGGTAGAATCTCCTGTTGAGAAGCATAGAGCTCTCCTGTTGCTTCAAGAGGATTCAGGTACTGGGGTGCCAAGAAAGAGGAAGGTGCCATGTTGGGGTGTCCTGACAGGTGACATCTGCTTACAGCCCTTTCCTCCCTGCCAGAAGCCATTCATTCGTCACACTAATTGCCCATTGACCAAACTCCTCTGGTGATGGGCAGGAGAGGGGCAGAGTGGCTCCATTTGATGAGTGATGTGTGTTTACCTCTGCCAGAAGCCCATTTAATAGCCAATGTTCCTTGCTATAATTGCACTGCCCCCACTGGTCTCAGACTCTCCCTCTTCCCCTCAACCTCGTGGAGGATGGGGATCCCTTATGTAAGGAATTCTCGCCAGATGGAGGCAAGCAGCCCCTTTTCCTGAGAGATGCCGGGGTCCTGGAGCCTATCTCCTCTCTCAATCTCCCTCTCTCCTGTTTCCAAAAAGCTGCCCTCTGTCTTGCAGAAGGGGGGTTTGTTTTAAGGCTTAGGTGTTTATTTGGTTACTTCCAAAGCCCAAGTCCAGGGATGGATACAGACTCTTCCAGGGCTACTTGCTAGATAATTAGCAACGGTTTCCTCTTCCCTGGACGGGAATGAGGTGTGGCCTGGGACAAAAAAGTGAAGCAAAGACAGGCCAAGAATTCTCCCATCCTAAAGCATCTCCCTCCCATCTTGGAGCAACTGCACCTTCACCAGGAAGGACTCACCTGGAGCGAAGAGTGGGACTCAGTGTAAATTTTTGCCCAGGCCCTGCAAACAAGGAGGCCGCATGAGCCTCCAGGCATCGGGCCTTCAGGGCACTTGGCCAGCCCAGCCTCCAGAGCTCCGATTCCGTCCCAGTGGAAACAAAGATTTCCTTGAGTAGAGCAGCTGTCCTCAGCTCACCTCCCAGCTGGAAGGCCTCAGGCGGCAGGCTTGCCCCTGCTTTGAGAACCGTGTGAGAGAGAAGAGGCACCAACAGCTGCCCTGAGCCCACTCTGCAGGTGGCCTGGCCCGTCGCCCACTTCCCCAGCACCAGCAGCGGGGACGCCCTCGGGGACGGACCGCTCCCAAGACAGAGGGAGGAAAGAACCTGGGAATTCTACGGCCTGGTGCCCCTTCGCACCCAGCCCTTTACAAGCAGCACAGACGTATTTGGTTGTCTGGGGCCTGGACAAGCCCCAGCATTTTCCAGGCAGCTCCTGAGGAAGCCTGGCATAAGACAGGGCTTTGTCCCCAGCCTGGGGCTTCTAGGTCAGGAATGTAATCAGCACAGCATCCCACTGGCCCTCCTCCTGCTGGCCCCGCCCTGACTGTTCGGCTATGATCGCCCACGACCCTCGTGGTACCCAACACCCTTCTGCATTCCTCTCTCGTGTGCACTTTAAGCATCTGCCAATGTCGACTGCCCTCTTCTTCAGCCCTGGGGTTTGGCCCACACAGTCTCCCAGTGTCTAGCCTTCCTGATCAACACCCAAAGACAGGTGCTCTCCCAGGCTGTTCCTCAGCTCTCAGCTCCTCTTGCTCCTAATTCTCTTACATTCATTTATTTATTTATTTATTTAGGAGACAGGGTCTCCTTCTGTCACCCAGGCTGGAGTGCAGTGGTACAGTCATGGCTCACTGCAGCTTCAAACCCCTGGACCCAAGTGATCCTCCCATCTCAGCCTCCTGGGTAGCTGGAACTACAAGCACATCCCACCACATCCAGCTAATTAAAAAAAAATTTTTTTTTTAGGGACAGGGTCTCGCTATGTTTCCCAGGCTGGTGTCAAGCAATCCTCCAGCCTTGGCCTCCCAAAGTGGGTAGGATTATCGGGGTGAAGCCACCACGCCTGACCTCTTTCTGCCTGTCCTGGTCCGCACCACATCTTCAGCTGACAATGCCCCAGTCCATGTCCCCACCACTGACCTGGCTGCTGAGACCCGGGCTTGCAAATGTTTAAGTCAATACAGTGGCTACAAGCCACATGGGGCTATGTCAGTTAAACAAAATGAAACATCCAGTTCTCAGCCAAGGAGCCACATTTTAAGTGTTCACGTGACTAGCAGCTGCCATACTAGACAGCACAGCTCTTAGCACCTTGCACCACAGCTGAAGGTTCTGCTGGGCAGCGCTGGTCTAGACCCGCAAACGCAATCATCTGCTGAACACCTCCTCTTTGCTCTGCACTAAGACTTTTTTTTTTTTTTTTTTTTTTTTTTGAGGCAGAGTTTTGCTCTTGTCGCCCAGGCAGGAGTACAATGGCACAATCTTGGCTCACTGCAACCTCCGCCTCCCGGGTTCAAGCAATTCTCCTGCCTCAGCCTCCCAAGTAGCTGGGATTACAGGTGCCTGCCCCCACGCCCAGCTAATTTTTGCATTTTTAGTAGAGACGGGGTTTCGCCATGTTGGTCAGGCTGGTCTCGAACTCCTAACCTCAAAGCGATCCACCCGCCTCGGCCTCCTAAAGTGCTGAGATTAATAGGTGTGAGCCACCGCACTGGGCTGCTCTGCCCTAAGGCTTTTAAGCCCCCAATTAACTCATCCCCTTCTCCCCCGTCCTTACCACATTAGCCTCTCCTCCTGTGGCTTGCAGCTTGGTGAAAGCTATGCACACCATCACGCAGGGTCCCGGGCCAGAAGCCTGCAAGCCACTTGGATGCCACCTTCCTTGCACCCGCCACATCTCATCCATCGCCAACCCCCTGCAGGTCTCCTCTCCTCTCCATCACTTCTTCCCCAGCCCTGGCTGGTATTCTGCCTCCCATCTGTCTCCCACACTGCTTTCAGAGGCAGCTCTGAAAAACACAAATCTGAATGCCACCCCTGGCTCCAGGGGCTTCCTATGCCAGTAAAGGAGGAAGTAAGCCCTGAGCATTTCCATCTGGCCCTTCCCCACCCCGCTGGGGTGAGTGAGTCCCCTTCACTCCAGCTCCCTGCAGCTACTCAGTCCCTAACAGGTCACACTTGAGATCTCGTCCTCTGGCACCCGCTCTTTCCTCTGTCTGGATGCCTGTTTCTCCTCCACCTTCTCCATCCGTGTATTCTCCCGAGTTCAGCCTGAGGCCACCTCCTCCGAGAAGTTGCCCAGACCCAGGTGTGCTGTAGGTGCCCTTCCCCCAGCATTCAGACGAACCAGTCTACAGTCCTTGGTTTCCTCGTCCTGTCCCCACGACTCCAAGCCCCTGGGAAATGGGAGCCCCATCTCATTTCTCAGGCATCACCAGTATCTGGTGTCTAACTCTCGACGGGGCTCGAACGCTCTCCTCACCCTCAATCAATCCCAAGTACAGAGCCATCATCCAAAGATGACATGCCCAGCCACAAGCCTGTCCAAATCTCTCTCTAACTCCAGCTGGGGACACAGAGATCCAAGGTACATCACTGTCACCAGAATGCCGACTCCTGGTGTGGCCATGTAGCCATCTTCCCAGAAACGCTCCTCTTATCCGCACTCAGAAAGTCTGTTGCTTCAAAGAGATGAAACCACTGCCTCCATTCACCAAGGTTACAAACCACCTACAAGTCCAGGAAGACAGTCTAATGAAATACATGGCTGGGTGTAGTGCCTCATGCCTATAATCCCAGCAATTTGGCAGGCTGAGGCAGGCAGATCACCTGAGGTCAGGAGTTCAAGACCAGCCTGGCCAACATGGTGAAACCTTGTCTCTACTAAAAATACAAAATTTAGCCAGGCATGGCACATGCCTGTAATCCCAGCTACTCGGGAGGCTGAGGCAGGAGAATTGCTTGAACCTGGGAGTCAAGGATGCAGTGAGGTGAAATAGCACCACTGCACTCCAGCCTGGGTGACAGAGTGAAACTCCATCTCAAAAAAAACCAAAAAATTTACAGTGCATCCATCCATATGATGGAAACTAGAAAAACAAAGTGGTTGATAAGAGTGGTGAACTCGGCAATAGATAGGGATGGGGATTATGGTAGACCAGGAAACATGCTCTTTCTAAAGACATTTAAAGAAATAATATGGGCCGGGTGCGGTGGCTCACGCCTGTAATCCCAGCACTTTGGGAGGCCGAGGCGGGCAGATCACCAGGTCAGGAGATCAAGACCATCCTGGCTAACACAGTGAAACTCTGTTTCTACTAAAAATACAAAAAATGAGCCGGGCGTGGTGGTGGGCGACTGTAGTCCCAGCTACTCGGGAAGCTGAGGCAGGAGAATGGCATGAACCTGGGAGGCAGAGCTTGCAGTGAGCCAAGATCACACCACTGCACTCCAGCCTGGGTGACAGTGCAAGACTCCATCTCAAAAAAAAAAAAAAAAAAAAAAGAAATAATATGGAGGGATAGGGGGGCAGAATCAGCCAGCAGCACCAGTTAGGCATCTCTGTAAATAGGTGAATATTTACTGACATGGAAAGATGTTTGGGCCGGGCATGGTAGCTCACGCCTGTAATCCCAGCACTTTGGGAGGCCGCGGCAGGCGGATCACTTGAGGTCAGGAGTTCAATATCAGCCTGGCCAACATGGTAAAACCCCGTCTCTACTAAAAAATACAAAAATTAGCTGGGTGTGGTGGCACATGCCTATAATCCCAGCTACTAAGAAGGCTGAGGCAGGAGAATCGCTTGAACCTAGGAGACGGAGATTGCAGTGAGCCGAGATCATGCCACTGCACTCCAGCCTGGACAACATAGTGAGACTCTGTCTCAAAAAAAAAAAGAAAAAAGAAAAAGAAAAGAAAAGAAGAAAGGAAGGAAGGAAGGGAAAGAGAGAAAGAGAAAGAAAGAAAGAAAGAAAGAAAGAAAGAAAGAAGAAAGAAAGAAAGAAGAAAGAAGAAAGAAAGAAAGAAAGAAAGAAAGAAAGAAAGAAAGAAAGAAAGAAAGAAAGAAAGAGAAAGAAAGAAAGAAAAGAAAAGAAAAGAAAAGGAAAGGAAAGAAAAGAGGGAGGGAGGGAAGGAGGAAGGAAGGAAGGAAGGAAGGAAGGAAGGAAGGAAGGAAGGAAAGAGAGAGAGAGAAAGTTTGTAAAGCAGTAATGAGTTTTGAAAATGCAGATTGAAAACATGCAGACCCAAACACACGCACATACATGCACACACATACACACACACACACACACACACACACAAAACCACAAAGACCCAAAGGCCACCCACCGGGCTGCCAACAGCAATTATCTGCGGTGATGAAAATACAGTTGCTTACCATTTTCTTATTTTGTCCTCTCTGTTTCTTTCCCCTGTAACAGTCACGTCCTTTTTCACAGTAAGTACACATTATTTTCCACTTAGAAAAATGACAAATAAGCCCCACCCTGGGGACTAAGGGAGCATTTTGTTTATTCCAGGAAACTCGACTAGATGCATAGAAGAGTAGGATGGGGAGAAAAGAGGGCTTGTGACGCTGCATCGTTTAAGGCTCAAGCGGAACCGTGGGGAATACAAGTTGACCTAGTGCTGAAGTCTCACGCTCTTTTGCTCATTTGTTCAACAGGTGTTTATTGAGTGTCTACTACGTACCCAGCAGGGAGCTGGATTCTCGGGACGAATGGAACAAGATGCCCCTTCCCTTGGGCAGTAGAGTCCCTGGCAGCTATGGTATGGGATGTGTTAGGACCAGGAACGGCACAGGTGGTAGGGAGCCCAGCAGGTGGCACTTTATCCAGGCTGGAATTAGGCGAGCCAGAGAGAACCTGTTTCCTAGCGTGAGGGGCTTTGTCTGTCTTTGGCCCTTGCTGTTGAAGGAGGCTGCCTCAGTAGGGCCGGTGGCCTGCAGCCGTGAAACAGAAGGAAACAGAGCCCCGTCCTGCAGCCCATCCTGTGCGTGATGTGCAATGGCCCGCATGTTCCTGGACCCAGGAGTAGCCCAAAGTTTATCAGAGATTCCTTCTGACGAAGCCCCGCTACCCCTAAAAAGCCACCACTGAGAGCCAGGCTCTGGCCATGGTGCCTTCCCTACACCACTGAGCTTGATCCTTAGAAAGCTTGATCCTTAGAATGCCTGATCCTTAGAATACCTGATCCTTAGAATGCGCAAACAGGCTCAGAGCGATGGAGATGCCTGCCCCAGCTTCCACAGTGGGGAGGTGCTGGAGCTCAGATTAGACCTAGGTGTGTCCGACAGCAAAGTACATTACACTTCACCCCGAGGGGTGGCCAGAAAGATGCCAGAGAGCAAGCCATGGTGTGGCGGCCGTTCCCGCCCGCTGGGCTCAGGGTTACAGTGCCCACCAATTTGTTTACTTGTTTATAGGTGGAACAGCTGCAGCAGCCTTTGGCTTTGAGGAGTATCCAGCAGCTGAGCCCTTGCATTCATCATTCAACAGAGGATTACCGAGTGCCCACTACATGCCAGGTATGGTATGGGGCACCAGGGAAACCTGTAACCATCTTCCTTGATGCAATGTGCTAAGATATCCCTGGTGCCAGCCTGCTAGCATCTTAAAATGCACCACTGGAGTTTAATCCCTTTGGATTTAGGCACAGGATCACCAGGAACATCCGCGTGCGTGTGCGCGCGTGCGAGCACACACACACACACACCTTAAAATGTGAGGGGCTTGGGCAGTGTGGCCCATTGGATGTGCATTTTTAGGGCACTGCTTTTGTAGGGTGAAGAGAGACCAGCATGCTGGCAAGCTCTGAAGAAGGGAGGAAAAGACCCATGTGCTGGGGTACAGATGATTTTCTCTCCCGACCAGTGCCCTCTAATGGGCAGAAGCAGACCTGAGCTCTGGGTTGCAAAGGAATCTGAGTTCACGCACCACACAGGGAGGACCCACAGGACCATGGGTCTTGCCCTCATCGATATCCTTTCATGGAGGAGGGGGCTCCCCTGAATGCCAGAAGACGCAAGAGACCTGTAGTCACCCCTAACCCACCCAGATCCTTCCATCTCTCACTTTAGATTCTTTACAAGGAGAATGAGTCTAAGCGTTTTCTGAACACACCTCTGTCCCCAGCTCTGAAGACTGGCCCCAGGAACCTGTGGGCAGAGTCGGGGGGCCCTGCCCGCCTTCTGACCTACATCTGCCTCGAACCCACCCAGGGCTGGCAGCTTTCCCAGGTGAGGTCCTTTTCCTTCCCTGCTCCCCAGGGCAGAGGACAGCTGTTATCCAGATGTCTTGCTGAGAGGGATGGGTACAACCCAAAGCATAGGGTTTGGGGCATTCCAGCAAGTGTGGCTTTAGCCGTGGCCAAGAGCAACATTTGACCCAGCACAGGGCACCAAGAACTTGACTTCCCCATGCCCCGCCTGCCCGTCTGCCTCTTCTCCTCCTCCCCTCGACTCCTGCCTCCCTGCCTGCCGTCTCCTGCTCTACTCTGTCTCGTGTCAAGGAAAATTCCTACAGGAGCCAGGGAGATGGGCAGACATGGGCCCAGCCACAGCCGTCCCGACGGCCATCCTGGACAGGATGGGGGCCCAGGGAGGGCCCTGCAGTCTGTGCCAGCCCCGTCTGAGGCTGGAGAAGGGCTTAGCTCCAGGGGGCCTCGGAGGCAAGATAGCAGTGCCCTGGTGTATAGTGGGGACTGTGGGGCTCCCTGTGCCCCTGCCAGAGATCATCCCCCTTTGAACCACATTCAGATGCCAAGCCCAGCTCTGGAAATCAAGTGTGGGCAAGAACGGGCAGCTGGAGGTGTGCTGATTTGCCAAGAGCCACTCATGTCGCCCCAGCACAAATGTCACACAGCCGTGACCTTGACAAGGACCCAGAGATAAAGATCCTTCCCACATGGTTCCGAAGCCCCTCCCTTCCTGCTCACACCACGTCTCTGCCAGAGAACTAGAGGCTGCAGCGGCGGCAGTTGGAGCATCTCACTGCGGGGCTCGGGAAGGAGGAAAGGAGTGAGCATGTCCTGCTCCTGCACATCCCTGCTTAAGCTCAGGACTGGTCCTTCCAGGCCAAGGACCCCAGCATAGACCCCAGGACAGGGCCCCGAGGATCCCTGGCTCATGAGAGCCTGAAAGAAACATATTGTTGAGCTGAGCTGGCGTCGCTGTTCCTTCCAGACTGCTCTCTAAAGCGAGCAGGTGAGTTCTTCCCCTGCATGAAGAGGTCAGGGAGATGGCAGGGTCCTGTCCAGAGAGCTGCCTTGGGCCATCTGACACCAGCCAATTTCAGCAGGTTAACAGGGGAAATGGCAACCTGTGGCCCACGAGGGAGTGCCCCCACTTGAACATCTCTAGAGGCTACTGATTGTCAGGCAGAGGTGGGACTGTCCAGGGGATGGTGTAACCTGCTCCTTCTTCCTGCCCTTCCTGGTGTCCGTTACCCCCACACCTTCCCTAAGGTTCTGGAGCCTCAGCCACAGCCCCCCACCCCAGGAACAGGGACTCCTGAGGACAAGACACAAATGGGGAGCTCCGGTCCCTGCGCACAACTGTATCTACGAAATTCTTTTCATCTTTGTTTTGATGAGCAAAGTTCAATGCCAGAATATTTGGTTTATGAGTCATGTAAATTACAGCTGGGGGGAGGCACCAGGAAGAAGAACAGAAAGGAGCAAGTTCCAAAAACACTCTATTGTCCTGGTGGCCCTGAACAGGGGGGTCACTTCCTAGGAACAAGGAGGGAACCCATGGCCTCCCTGGGACAGCTTGGGCTTTCTCTGCTCCCACTGGGGAGGATGTCCCTCGCCAGCTGGCTGCACCTGCCTGGGAGGGGCAGTGGAGTCCTGTAGCTGCACAGCGCCCACCTAGGGCTTCCTGCACCATGCTTCCTGCCTCCCTGAACAAGCTCACTGGGGACACCACCCTTGGCAACACAAGAGGAGGAGAGGGAGGCGGGAGGAGAAGTAGAGAGTCCCTGGGTAGCAGACCTGTGCCCATCCTGCCCCTGGGCATTCTCTGTTAGCAGCTGGGGGAGACAAGTTCCCAGCATCAGCTTGGCGAGATGAGCGCCATGTTCCCAACACCAGATAGGAAGGTTAAAAGTATACGCCCTGGAGGCCAGGCGCGGTGGCTCACCGCTGTAATCTCAGCACTTTGGAAGGTTGAAGCGGGTGGATCACTTGAGGTCAAGAGTTTGAGACCAGCCTGACCAACAGGGTGAAACCCAGTCTCTACTAAAAATACAAAATTAGCCGGGCGTGGTGGTACACACCTCTAATCCAGCTACTTGGGAGGCTGAGGCAGGAGAATCGCTTGAACCTGGGAGGTGGAGGTTGCAGTGAGCCGAGATTTGGCCTTGCACTCCAGCCTGGATGACAAAAGCAAAACTGTCTCAAAAAAAAAAGAAGCATACGACGCACTTGGGATAAAGACACAGATTGGAGTCTTGAGTCCTCCATCCCTGTCTCTGGGACCTCAGGCAAGCCGTGAGCCTCTTGAGCTTTGCAGCTCTGCTCTTTCCACAAGTGAGGGTTCCCTTGATAGAAGTGTTGAGAATTAACTATTATAATAATTATTATAATTATTAATATAATGTTCAGGCCTGCCATGTGAGAAGCAGACACACAAACCTGTGGCTAACATGAGGATGATGATGACGATTGCCACTGTTGTTGGTGGGTCGTCTCTAGGGGCCTCTCCAGCTCTACAGGTCTAAGAGGGAGGGTGGGGAAGCTTCTGCTTGCCCTCAGCCCTCGGCTCCCATCTCCCTGTCTTGGTTCCCTCCTCCCTGGTTGGCAGGTGCTGGAGAGGCCTCCTGGAGCACGTCCTCCCACATCCTCCCGCTCCCTGCAGCACACACAACAGCCAAGTGCATCTATCTGTGGCTGTTCATGGCTGCACGGCCTGCCAGAGAGTGTGTACTTTCCTGCACTATAAAAAGCAAAGGCCGGGCAGCCTGTAAGGACGTCACATGCTCCCCTGGGGCCGTGAAGTGGCCAGCGGTGGAGAAAACAGTTTCTCACGGCATTTCTCATGTTCAAAGCTCAGGACCAGAAAGCTCCCAGCACGTCACGTTGCCTCCTTTCCTAGAAACCAGGTGGGGTAGAAGAGTCAGGAACACCTCACAGAGGGGGGCCGCTTCCTCCCTCCCTCCCAAACAGGGATGAGTCGGCCCAAGGGTGCCTGAAGCATGTGGAGGGTCCAGAGAAGATAATCTGGCTTTCTGGGGCTGGAAGAGTGTGGCCTGGGAGTTGGCCCCGCGAGGCCCGGGCTAACAGTGGGGACGACACCTCCACTGGTGGAGAAGCCCTGGAGGACTGGGTGGTGGGCGGTGGGTCCACCTGAGAGGTCCAGAAGGCCCCGGGCAGCTCAGAGGCTCCAGCCCCAGGCCGGGGGCCACTCCCAGCGGCACAGGCAGCTTCACTTCCCAGGAGGGCCCCGGGGAAGCAATATCGTTTTTTCCTGCCCAAGCTGGACCCCCTCCAGGACACCAAGGCTGTCAGATGCGGGGGCCAAAGTCAGAGCTTCCTATTCCGTGAAGGTCCAGGTTGGCCACAGACAGGACTGGACAGACCCGGCGGTCAGGTGGTCCCCGTGATAAGGAGTGGGGTGAGGGCATCCCCGCCAGCTGCAGCCGCGGGCATTAGTACCATTCCCCTTCCTTCCACACCCTCAGAAAGGCACCGGAGAACAGTGAAACAAGATAAACATTCCACAAAAAACTGGGGGGAAGGTGCAATTACTACTGTTAGTATCCATGTGCAGAAGAGCCCGGCTCCTCCACAGTCAGGGAGACCCGGGACCATCATGACCCTCGCGCAAAGGCGCCTATGGCGGGGGCTGAGCCAGAGCCAGCCGCCAGGGCTGCCCCCGAAAGCCCGGGTCTTTCCGCCCCTGCGCCGCCACCGCCAACCCGGCCCCTCCCACGGCGCTCTCCGTCCGTCCTGGCCCAGGTGTCTGCCATCCCCGCCCTGGCCACCAGGCTGAAGCCACGAGGATAGGGGCGGGGCAGCGCTGGGTCCCCCGGCTGGGCCACCTACCTCCGTCCCGCCGGCCGCTCCTCCCGCGCCGCCCTTAGAGCATCTCCCGCCGGCCAAGCCTCCTCCCTGCCAGGTCCGGGGCGACGCACAGACTCGGTGAAGGAGACAGAGCAGGGAAAAAGGTTTTCCGGAGGACGACGGTGCAGAAGGGGAGGGTGGGGGGCGCTACGAGCAGCCACAGGTCCCCCCCCACAGCACCTCTGTCTCCCCGGCGCGGTCTCCGAGGTCTCTGCGACCAGAAGCGGAAGCGCGGTTTCTCGAAAGTAAAGGAAGAGACGAAGAAAGTGGGACAGACGCGCAAGGAGCGAAGCCCAGCCAGATGTGAGCAGCGAGGAGCTTCCAACACCCCCAGCGCTTTTCGTCCAAACAGCAGCCGCAGAGGATTAACCGTGTGTGCCCCGCGCCGCGCCTCAGGGAAATCCAGCGGCCGCCTCCTCCCGGCCCCCTGGGGAGCCCGCCAGGCTGAGAGTGGGGGTGGGGCCGATTCCGTGAGTCTGGAGGTCCCTCCAGAGGCGGAGGGGCTGCGAGCCCCGGACGAGGATGCCCCCCCGCAGGATGGGGGTGCCCAGCAAGGCTGAGCACTCCTAGTCACTTGGTAGCAGAGGGATGGGCCCCAAGGCCTCCGGGATCCGCTGTAGCCAATCCCAAGGGGTCAGGTCTCCAAACAGTGGCAGACCTGAGACACTCTGTGCATTATCGGGGACTCAGGTTCGGGGGAATCTGTGAACCCCCATAACAAAATGCCAAACTCTGTGTGTGTGTGTGTGTGTGTGCACGCGCGCACACACACACGCACACACATCTTTGGAAGGTGATGGTCCACTGTTTTGTTCAGAGTCTTGAGAGCTCTGTGATCCAAAGGTTAGGAAGGAGCCCCTGCCGGCAAGGTTTCCATTTTCTAGAGAACAGCACGAGTACAGTGGTGGGCCCCGGGTGGCTGGAAGCACTCCTCAGTCTCTATCAAGCCTCTCATTCCTTGATATGAAAACCTGACATTTTCTCAATCATACACAAATATTTTTTCCAAACAAGCCCCGTAGGCTGCCCTCCCATCCTGATTCCTGATCCAGGCTGCTCCAGAGCCGGCCCTGGTTGGGACCCAGTCTCCATCCCTAGACTCTGCGTCAGCCCAGCTTGCTCTGGACACTTCCCATATCACCAGCAGGGGAAGGATTTGGCCAGAGAAGCAGAAGCCAGCTCTGATGATAACACCGTTCCCCTTTTTTTCCCCCGTCTGCCCTGTTCTCTCCGAGCTGCCCCTCACCTCGATGTTGTAGCTGGATTTTTTTGTTTTGTTATCCCTCCTGTGAGGGTCTGTCTCTGGACAAAGAGGAGATGTGAAAACGGGGATGCTGGTTGGGACATTCAGAGCAAAACTAAGAGGCTTCACCTTTCCCTGCCTGGAGTGTCCTCCCATCCACTGCACCAACAACTGGACAGATGAAAAGAATCAAAAAGGAGAGGAAGAAGAGGGTGCAAGCACGATGCCCGCTGCCTTGCCCCGGGCTGGGCGAGGCCAGCACTCAGGTAGAGCTGAGGACGAATGGAGATGAGAACAGAAAGGGAGCCTTCCAGGCAGGCGAGGCACCCAACAGCCACTCCACAGAGGCCCTGACTGCATGCGTCAACCCCTCCTGTGAGTACAGGGAGAAGGGCTGCCAGGTCTCCAGCACCCGGGGGGGATCTCAGAGGACAGGACAGGGATATGAAGTCAACACTACTTAACCAACTAGAGATGCAGCCTCCACTAGGCTTAGAAGATCAGGGGTTGCTTGTGTTCTTGGCATACGTGTCTGAGGCTTGGCAAAAACCTACATCCCTGGTTGCTTATTGATACAGGAAAAGCCAGAGATAAGCTTGTCTCCATTCCTGTAAGTGACATGAGGAAGTTTCCCAGTCACCAGGAGCAAGGCCTAGCACACGGACTGACCTTTCCTTAGTTACTCTGTCCTCAAATAGCCCTTGGTGCAGGGATACCAGAGAAAACAAGAGCATTTTTTGCAGCCCTTATGAGACCTTCATCCATACTTCAGAGAATCTGGGCCTTTCTAGAACTCTTACGAGCTAGGAACTCCCTCAGTGCAATGAGAAGGCTTCTTGTTGCCCTGCCTGGGAGCCTCAGACTCAGGAAAGTCCTGGGCAGATACCAGAATTCACAAAGCTGGACACACAGCTCGAAAGAGAAAAAGATGCAGATGATGGGCTGGGTGTGGTGGCTCACACCTGTAATCCCAGCACTTTGGGAGGCCGAGGCGGGAGGATCACTTGAGCCCAGGAGTTTGAAACCAGCCTGGGCAACATAGTGAGACCTTGTCTCTACAAAATATAAAACAATTAGCTGGGCTTGGCAGCACACACCTGTAATCCCAGCTACTCAGGAAGCTGAGGAGAGAGGATCCCTTGGGCCCATGAGGTCAAGGCTGCAGTGAGCCCTAATCATGGCATTGCATTCCAGCCTGGGCAACAGAGCAAGACCCCCATCTCAAAAAAAAAAAAAAAAAGTTGTGGATGATGGAATATTTATTCTTTCTCTTTACCCCATCCAAGATGGCTTTGGTGTTGAAGAACTGGAAAACAGTTATCTTTAACACAATTCCAAGACAGAACTCAGAGGCCCAATATAGTGCAAAGTTCTAGAAAGACAGCTGAAGGCTGGTCATCTCTTCCAGCTGCACCTGGCTCATCCTACTAAGAGGCCTTGTCCTGGCTCTGTCCTGCCTTGAGACAGCCTGGGGATGCTACCAAACTTCAGTGGGCCTTAGCTTCCTTATCTACAAAGCAGAGATAGGTCCAGGGTCTCTTATCTGGAGCCAAGGAAGTCAGATATGTTCAGAGTCAGATGCAAATATCCCACAAAGCATCTTACCCAGTGGGCTTTGGGCGGCGCCCCTTCATCAAACACTTGAATATTCTGCAGTGGGATGAAGGCATCCATAGTCTCAGGATAGTTCAAGCCACATTGTTCTGTCCAATTTGTGTGTGCCAAATTTAGAGGAAAACTAAGTTTTCAGATTTTTTGCATTTCAGGGATTATGGAGAAGTGATTGTGAACCTGTAGTTTCTCACATGATTAATAAAAAGGTTGGTGGAGCAGACACAGTGTTCACTGCAACTACCATTATTACAAGTATAATCTTCCTTCCCTCCTCTTGGGAAGAGGAGGGAAGGAGGAGATTAGAAAATGGATTACTCATTTTCCTTGCCGCAGAAACTGGGGATAGGGAGGAGTGGTATCAAACGATAACAAAGACAGCCTGGGGTTTCCTAAGATCTTGTGTGAGACCTAAGGCTCAAAGGCATGGGAACTTCCAAAGAATAGGAGGTGAGGTCTGAGCACATCTTAGGTGCCACCATCGTGGCTCACAACTCAAGGCAGCAGGCGATGGGCAAAGACTCACAAGTCCAGCTCCCAGAGAATACAAGCTAGTCCTCAATAAAATGAAAAAAAAAAAAAAATCCAGAATAGAGAGCATGCCAGGTTCCTAATGCTCTTTGTCATCAACTTCACTTCTGCTTTGTAATTGTAAGTAGGAAAGATGGAAACTTTGGCAAGCAAGGGATGTCCTTGCAAAGGGGCTGATTTTCTTCCTTCTCAGCCTTAGGCTCCCCCAAGCAACAAGAGGCAGAGTGTTTTCCCTTTGGCAAAATCCTTCCCTGTTGGGCAAAAACAGAAATCAAAAACAAAAATCAGCCACAGTGCCTGGGGGATTTCATCAGCCCTGAGATTATGGGTCAGAAGTCAAAGCCAACTTCCAGAAAGACTGAGTCCCCTCCCCAAGGTCTCTCTCTTAGCCCCCACAAACCCATCCTAAAACTCCCTAGGAGCTCACATCTACACAAAGGTGTCTGGGTCAAAACCCCTAAAGGCTTCCTGAATATTTCCAAATCATCCCACATTCTTAGTCAAGGGTAGGTCCTAGAATGGGAAGAAATATTTCCTGGAACCTCTGGCAGGGGAGACAGCACGTTCTGTGCCCTCCCTGATTTGGTAATTCTTTCTCTCTCCCCAGGCCTGTCACCACCACTCGCTGGGTCTGTTTACTTATTGCTGGAAAAAGCAATGTGACCTCAGTTAAAGTCTGCAAGACACTCGGTTCCAGATAAGCACAGCATGTCATTAGCGGCACTGTGATTTTTCCCACCACGGCCCTAACATCCCGCCTTTCCCAGCTATTTTGGGTATGGCTACCCAGTCATCCCACAAGGGCAGAGATTGGTATTGCAAACTTTGAATTCTCTTCCCAAGGGTAGCGACCGGCCGGCTCCGATGGTGATGTCCCACTGCCAAGGCGGGGGGAGTGGGGAGAGTCTCCACAGAGCTTCGGGGAAGCGGGCTAAGATGGAAAAGTGGAAACTTGGCAGACAGATCCAGCCTCCCTGGCCACTGGCCCATGCTCATGGCTCCTGGATGGCGCTGCCCACATTCTGAGCAGCTTGGGACAGGTGGAGATCAGGACTGGCAGCTGCAAGGACACACCAGGTGAATAGGTTTCTTTATGGTCCTCACACCTGCAGAAAACCAGGAGGGCAAGGGCGTTCCCTCTCCCAGGAAGCCATGCCTTTCCACAGAAGTCTCCCCTGAGGCCATGTACACGTGTGCCTTGCAACTCTATCAAGCCATTTAATTTCCCTATGCCTCAGTTTCCCCACCTCTGAACATTTACTCTCCTGTTTTGGCAATGAATGCTTTCAGTTACACGGAGACAGGCATATACTGAACAACTAGGCAATATTTTACTTGATAAATAAGATGGGAGGGCCCCCTGGTGGATCCCCAGTTCCAAGCACTTAACTATGAAATGAGTGAGTAAATGCATGTCAACACATGAATGAATGATTCAATAAAGACTGTCTTGTCCTTTATGCAGAGCCACAGAAACTAAAGAGAATTTCCAAAAGGAGTCTATGGTGAAGTCTCTGATGATGCCAAGAAGACAAGGAGAATGAAAATCCAATGAAAGCCTGATTGTATTTGTTGACCTTAAGGAAAGTGATTTTATGGCAGAGCCTCTCTGGAAGGGAGGGTGTGTTCGCTCACAGAATGCAAATACCCTTTGATCCAGTAATCTTTCTTCTAGGAGTTTCTCCTACAGATAAACTTAGAATGGTGCTCAAATAAGTAAGTTCAAGGATATCCTCTGAGGCATTGCTGTAGTATAAAAAGAGCATAGATATCCTCAAAGGACATCATCAGGGGCCTGGTAAAATAAATTCCACACAGTGGAACACCGTGTAGCTCTTTAGAGAATAAACAGCTCTGTATATGTGATCTGGAACAATCTCCAAGCTATATTGTGAAGTGAAAAATTACAAACCCTTAATGAAAAGCATTAAAGAAAATCCCAAGAAATGGAAAAGCAAAGCATGGTCTTAGATAGAAGACTCGGTATTATTAAAAAAAAAAAAATCTCAGTTCTCGCTCAATTAAGCTATAGATTCCAAGCAATTCCATTCAAAATCCCAGAAGGTTGAAGGTGGGTAAGGTAGGAGGGGATTTGTCCTACATCATAGGAAGGCTTATTATAAAGACATAATAATGAAGATACTGGTATTGGAACAGATGTGATCAAGTATATTAGTTCAACATGATAGAAGGCCCCCCCAACAAAGACCCATGTGTGTATGGAAACTTGATCTATGACAAAATTGGCATTGCACATATATCAATGGGGATGGGATGGATCAATTCCTAAAAACACACAAAGATGATGGGGAATGAACAGAAAAAGAAATGTAAAAGGCCAAAAAGTATAAGAAAAGATATACAACCTCACAGTAATCAGGCAGGGAGAAGACATTGATTACCATCAGACTGGCAAAATTAAACCATCTGATGATGTCTGTGGAGCTGTTACTGGAAAGGGTCCCGAGCCAGACCCCAAGAGAGGGTTCTTAGATCTTGAGCAAGAAAGAATTTGGGATGAGTCCACAGAGTAAAATGCAAGCAAGTTTATGAAGAGAGTAAAGGAGGCCGGACGCAGTGGCTCACGCATGTAATGCCAACACTTTGGAAAGCCAAGACAGGTGGACCACCTGAGATCAGGAGTTCGAGACCACCTTGGCCAACATGGTGAACCCCTGTCTCTACTAAAAATATAATTACCCCTATTTACCCCTATTCCTGCCTAACCTCCCAGGAATGCAGCCCAGCAGGTCTCAGCCTCATTTTAGCCAAGTAAACAAGCTTTATTCAAGTAGCACGCCTGTAATCCCAGCTACTCAGAAGGCCATGGCATAAGAATCACTTGAACCTGGGAGGTGGAGGTTGCAGAGAGCCAAGATTGTGCCACTGCACTCCAACCTGGGCAATAGAGCGACACTCTGCCAAAAAAAGAAAAAGAAAGAAAAGAAAAGAAAAATGGCTATTCCATAGGCACAGCGCCCCCAAGGGCTGCTGGTTGGCTATTTTTATGGTTATGTCTTGATCATATGCTAAACAAGGGGTGGATTATTCATGAGCTTCCTGGGAAAGGGGCAAGAATTTATTGTAACTGAGGGTTTCTCCCTGTCGTAGGCCATACAGGGTAACTTCCAGATGTTCCCATGGCCTTTGTAAACTGCCATGGCGCTGGTAGGAGTGTTTTTTAGCATGCTAATGTGTTATAATTAGCATATAATGAACAGTTGGGACAACTAGAGGTCACTTTTGTCACCATCTTGGTTTTGGCAGCTTTTGGCCAGCTTTTATACTGCATCCTGTTATATGAGCAGGGTCATTGTGGCCTGTATTTTGTCACCTCCTATCTCATCTCAGATCCCAGGAGGTTAAAATGCCTTAACCTCCCAGGAATGCGGCCCAGCAGGTCTCAGCATCATTTTACCCAGCCCCTATTCAAGTTAAAGTTGCTCTGCTTCCAATGCCTCTGACATATTTCCCCCTTCCTTTTTACAAGAGGACCGTTAAGCCTAAGGGTTGTAGAGGTAGGAAGATTCCTCTTCTGGAGCTTCTTCAGGCTAAATAGGGGTAATGATATTCTCGTGGAACTATTAAGGTCTTTTGTATTCAGGGTAGAGAGGAACTCAGTCAGAAAGCATGAGTATAGTGACGGCCATTCATAACTCTGAGTTCCAACAAAAGGTGATATCTGGAAGATTGTCAAATGTTCAATTTAAGAAAACGGTGAGTAAGCTTATTCTGCATTCCTACACAAGGAGTACAACAGGAATATATTTCACAATAGTAAAGCAAAATAAGTAAAATTATCTGATATGGTTTGCATCTGTGTCCGCACAAAATCTCATGTCCAGTTGTAGTGCCCAAAATTGGAGGTAGGGCCTGATGGGAGGTGATTGGATCACGGGGGCGGTTTCTCATGAATGGCCTGGCCCCATCCCCCTTGGTCATGATAGTGGGTGAGTTCTCATGAGATCTGGTTGTTTAAAAGTGTATGGTACCTCCTCCCTCTCTCTTTCTCCTGCTCGTGTCATGTAAGATGCCTCTCCCCCTTTGCCTTAGGCCATGACTAAAAGCTCCCTGAGGCCTCCCCAGAAGCAGATGCTGCCATGCTTCCTGTACAGCCTGCGGAACCGTGAGCCATTAAACCTTGTTGCTTTATAAATTACCCAGTCTTGGGTATTTCTCTATAGCAGTGTGAGAATGAGCTAATACTTTATCCCAAATAAGTAAGGCATTCCATAAACTGGGCAACTGTTGGAACTAAGCTGATATGGGGTTGCTAACAGATTCCAATATGTTCCCTGAGTTAGAATACTGATCCAGATTTTTCTTATATTACCCATCCCTATTATTTGTTCTGAGCCATGGCCAGAGATCACTGGTTGGTTCATAGAAATAAGCAGGGTCAGTCTAGATTGCAGAAAATAAACAAACAAACAAACAAAAAAAAAACAATGAATGAGACTAGAATTTTGTAACAGGTGTACCATAGTTTTCGAAACATAATTTTTCTCTCTCCAGTCCCCATTTTTATTAAAAACAAATAATGGTGGGACTTATTTGTTTGAAAAATAAGCCTTAGTTGGCCGGGCGCAGTGGCTCACGCTTGTAATCCCAGCACTTTGGGAGGCCGAGGCGGGCGGATCACGAGGTCAGGAGATCGAGACCACAGTGAAACCCCGTCTCTACTAAAAAATACAAAAAATTAGCCGGGTGTGGTGGCGGGCGTCTGTAGTCCCAGCTACTCGGAGAGGCTGAGGCAGGAGAATGGCGTGAACCCGGGAGGCGGAGCTTGCAGTGAGCCAAGATCGCGCCACTGCACTCCAGCCTGGGCGACAGAGCGAGACTCCGTCTCAAAAAAAAAAAAAAAAAAGAAAAATAAGCCTTAGTCTTATTATACTTGGCATGATCATTTGCATGAAGTGCAACAAGAATAATTATTCCCCATATAGGGTCTTTTTACAAAAAATTGGCTTTGATAGAATCTTGTTCCATAAGGAATCTTATATTTGACTTTTTAAAGCCTTGCCCAGCCATGGGTTTATGCCTTCAAATACTTGTATGAGTTAGGTAAATTTCTCTCCTCTCAAAGTCCCAATATAACTTAGGGCTTCTAGATCTGTCACAAAGTGACATTCTTTACTTACCACATGGCAGGAACCCTGTACAGGGACTGCATAGACAAGGTATAAAGCCAGTTTTTCCAAGGGCCTTTTATTAGCTCTATAAGTCAACTTTGATTCCTTAAGGCAGTTTTTTTTATATTTGAAAGCATGCCATTCCATTCAAAGCCTTAGTAAAAACCAATTTCTCCAATTGTGTCCTGTTACAAAAGAAAACAGATCCTTATTGCACTTATGCAAATCACTATTAATATATAGCCATAAGTTAAGAATACTCGCAAATAGTTTTCAATTTTTGGAGAAATCAGGTAGAGAGAAAGAAATATGCTCCAAATTTTGTTTACAGGAGTATATTTTACTCAACTGTTAAAAGCTGTAAATAGTTCAAAAGAAAAGTTTGGCTGGGCACGGTGGCTCATGCTTGTAATCCCAGCAATTTGGGAGGCTGAGGCGGGCGGATCAAGAGGTAAGGAGATCGAGACCATCCTCACTAACACAGTGAAAGCCCGTCTCTACTAAAAATACAAAAAATTAGCTGGGTGTGGTGGCGGGTGCCTGTAGTCCCAGCTGCTCGGGAGGCTGAGGCAGGAGAATGGCATGAACCTGGGAAGCAGAGCTTGCAGTGAGCCGAGATCGTGCCACTGCACTCCAGCCTGGGAGACAGAGCGAGACTCCGTCTCAAAATAAAAAAAAATAAAAAAAAATAAGTTTGCTTGACTTGGAAAACAAAACAGAAAGGAACAGCAACATTTTATGCAAAAAGTCGTAAAAAGATTATTTCAGTCTTTCATTAGTCTGTGCAATTAATTTCTGTTTTGCTCAATATTTAAGAACACATTAGCTTTCCAAAAGAGTCTTGGAAGCTTTTTTTTCCTCTCTATTTTAATGGCACACTTTCCAAAGTTATCAGACACTTGCATTTAAGAGTAATTGTCAGCATCCATAGCTGGTTATAAACCTTCTTTTGAAGAGGATTAAACGAGACAATAATTGTCTCTGAATGACAAAAAAGTCTTAGGACACCCACAGTCAAAGATGCAATTGACAAGGAAATTTCGTTACTTCTGTAGCATACAATTTTACATAACAATTATAATTATTACTGATAACATACACTAAGTCACCAATAACATACACTAAGTCATTATAGGAATTTCCCATAATTTTAGAATGTATACCAATAACATATTTATACAAATATGGTCTAAAGAAAGCCAAACACCATTTCATACTTGATAATGCTTCCTGTATGATTTTAACATACCAAATAAGCCAAATAAATCTCTTTTGGACTTTAAGGTTTTTACCATCTAAAAGGATTAATCAGGTCAGAAAAAGACATATTTAGAATCTGATTTTGGAAAGTTCATCCAATAACAAAAGTTTAAAACACTTGATATTATAAAATAAAATTCCAGGTCACTATAAGTCATTTATTTAGCCAAAATGTTAACGCAACAATTTAAAAGGGGCAAAAAGCTTTACTCATTGATAGAGGGAAGATTTCGCTCTTCAAACAATCTGTCCCTTTTCTTTCCCTTCTTTCTCCTGTAGTTTATTTAAAAGGCAAACAAAAATCTTTCATTATCTTTTAATATTACATGAAAATCTTGTTCAAGAGAGAAAGCCAAATTTCATCTTTGCATGAGTGTACTATTGATGTCAAATTCAATTCCTAGTAAAACTTTATAGACAAATTTTCCTAACTTCAATCAGTTTGACCATAATGTAAGATTTTCATAAAGCTTTTATAACCCTTTACAATTTTTCTTTGTTAAAGAGTAGACCAATGCCCTAAGAAAACCCTGTTGTGCTTTTATTCCAATGTTAAATTTATGGTAAAACTGAATAATACTCCTTTAACTTTAGCCAATATGTTAACACAGAGAATTACTTTTACAAGATTAGTCTTTCACAAACCTTCCACGACTTGCTTAGACCTTCCGTTTTTCTCCTATCTAAGAACAACTCTTTAAACTTCCAAACCAGGCAAAAACAGCCTGCCTTCCCATGCCTTCTTATAATCTTTTACCAAATACACATTATACTTTCCTTACACACTGTGCATGTATAAGTGTTCTTCCAGTAACCTCAGTTACATAAGGTACAATGTTAACTCTTAGCAACTTTTATTGTTGGCGAAAAATTTGGTAAGTGGTTTTATTTGTGTACCAGGTGTAGAGCTTGGGGCACCAGACAAAAGTGCAGATAAGGTCTGACTCCTTCCAGCATAGCTAGGGGCATGGCTAATTCCATATGTTCCCAGGCCTTACGTAGACGCTAATGGCTCCAAAGAAGGTAAATTGAACAATTATCAAAAGTCAGAGAAGTAGTTTAGTAAACATAGTATCTGACCTGCCTAATTTAGACCAAATGTCTAAATTTCAAAGACATTTTTATTTTACCAATAATTTGTAAAACTGCCTTGCTTTTCCAAAGATGACTAAAGTAATGTGAACAAAAAGGCATTAACATTTTAATTTTTCTGGTGAAATATTTTATTTAAGTGCTTATTTTTATTTAAGCCAATTAAATAGAGCTCTTTTATATATTTTGGTTGTAAAACATTACTCACAGGGATGGTAGAGACCAAGAGAAAATACCCCTACATGGTCACAAGTCAAGCTCCCAAGGACATAAAACAAGACGAGGGGGAATCCTCATCCAGTTTCTCGGTGACCTGAAGCAAAGTTGTCAATGGACCAGTTTGCTGGGCCAGCTTGAATAGTGGGCTTACAGGGGTCCTAGGGCCACATTCTATCCTATGATACCCCTCTTATGACAGAATGACACAGAAAGCCAAATTCATAGCACAAAGTACACCAGATTCATCACAGCCTAAGACTAGCCTCACAAATCCTTTTTCCCATTCATCAAAACCTTGCAGAGGAGACAATGATTTTTACCATTCACTCAACTGGTTTGCATAGAGAGAGAGACCAGTGGCCTGACTGGTAAGAAATTCTTACCCTTTTGCCAGCATGCCAGGTTTCTGGGATCCCTTTCCCTAAGCAGCCCTCGTGACCCTGCTCACAGCACCATAACCGTGGGGGCCAAGCCACATCACAAAGGAAAAATCACCCTTTTCCATTTCATGGAACCACAGGCAAAAGCCTCTCAATTTTGCAAGATGCTGCACAACACGTTGCATGGGGGAATCGAATCAACATTTTCCATTCTGGCCAGAACAAAATACACTTGACAAAACACAGACACTAGCCACCCCCCTCAGCACCCAATATCAACCTGGCAAGACTCAAAACTTCCCCCATTGGCCCCTGTAGTGTTTAAGCCATTCAAAGTGGGGCGGAATGACTGCCAACCAGGAGTTTCAACAGGTGGTTTTTGGGCAATATGGAAGAGTAGATCATCACCCAGAGTGACAGAGAAGACAGACAAGGGAAAGGCGAGAAAGAGAGAGGGCGGAAAGGGAAGGGAGAAGAGTGTTGCCTGTGGTGGGCCGCAGAGGTGAGGAGCTCACAGAAGCCAGAGAAAGACCCATCCATCACAGTGACACTGAATCAAAAGTTCAGACAGCTGCTTGTCAAAAAGGGATCTTTTCCAGCAGTCCCATCAGCTCTCAAGTTTTCCCCTTCGGGGGAGGAAAAAAAGCACCCCAGGTCCCATGATCCTGCACATGCCTAATCCTGTCACCCACAGCCATCAGCAAAGAGGGCACGGCAAATTAATCCAAATAGAATGGCGGTTAACATCCTGCAGTGCTGAATCCATTTTTAACCAAGAGGGCTCTTACTGAGGGTGGCCTCTAACCTTCTTAAGTTGAGCCTTGAACTGAAGTTTGAACAAGCATTCTTGTTCTTTACAGAGAGGGGCCTCTAACTCCCTGTGTCTTAGGAGGGACTCTAACTCTAATTTGGGCCTCTAACCCAATTCCATCCATTACCCTGGATAAAATACCCCACCATGTACCCAAAGTTGGTCAACTGGTGCTGAAGTCTATTTCCCTTGGGTCAGAGGTCTCTCCAGTATTGTCCCTTCATGGTTTCTCAACAAGATGTTATCAGAAAGGGGTTCTAATCCAGGCCCCAAGAGAGGGTTCTTGGATTTCCCACAAGAAAGAATCTGGGGCAAGTCTGCAGAGTAAAGTGAAAGCAAGTTTATGAAGAAAGTAAAGCAATAAAAGAATGGCTACTCCACGGGCACAGCAGCCACAAGGGCTGCTGGTTGGCTATTTTTATGGTTATTTCTTGCTCATATGATAAACACGGGGTGGATTATTCATGAGTTTTCTGGGAAAGGGGAGGGGATTTCCTTGGAACTGAGGGTCCTTCCCCCTGTTAGACCATCTAGGGTAACTTCCTGACGTTGCCATGGCATTTGTAAACCATCATGGTGCTGGTGGGAGTGTCTTTCAGCATGCTAATACAGTATAATTAGTGTATAATTAGCAACAAGGACAGCCAGAGGTCACTTTCATTGCCATCTTGGATTTGGAGGGTTTTGATCAGCTTCTTTACTGCATCCTGTTTCATCAGCAGGGTCTCTGTGACCCGTATCTTGTAACCTCCTATCTCATCCTGTGACTAAGAATGCCTAATCTCCTGGGAATGCAGCCCAGCAGGTCTCATTTACCCAGCCCTTACTCAAGATAGTGTTGCTCTGGTTCAAAGGCCTCTGAGAGAGCCACTGGATCTCTCATCCATTGCATACACTTTTATTTCATTTTATAAAGGTTAAAATAGACAGAATTAAACAATATATTGTTTAGGGACACATACCTATGTGCTAAAATTATAAAGTAAGGCAAGAGAATGATTAACACAACATTCAGTATTGTGGCTACCACCTCTTGGGGGTAGCAGGGAGTACAGAATAGGAAGAAGAACCTGGAGAGCTTTAAAGATACAGGAATAATGTGTTATTTCTTATGCTGGAAGGCATAGGTGGATCTTTTAGAAAATAAAAGATTCAAATATAATTGTCACGTGCGTCCATGTGAAGAGAGTCCACCAACGGGCTTTGTGTGAGCAACAAGGCTGTTTATTTCACCTGGGTGCAAGCGGGCTGAGTCTGAGAAAGGAGTCAGCAAAGAGTAGTGGGATTATCATTAGTTCTTATAGGTTTGGGATAGGCGGTGGAGTTAGGAGCAATTTTTTGTGGGCAGGGGGTGGATCTCAAAAAGTACATTCTCAAGGGTGGGAAGAATATTACAAAGTACCTTCTTAAGGGTGAGGGAATATCACAAAGTACATTATCCTAAGGGTGGGGAGGGTGTATTGTCATAAGGTCAATTGATCAGTGAGGGTGGGGCAGGAACAGATCACAATGGTGGAATGTCATCTTTTGTGGTTCTTCAGTTGCTTCAGGCCCTCTGGATGTGTATGTGCAGGTCACAGGGGATATGATGGCTTAGCTTGGGCTCAGAGGCCTGACAATAATGAGTATTACATGAAACATGGTTGGGACTCAGTTTAGCATGACAAGAAACATTAATGAATTCAAGAAAGGTTTGTCTCCTCTCCAAAATCAAAAATCAAAAGTGCATAACAGTGTGTTTATCACATTTCTATTTAGTTAAAGGTAATTTAAGATACGTGTTTATGACTTGTTTGAATACCATATAACATCTCTCAGAGGAATCACAAGAAACTAGAAATAGTGATCGCCTCTGGGCAGGGAATACGGAACGGCAATGGGACGCTTATTTTTCACTGCGCACCATTTATATAATTTGAATTCCTCCTCTTGTGTATCTGTTACTGAACGGAAGGTTTTGAGAGAGCTGGGGGAAGTAGCTGGTATCAAGCAGGAAAGCTGAAGGTGCAGATGGGCAGGGGGCTGGTTCCCCCCTCTGCCAAGCTCTCCTGCCAGAGGCTCCACGGCCACCAGGCGTTTCTCAGAACTTTGGGATGGAGGAGGGCGGGGCCGGGGAAGCCTTTTAACAGAGTGCCCTAAAATATCTCGGGGACTAGGGCTAGGGAAGGGAAAGGAGAAATCAGAGACATTTGTTTGGCAGGTTTGTCAATTGCAGATTGTTTGCAGGGAAACACCCCATCGTCCCCACCCCAGGACACTACAGCCTTAGACCTCCCTGATCCTGGCTTTGGAAACTGGTCAGCAGCACTCTGGAGGCGGCTGTTTTGAAGGGCCAAGGAGAGGGGCTGTCTGAGAATGAGGATGGCAGAAAGGGGCCCACGCTTTTCTGCCTCCCAAGACTACGAGGGTTGGGAGGCCCATGTAAGGGGGCCCTCGGGCGGGAAATGAGAACTTCCCTCCCCAGTAGCCTTCACCCCCGCAATGCCTCCCACCCCAAAAGATCTGCTTGGCCCACGTTCCGGCGCAACGCGGTGGAAGACGGCCCTCGTGTGCCAGTGCAGACCCTCGCGCCCCTCCAGCCTGCAGCCAGCCGGCCGCTCCTCCAGCGCGCAGGCGCAGGACACAAAAAAAAAACCACAGCTCCCAGCAGCCTCGCGCCGTCCGCGCGCAGCCGCAGAGCAGAGGCTGCTGGGAACGCGGGACCAGAGGCGGGGCGAGCGCGCGCGGGGC
Organism: Symphalangus syndactylus; assembly: GCF_028878055.3. Lineage (NCBI taxonomy): Eukaryota > Metazoa > Chordata > Mammalia > Primates > Hylobatidae > Symphalangus > Symphalangus syndactylus. The sequence continues at coordinate 13,018,844 of NC_072436.2, read as the reverse complement.
GGAAGTCGGCCGCACTCCTCCGTCCCGGCCCTTAGCCCAGCCAAGCCCAGCCAACTCCCGCCGACCGCGGGCACCGGAGCCAGCCCCGCAGCGGGTGAGTTACTCTGCGCCCGCGGCCCCCGGCGCCCTGCCCCAGCCACGGGCCCGGGCCCGCGTCCCTGAGCCTGCCGCCGCTCTCCGACCCTGCCGCGTCCCGCCCCCTGACCCGTCCGTCAGGCCCCCTTCCCGTCCCACCCGTGCGGGACCTCTGCCCCCCGACTCGCAGACTGGGCTGGGACTCTGCCCTCTGACCTGTGGGAAAGTCCCCTTCTTCCGACAGACGGTGGACACCACCCCCTCTGACTTTTGGGACACCTCATCCCTGAGACTAGCGTGGGGACCATTACCCTCTGGTTAGTGTGGGCACCTCCCCTCTCTAACTAGTGTGGGGACCATCCCCCTCTGATTAGTGTGGGCACCTCCCCCCTCTGATTATGTGACTCCTCTCCGCTCTGGTTAGTGTGGGACACCCCCCTTCTAATTAGTTTGGGGACCATCCCTCTCTGATTACTGTGGGGCACCTCCCCGCTCTGATTAGTGTGGGACACCTCCCGTCTCTGATTAGTGTGGGGACCACCCCCCTCTGATTCATGTGGGGCACCTCCCCCTCTGGTTAGTGTGGGGACCATCCCCCTCTGATTAGTGTGGGACGCCTCCCCGCTCTGTCTAGTGTGAGGCACCCCTCCTGGGAATGACCACCTCCCACCACCCTCTGACTTCAGATACCCTTCCTCTGGTTTATGCAGGGTCTCTCTGGACTGATAAGGGAATTTTCTCCCTCTGACTGGCACTTGGTCACACCTGTAACAGGCCAACCTTCCCCACCCCATCCTAGTCCTTGCTCTCCCTGCCCTCATCCAATTTGGAGCCTTCCTCCAGGCAGCACAGCTCACTCTCATCTTTCTGCATGCAAATGATTCGCCCTCGCCACCATACCTGTCTCACACCCCTACTGCCATCCGGTCTGGATTCTCTCATCCTTGGGGACTGGTACCTCCTTGCCAGTCCATGTTGCCTGGTGCCTTTGCTTCTCCCTCCGAATGGTCTTTCTCTTGCCCTCTGTGTACCCTAGGCTTGGCACAGAGCACCTGTGACCACTCTTCCATCAGCAGACACATCTCTCTCCCAAGCACCTTTCCCCCTTAGTGACCCCTGGAAAAGCAGTCTCTTAGTGTCCCAGCTCCATTTCTCATTTTCTTCTTGAAGTTGTATGCCCTATGGCCTTCTACCACATTTTCAACAAAGCAGAGGTTTGGAAATGTGAGGCTCTTGGTGTCAAGTGAATCTGGCTAGCTCTCCAGTTTAAGGGCCCAAACTTGAAACAAGTGTCAGGTCGTAGAAGGCTCCTAAAAGGAAGCGGGTGCCGCAGCCCTTCAGGATCCGCCGTCTCCCAGCTCTTCCTCCCTCTCCCTCTGAGGAGCTTTGCTGAGAAAGGTTCCTCCAGGCCTGGGCCACAGACCCTCCCTCCAGCCCCAACCCAGGCCTCTCAGCAGGACAGTCTGGCTGGAGCCTGTGGAACGGCAGCGGGGCTCCTCCCAGGTGCTCCTCCCTGCCGGCCTCAATGAGCCCTCTATCCCAGCACAGGCCCCTGCTGAAAGGCACATTGAAGGAGCCAACCCTCTCCCCTCTGGATGTGGCAAGGGTTTCCTGCCGGGGCAGCCCCAAGCATCTTCACGGCCAGGACTCAGGTGAAGCATGGATTTGTCCAGGCACTGTCATGAGGCCACCGCAGCAGTGTGGGGACCAACTTCTAGCGTCACTTTTTCATGTCCAAATTAATGTGATCACAAAAGAGAATGACATGTCACAAGGTGGCAGAGGAAACCATCCACTCCCAGCGGATAGGACCCCTGGACGCTGGGACACCTCGCTGGAGGGGCACATCGGAGGTTTGACGCTTCTGATCGCCAGAGGTCTCATTTCTTCCCCTTAGGCTATAACCATATTTTCCTAGCCCATGGCAGCTTAGTAAATATGTTGGTGTAAAAGCTCTTGGTACTCGAGAACGTTTTCACTCGCCCGTCACTGTGCACCTGCTCTGCAGGACCCCCCTGAGCTGCAGAGTATGTGAGGAGGCCCAGGGTGTGGTAGGAGCAGTTCTCCTGGCCCTGTGGGTGTTTTTACCCTGCCACCTGGATGTGGCTTTCGAGGTGTGTGTGCCTGTGCAGGCTCCTGCAAGTACATATGGCCCGTCATCGGAGTCTCCGTACTTTCTGGCAACCATATAGGTAGATAGGTAGATGTATAAATGCTGTAGTGTTTACTCTTTCAAAAACAGATCTGAGACTTGGAACTATTGTCCAGGTCCTGAAATGGGTCAGTACTGTCACAAGGAGGTCATTTTTCTATTGTTTGTTGAATGGTACCAGCGATGCCAAGGACACACAGCATTCATTCTTTTCACTCAGTGCACTCTGAACTGTCGAGATTACCTGGAAAGCTCTTATGAAATGCCAATATCAAGGGAATTAAAAACTTTCATATTAATTCTTAAGAAGGTTCATGTTGATTTTCCTTTTACTTTAATCAAGATGGTTAATTAGGAAAAAATCATCCTGGCGGTAGAGAAGTCTGTTTGGGGAGACGTTCTGTTTTTTCTTTTGGACCCTCCTCGTCTCTGTCATGCGTGCAGTGTTCAAGTGGAGCGCCTGGTTCCCAGGCAGGACGCTGCTTCCCGCGTTCCTCTGGGATGGTTCTATGGGAAGTGAAGATGGCATTGAAGTCTGGCTTAAGACAGTGTGTGATGCCACCATGTGGGAGTGGGGCAGAGGTGAGACTGGGACCCCCCAGAATGGCTCTGAGAGTCTTGCCGGGTTGAATGAAAGTCCTGGCGATGCAGCCTTTGTGTCCCAGGAGCCGGGCCCTGAGGAAAGCATGAGGTGAGAGGGTGGCAGTAAGCAGGTGGGCTCGTGCGGGTGCCGCTGTGGTGTGGAAGGCAGCCCTGATGCAGGTCCATGGGGTGATGATCCCATCCCGTTATTTTCACACACTCTGGAAAAGGACACCTTCCCCAGTGTGTGCTGCCGTTTGGAATGTGCCTTTCAACTGAGAAGGTCACTTTTTGGCTAAAATTCCTCCAGGTGTAACATCGATAATACAAATTAAGCAGACACAGCCTCTTTACAATGCAGTAACTGCAAACCATAGAGGGTTCTGAAGCTGTGGGCCCACCCCATAGACAGTGACTGGTCCTGGCCCTTGGAACAACCTGGAGGCTCTTTCCCCTCTTCCTCCTGTGATTGGCGGAGGAACAGCTCCCCGAGATGTCCACGTCCTACTTTCTGAGCCTATGAATATGTTACATTACATGGCAAAGGGGAATTAAGGTTGCTAATCAGCCAACCTTAAAATAGTGAGATGATCCTGGATTTTCCCAGGGAGCCCAATGTAATCACAGTGTCCTTAAGAAGAGAAGAGGGAAGCAGAAGAGCCAGAGGGCAATGATGGCCAAGAGGCTTGGGGAAGTGCAGTGGGCGGGCTTTGGAGGGGGAGGAGGGGCCACCAGGCAGGGAATGTGGGTGCCTCCAGAAGCTGGAAGAGGCATGGGAATGGAGCCATGGCCCGTGTTAGGCTTCTGTCCCACAGGACGGTGCCTGCTGCCTGCCGTGTGCTGGATACTAGGGGCTGGGGACAGGTGCAGAAGTCAGTCAGATCCTGAGCTTGACCTTTAAGGAGGGTGCTGTTTGTGGAGGCGGGATGGCCTAACCAGACTCCCCGTGACCTTCCTCCTTCCTGGTTTCCTTGTACTGCCCACCCCCCGAGGAGATTTGCCATGGAATTTGCAGGTACAATAGTTAGCCTTGCAAATGCCGAAGCAGGAATCAGGTAACATTTTCAAGGAGTCTGGCCCATGGCAGGCATTAATAAGTGTTTCTCTGAGATGCACCACCCGTGTTCTCTCAGGTGCTGTTAGCATGAGTGTGTGAAGGCCTTGGCTCCTGCCTTGGCCGTGCTGAAGAGTCTGTAGGTCAGCGGGGTTTGCTGTGTACCGTGGCAGTGAACACAGTGGGCACTCTGAGGCCTGCCTGCCTGCTCTCTGGGTGTGCGAAGGGAAAGGAAGGTAGCTCTTCTCCAGAGATAAGGGGTTGGCACACCTGCCACCTGCCACCTGCCTACCTGTCCCTTCCGAGGAGGTGGGGGCTAGGATGTGGTGGCCTCTTAACATGATGATGTGGCTTGCCTGGATCCTGAAAGGGAGGAGCCTGGCAGCCCTCAGTAAACCTGCTGGTTCCGCCACCTGTCCTATTCCACTCCTGCAGGAAGCTGGAGAAACAGACCCTCTTGGCTGTCTGCTGTCCAGGGAGTCGCCGCTCCCTTCATTACAGCCTTGCGCAGAGTGCAGCGGCAGGCCTGGGGATGGCCTCGGGAGGTAGGTGGCCCCTGAGCCCTTCTCCTGGGAAAGGGCAGCAGCAAGGAGACACCTCCTGGGTGTGAACAGAGAAAAGCACACTGTTTCCCTAACTCTCCGCTGCCTAACTCCCTGCTCCGTAACTCCCCTCTCGCTAATTCCCCAGTCCCTAACTCCCAGCTCCCTAACCTCCCTTTCCCTAACCTCCCTCTCCCTAACCCCCCTTTCCCTAACTCCCAGCTCCCTAACACCCCTCTCCCTAACCCCCCTCTCCCTAACCCCCCTCTCCCTAACCCCCCTCTCCCTAACTCCCCTCTCCCTAACCCCCCTCTCCCTAACCCCCCTCTCCCTAACTCCCCTCTCCCTAACTCCCCTCTCCCTAACTCCCCTCTCCCTAACTCCCCTCTCCCTAACCCCCCTCTCCCTAACCCCCCTCTCCCTAACTCCCCTCTCCCTAACCCCCCTCTCCCTAACCCCCCTCTCCCTAACTCCCCTCTCCCTAACCCCCCTCCCTAACCCCCCTCTCCCTAACCCCCCTCTCCCTAACCCCCCTCCCTAACTCCCAGCTCCCTAACCCCCCTCTCCCTAACTCCCCTCTCCCTAACTCCCCTCTCCCTAACCCCCCTCCCTAACCCCCCTCTCCCTAACACCCCTCTCCCTAACCCCCTCCCTTATTCCCCCCTCCCTAACCCCCCTCTCCCTAACCCCCCTCTCCCTAACCCCCCTCCCTAACTCCCAGCTCCCTAACCCCCCTCTCCCTAACCCCCCTCTCCCTCACTCCCCTCTCCCTAACCCCCCTCTCCCTAACCCCCCTCTCCCTAACTCCCAGCTCCCTAACCCCCCTCTCCCTAACTCCCCTCTCCCTAACCCCCCTCCCTAACCCCCCTCTCCCTAACCCCCCTCTCCCTAACCCCCCTCCCTAACTCCCAGCTCCCTAACCCCCCTCTCCCTAACTCCCCTCTCCCTAACTCCCCTCTCCCTAACCCCCCTCCCTAACCCCCCTCTCCCTAACACCCCTCTCCCTAACCCCCTCCCTTATTCCCCCCTCCCTAACCCCCCTCTCCCTCACTCCCCTCTCCCTAACCCCCCTCTCCCTAACCCCCCTCTCCCTAACTCCCAGCTCCCTAACTCCCCTCTCCCTAACTCCCCTCTCCCTAACCCCCCTCCCTAACCCCCCTCTCCCTAACACCCCTCTCCCTAACCCCCTCCCTTATTCCCCCCTCCCTAACCCCCCTCTCCCTCACTCCCCTCTCCCTCACTCCCCTCCCTAACTCCCTTCTCCCTAACCCCCGCTCCCTAACTCCCCTCTCCCTAACCCCTCCTCCCTAAGCCCCCTCTCCCTAACCCCCTCCCTAACTCCCCCCTCCCTAACCCCCCTCTCCCTCACTCCCCTCTCCCTAACCCCCCTCCCTAACTCCCCCCAACCCCCCTCTCCCTAAACCCCTCCCTAACTCCCCCCTCCCTAACCCCCCTCTCCCTCACTCCCCTCTCCCTAACCTCCCTCCCTAACTCCCCTCTCCCTAACCCCCCTCTCCCTAACTCCCCTCCCTAATTCCTCACTCCCTAACTCCCCCCCAACTCCCTGCTCCCTAACTCCCAGCTCCCTAACTCTTGGCTCCCCTGCGCTCTGGGAGTGTCCTGTGGGATGGACAGATGCCTCCATGGTGCCTTGCGAGCCTTGCAGGTGGTTATTGCTCCTGTGAGTGCTCCTGTGAGTGCTCTCCAGGCAGCAGCAGGGGTCCTGTCCCTGTAGGCCCCTGAGCCTGGGAGATAGCTGGTTTGCAGCCTCACTGAACAGAAGAGCCTGGCTGGCCACAGAACCCATGACTTTGCTGTAGTTCCTGAGTCCTCTTGTTGCTGATTATCTAAAATCAAACCATTACTCTGCAGGCACTGGGGTTGTAAAACTTCTTTTCACAATAAAGCGAGCATTTAAACTGCTTAAAGCTTTGAGGGGTGTAGAGAGAAGCCTCACACGGGTCCCTTCTGGAAAGGACTTTGTCCATCTTGTGTCTTACTGTCGCTGGTTCATTTCTGTTGTTTCTGGCTGGCAACAAACAAAAGAGCCCTCCCACCCCCCACCCCCTAAAAAGAACCCAACTTTTTAAAGAACATGCAAACTCTTGCCTGCAGCAGGTGCCGGCAGCCAGGCACCCCAGCAGCCAGTGGTAGCTCACATACCAGCATGCGCTGTGGCAAAGGCATCTGATTTGAAACTTTTTTGCAAAATAAAATAATTCCTTGGGGTCCTGAAGGAGAGATGAAGCCCAAGGGAAGGTGTTCTGGTGCTGAAGTTAAAGGAATTTTCTGGAAGGTACACAGAGTTCTCTTGTCACTAGAAGCAGTCACTTGTTTAACCAAAGGTGTCTGAGTCCCTGGTGTCTCTGCCCCTCTGTTAGCTCTGGGGAATCAGCATGACCTCGAGGTAACACTGACCACACGGGACTGTTGAAAGTCTGTCTCCCCAACTGTGCTGAGCTCCTGGAGGAAAGGCCCCTGCCTCCGTCACACTGATTCCCCAGAGGGGCAGAGATGCCGGGACTCAGACACCTCTGGTTCCATGTGGTCAGAGGACATGAGCCTCCCGGGTGGGGAGCATGTGCCACGGTGTAGACGCCAGGAGTCTGGAATGGGAAGGCGTGCAGTGTTGCACAGTGACCTGGGAGAGGTCCCGCTCCTGGGAGGGCAGGCGGAAAAACCCAGTGAGGCTTTCTCTATAGGCTGAGACATTTGTCCTTTAGATGGAAGGCATTGGGATCTACTGGAGTTGGAATCCAGACTTGCTTTTTGGAAAAATTATTCTATCAGTTTTGTGGAGGGTGATTTGAGGTGGTCTTGACCCAGGGATCTGTCAGGGGACAGGGAGTCGATATTTTCAGTCTCCACAGTCTGTTGCGACCTCTCAACGGTGCAGCCACATTCAGCATGCCAGGGAGGAGTCCTAGCTGGCTTTAATCAGCCACATCTACACACCAGGACGCGTCTACACAGCGGCCGTGTCTACGCAGGCTGCGTCTACACGCCAGGCAGTGTCTACACACTGAGCCGCAACTACATACCAGGCCACACAGGCCACATCTACACACCAGGCGGGAGACTGGATTTGGCCCACGGGTGGTAGTTTGCAACCCTCCCAGCAGGCGAGAGGGTACTTGTAGAGTGAGTGAGAAGCAGTAGCAGTCAGCCCCTGTGCACAGTTTTCTAACCTGAGCATGCGGCATGGCCGTCAGCATGGCTCCGGGAAGTAAACTGAGGCCAAGGGAAGTCCCTGGCTGAGCCCAGATGGTCTGTATCAGGGGTGTCCAATCTTTTGGCTTCCCTGGGCCACATTGGAAGAAGAATTATCTCGGGCCACACATAAAATGCATTGATAGCTGATGAGCTTAACAAAAAATCTCATCTCGTCATGTTTGAAGAAAGTTTACGAATTTGTGTTGGACCACATGTTGGACAAGCTTGGTCTAGATCATTTAGAGCAAGACTCAGAGAGTCATCAGGGTGAGATGGAACTGGAGCCGAGGCTGTGTGGATGGGGAGAAGGGAGCCGAGTCTAGAGCTGGGTGGCACACGTGGGGCTGGGGAGGGAGAAGGGTTAGGATGAATCGCTTCCTGGGATGGCTCCTGAGGGCCAGGAGTGCTGGAGCCAGGACAGGGAGTTCCTGAGGAGGACCTGGTTTGCGGTGCCTGTGGGTATCGGATGAGGAGGCTCAGAGACTGGGTCAGGCTAGAAAGGTGTGGGGGTCTTCACCTTAGAGGGCAGGCCCTGGGAGAGGTGAGTGGGCTGCCAGCACTGGGGGCTAAGAAGACCTGCCTGGGAGGAGGCCCACAGAGAGTGCTCCCCGGCCTCGAGGAGGGACACGGACGATGTGCTCACTGGGTTTGCCGCTGGTGAAGGCTTCAGGTGGCTGCTTCTGAGGATTAGCCAGAGGGAAGGAGAGGGTGTGGTGGGCGAGGGGGCCTGGGCAGGGGTGGGAAGGGACAGAGGTGCCGGGGACTCGGGGAAGGGTTTTCCTTCATTCACAGATTCGCCATTTATTCAGCAGTAGTTGAGTGTCTGTGGGAGTGTGGGGTCTGGAGGTAAAATGGTGACAAGGTGGGCGACTTGGGCGGCCTGTGGATGGAAAGGAGGAACCAGAAGAGCAGGTGCCCTGCGGCTGGGGGTTCTGACCTGAGTGGCAGGTGTGGGCCCCACCCAGGGGCCTCGGCTGCTGAAGGTGGCTGCAGGGTGGTCTCCTGGGAGAAGTGGGCCAGAGATTTGACAGGAATGGTGAAGGTGAGGACAGTGGCTCTCCGGAGTGCTGAGGGAGTTGAACAGGGAAGAACATGGGGGTTCCAGGGGCTGGTGACGACGACACCTCACAATGTCTGACAGCAGTCTATGCAGGCACCGTCGTTCTATGCTGGCAAGCACCGTCTTCCTGGACCTGCAGCTCAGATGTGGCAGCTGAGCAGCTCGATCTTTGGGGGTCTTGATCCAGGTTGTGGGTTCACAATATGCCTAAGGTGGGGCCCCTGGCAGAGTGCAGAGGAGCTGTTGAAGAAGTGGCTAATGGCTCACCTGGCATCTCTTTCCCTTCAGCCAGTGTATGCAGACCGTCTGCTCCCTGCGTGGCAGTACATCAGGTGCTGGGGCTGTGACAGTGGCCAGGTCCCTGCCCCAGGAGCAGAAATAATCACCTAGCCGAACCCGGGAGGCGGAGCTTGCAGTGAGCCGAGATTGCGCCACTGCACTCCAGCCTGGGCGACAGAGCGAGACTCCGTCTCAAAAAAAAAAAAAGAAAAAAAAAAATCACCTAGCCAGGCAGGGACGTTGGGAGAGCCGGAGCGGCATGGGAGGGAGGGCCAGTGGGCAAGTATTCCCAGGGAGCTGATGCCCTGTAGGAGAGACTGAGCTGCCGGTGGGAAGAGCAGGCCCGACTGTTCCAGGCAGGGGGAACAGCAGGCTCTGCCAGGGCCAGTGTGGTCAGGGGACAGAAGGAGGCCTGTGTAGCCAGCCGGCAGGCAGAGGAGATGGTGCGGTGTGAGGGCTGAGCGGGAGCAGAGTGGGTTCACCCCAGGAGCTGAGGAAGCCGCTGAAGCCGGGAGTGTGCCATCTGATGGATGCTACTTCATGGCAGGTGGCGAGGGAGTGTCAGGGGATGTTGGTGGGGGGCAGCTGGCAGGGCAACTTCATGGCGGGGGATATGGGAGTGTCAGGGGCAGAGAGGCAGCCGAGGGGTGGAGGGAGGCATCTGGTGTGGCACGGTAAGGAAGGGCCATGGAAGAGGACAGAACCTGCCCACGGACTCAATGCTGAGGAAGGAAAACGGAGGATGAGGCCAGTCAGGTTTTTCGTGGTGGCAGTACCTTATGTTTTTATCGAAGTGTAATATTCACACAGAAAAGCACATCTCCCAGGATCCTGAGAGCTTGAACCAGACCACTGTGGACACGGTGGCCACCCATCACCACTACCCTTCTCAAGGGGAGATGAGGAGCAAGTAGGCTTGAGGGAAGAGCTGCACAGGACTCGTGTCTTGAAATGTCTAAGACGCATGTCAGAAATGCAGGTAAGGGGGGGTGCGGGTGCTCGCACCTGTGATCCCAGCACTTTGGGAGGCTGAGGCAGGAGGATCACTTGAGCCCAGGAGTTCAAGACCAGCCTGGACAATATAACGAGGCCTCATCTCTATAAAAAAATTAAAAATTAGCTGTGCCCCAGGTGCAGTGGCTCACGCCTGTAATCCTGGCACTTAGGGAGGCCAAGGCAGGTGGATCACCTGAGGTCACGAGTTCGAGACCAGCCTAACCAACATGGAGAAACCACATCTCCACTAAAAATACAAAATTAGCTGGGCGTGGTGGTGCATGCCTGTAATCCCAGCTACTAGGGAATCTGAGGCAGGAGAATTGCTTGAACCCAGGAGGTGGAGGTTGCAGTGAGCCGAGATCGCGCCATTGCACTCCAGCCTAGGCAACAAGAGGAAAACTCTGTCTCAAAAAAAAAAAAAAAAAAAATTAGCTGTGCATGGTGGCACACGCCTGTAGTTCCAGCTACTTGGGAGGCTGAGGTGGGAGGATCGCTTGAGCCTCGGAGGTTGAGGCTGCAGTGAGCGTGATCCCTGTTGCCTGGGCAACAGAGTGAGGCCCTATCTCAAAAAAACAAAAAAGAAATGTAGGTGGGATTGGCATAGCAGGTAAGATAGAGTAATTCAGAGCTCAGTGGAGACTTCTTGGGCCTGGCTGGGGTTTTGAAGCCTTGGGGCTAGAAAAGGGGCAGGGAGGGGCAGGGCCTGGGCGCAGTCAGAGGAGGATGTGCAGCACTGGAGACTCCAGCCCTGCTGCCGGGAAGGCTCCGGTGATCAGCCCTGTGACCACCTCAGGGGGTCCTGAGAGGCCTGCCCCTTAAAGGGAGCATGGAGTCTTCCCTGCGGGCCTGGAGGAACTGCTGGCAGCCCCCCTGTGCTGTTAGGAGGCTCACTCTGAGCAGCAGGCCCCACGTATGCGCCTTGTTCACTCCTTGAACCTCACCCTGGGGCTAAAACCTAAGACTGTCCGAAAGTTCCATGGGGAATTGTCACCCTGTTTCTGTATCTTCTCAGCCCAGCAGCCTGCAGCATGGAAAAGGGGGTGTCTCTGGTGGGGGTGTCTGTCACTGGCTGCTGTGCGCCAGGGCCTCATGGTCCACATATTTGGGGCCCAGAATTGCACAGAGCCACTGGAGTCCCCAAGCCCTTCCCAGGCGCCCTGGCAAGGAGGACAGCGTCTGCCCATAAAGGCACACGTTTGCTGCTTTGTTGTTTTCTCAAGGAGGACCCAGCCAGGGAAGTTCAGGCCAGGATTCACTGAGTTATAGGCGGAGGGCAGAGATATGGAACCTCTGCCCAGGGCCAATGTTCTCGATCGGAGCACCGGGAGCTGTCTCCCCACGCCCCATCGTGGCACTTGGCGGCTGTCCAGAGACAGGCAGCTCTCACCAAGGCGGCGCAGATGTGGGCCTGGTGCCCCATGGCTGCACTGAGCCATCATGCTGTATGCCCGGGAAGTGGGGTTGGCGCAGCAGTGAAGGGCTGCAGTTCCTGGCTGCCACCAGCACCCTGACCCTGGGGCTCTGCCACAGAGCCACGCCTGGGGTGGAGGGTGACCTGGGAGAGGCCTGCGGCCAAACCAGGCCCCACGGTGAGCCGAGCAGTTCTCTGGAGCCAAGGCACAGACACGCTGGCCTCCAGGCAGCCAGAGCGGCTCAGACTCTGGTCCCTGCAGTCATTTACGTTAATAGAAAGGCACCAGGGGACAGACACTGCCAAAAACAACGACAGATACAAAAAAGAAGAAGGGTTTTTATTTGGTTTGGATGTGTATTCCAATGCTGCAGGAGCCTAACCCAGAGGCAGTGGAGACTCCTTTACTGCACATCTGTCTGCTGCAGGCCAGGCACTGTTCTAGGAGCCAGGATACAGAGGTGGAGACAGAACCAAACAAACTGATAACTGTATACAATACTCTAATGTCAAGTGGGGACAAGGGCCAAGGACCCAGGGACGGAGAGTGATGTCGGCAGCAGGGCAGTCAGGGAGGGCTTCCTGGATGAGGTGGCATTTGAGTAAAATACAGACCTGTACCCTATGATCCTATCCCACTTCACCCCATCAGCCTTCCCCTCCCACCTGACTCCCCTGCACTTCTCTCTTTAGAGGGACCACAGAGCACCAGCCTGCATGGAACTTCCTTCTCTCACTCAGCTTCCCACCTTGCCAGCTGGGACAGGGGAGATGGAGTAATTTGGCTCTGGAAAGACTTCACGTCTTGCCGAATGAAAGTAAGCAAAGATACTGCTAGAGTCGGGGATTCATTAAGCCAAGGAAGTAAGGATGGCCACAAAGTAGTGAAATACTATTTCTTCTGGAAAAATCAGCCTCCAGCGCCTACAGCTTCAGGAACTAAGATGTGACTGTGCTTGCGGAGGCGCTGACTTCTCTCCTCCCTCCCTGGCTGTGCAGGTCCCACCTGTCTGTCACGCTGATGCCCGTGCAGCTGTCTGAGCACCCGGAATGGAATGAGTCTATGCACTCCCTCCGGATCAGTGTGGGGGGCCTTCCTGTGCTGGCATCCATGACCAAGGCCGCGGACCCCCGCTTCCGCCCCCGCTGGAAGGTGATCCTGACTTTCTTTGTGGGTGCCGCCATCCTCTGGCTGCTCTGCTCCCACCGCCCGGCCCCCGGCAGGCCCCCCACCCACAATGCACACAACTGGAGGCTCAGCCAGGCGCCCGCCAACTGGTACAATGACACCTACCCCCTGTCTCCCCCACAAAGGACACCGGCCGGGATTCGGTACCGGATCGCAGTTATCGCAGACCTGGACACAGGGTCAAAGGTCCAAGAGGAAAACACCTGGTTCAGTTACCTGAAAAAGGGCTACCTGGCCCTGTCAGACAGTGGGGACAAGGTGACCGTGGAATGGGACAAAGACCATGGGGTCCTGGAGTCCCACCTGGCGGAGAAGGGGAGAGGCATGGAGCTCTCCGACCTCATTGTTTTCAATGGGAAGCTCTACTCTGTGGATGACCGGACAGGGGTTGTCTACCAGATCGAAGGCAGCAAAGCTGTGCCCTGGGTGATTCTGTCCGACGGCGACGGCACCGTGGAGAAAGGTAACTGGACCCTGAGGTTTTATGGAGGTGCGGGTGGGGAGTGGGAGCTCAGGGCCTGGCTGGCAAACACAGGCACATGGTAAAGAATTCACACACCTAGAAGCCAGGGATGTGGTGAGGGAGCACGTCTCCCTCTTGCTCTGACCTGCGGCCCCCTTACCCTTAGCCAGGAGCATAGCCTACTGTCACTTCACACTGAGCAGTTTCTAGGAGTAGGAGCTTACCGCTAGAGGCCTGCGGGAGACGTGGGGAATCTTTCCAGGATGCTTTAGGCTGTATCCGCTGCTGCTCTCAGAGCCTCTGGGAACATGGCCCTTTTTACACCTTCAAAGTTTCTCAAGATCACGCTGGGATATGCCCACCAGGAGCCTTACGTTGAAAGCCACGGGGTCAGATGGTTCTCACTCAAAACCCAGACTTTGGTTTCATGTTACTGAAGGGTAAACTGCTGCCCAGCCCTCCTCTCCCTGAACCCCAGCAGGGGGAGGGCATATGTGAGCTGCGCCAACCCCCCTGGAGTGGAGCCTGATGCCAGTGTTTTTGTTCACCAGAAAGGAGGTGCTGCTTCCACAGGGCAGGGACAGGCTTTGGGGAGGCACGGTGGCCAGTGTCTTCCTCCAGGGAGGAGCTGGGGAGGCGCCAAGGACACTGGCAGCTCCTCCTCTGAGCTCCGTCTGAGCTGGCGGTGGATCCCCACCTTCTAGAAAGCTAAATGCCACCGCAGGCTTTCTGAGGTCAAGGGGGAACCGCACTAAACAACGGCCCACACAGTTCATGGCCGGCCAGGCCCTCCCCACACCCGGTGATAAAATCTTCAGTGTTTGCCCAGGGCTGGACAGGGGACGGACCTCACCTGAGGTATCAAAGTGTTGGTCGCCTACTTCCTGCCTTGCACTTGTCAGGATTTTAGGCAACCCTAGTGTAGTTCTGTCCTTCCCTTGGATAGGGAGGAAAGCGGGGTACAGGGAGCTCTGGGGTTGGGCGGTGCTCAGGTCATCCGGGAGGGACGGAAGACCCGGGGGTGGAGAATGTCTCATAGCACAAGGGGCCCAGGAGACCGCAGGTCCCTGCAGAGAAGCTACTGCAGTCTCGGGCAGTTCAGGGGGCACAGCTCCAGCTCTCAGGGGCAAGAAGCTGGCAAAATTTGGGGAAAGCAAACAGAAGTTAGAATACCAGGGTGTAGGGATGATAAGAATACACTGGTAGAACACAGGCTCCCACACAGCCTGAACTGTGGCAGCCTTCAAAGTTAGGCTTATTTTAAATAAATCAGTTTAAAAAAAGCAAAAACAGCTTCTGAACAAATCCATTGAAAGGAAGACTGGGAAACCCAGCACCAAGCCCCTCTGTGGTGACTGGAGTTAGAGTGATGCTCGGTGAGACCTCAAGTGTGGCTGAGGGCAGCACCCGCACTCCCCTGGGACACACATGCTCCTTCAGAGTGCTGTCACTTTTCAGCTTTTCTAGCCTTTAAGGATAATCCTGAGGTTGGGGTTACAGCTTGAGGAGCGGGGAGCTGGGGATCAGAGGAGACTTGAGAATGGTCACTGAACCTTCAGGAGCTGAGGGGAGGGCAGTCGGCCGGCCCCGGGCGGGAGCCAGGTGCGGGGTCTAAGGACAGGTGCGGGGCCGGGTGGGAGCCAGGTGCAGGGGTCTAAGGACACGCTTTGCTTGGCCAGGCTTCAAGGCCGAATGGCTGGCAGTGAAGGACGAGCGTCTGTATGTGGGCGGCCTGGGCAAGGAGTGGACGACCACCACAGGCGACGTGGTGAACGAGAACCCGGAGTGGGTGAAGGTGGTGGGCTACAGGGGCAGCGTGGACCACGAGAACTGGGTGTCCAACTACAACGCCCTGCGGGCTGCCGCCGGCATCCGGCCGCCAGGTAAGAGACGCCTGCCCCAGCCCATAGTGTGGCTTCCACAGCCCACTCACTGGGAACCTGCTTCCTCCTGCATTTGCCTCCAAAACCTTTTTTTATTTTAGACATAGTCTTGCTCTGTCACCCAGGCTAGAGTGCAGTGGCGCGATCTCAGCTCACTGCAACCTCCGCCTCCTGGGTTCAAACGATTCTTCTGCCTCAGCCTTCCCAGTAGCTGGGACTACAGGTGTGCACCACCATGCCCAGCTAATTGTATTTTTCCTGGAGACAGGGTTTCACCATGTTGCCCAGGATGGTCTCGAACTCCTGACTTTGGGTGATCTGGTGATCCACCCGCCTCGGCCTCCCAAAGTGCTGGGATTACGGGCACGAGCCACCACACCCAGCCTCCAAGGCCCTTTTCTTGCTTGATTTTAGTGATTTTGGTTGCCTCTGATGGTGGCTCCCCTCAGGCCAGTGGATTCTGGCGGCAAATGAGCTGTTTTCTCTTTCCTGTCCCACTCGCCCTGGCAGCTGGCCTCCTCGAATCCCAGCCTGTGGCCCGGTTGTCTGCACTGGTGGGTCAGGCCCTGTCCCTACCCCTGGTGCTGGGCCGTGGTGTCTCACACCAACATAGGGCTGGCAGCACTTTGGCCTCCCCCTAGTCAGGATGGAGTAGGCCTTAGGTGCCTGAGGTTCAGGAGGAAGTGACTGAGTCTGTGCCTTGGGCCCCAGACGCTGTCTCCTCTTCCTTGCAGCCTCAAGGCAGCCTCCCCGCCCGATGCCTCTCCATGTCCAATAGGGGTTTGTTCCCTTTCCTTGGGCTCCTCTGGATCAGCCCCGAGGAGGCGCCGATGAGCCCGAATCCCTGATGCAGCTCACAGGCAGCAATCGGGGGAAGGGGAGGAGGCTTCAGGGGATGGGGTGCTGCAGGTTCCCTGCGTGGGATAACTGAGAACACAGAACCTTCCAGAAGCCTGGAGAGCAGGGAGGGGCGGGTTGCTGTGGGCTGGTGGGCCCTGGTGGTCGCAGCCCCGTGCCTGCTACTGTGCATGGCCTGATGGCATGGGGCTGGGCATGCCAGGCCGCATGCGTGTCTGACCCGCGGTCACCCGGTTTCCAGGCTACCTCATCCATGAGTCTGCCTGCTGGAGTGACACGCTGCAGCGGTGGTTCTTCCTGCCGCGCCGCGCCAGCCAGGAGCGCTACAGCGAGAAGGACGACGAGCGCAAGGGCGCCAACCTGCTGCTGAGCGCCTCCCCCGACTTCGGCGACATCGCTGTGAGCCATGTCGGGGCGGTGGTCCCCACTCACGGCTTCTCGTCCTTCAAGTTCATCCCCAACACCGACGACCAGATCATTGTGGCCCTCAAGTCCGAGGAGGACAGCGGCAGAGTCGCCTCCTACATCATGGCCTTCACGCTGGATGGGCGCTTCCTCTTGCCGGAGACCAGGATCGGAAGCGTGAAATACGAAGGCATCGAGTTCATTTAACTCAAAACAGAGACACTGAGCAAGGCCATCAGGACTCAGCTTTTATAAAAACCAGAGGAGTGCACCTTTGTTTTGTTTTGTTCTTTTTGGAACTGTGCCTGGGTTGGAGGCCTGGACAGGGAGCCCCGTCCTGGGCCCGGCAAGGTTGCGGGCACTGGACCCCCGGCCCCAAGGAGGCCGCGGCATGAACTGCTCTCCATGCTGCCATCTGGTGGTGAGATCGGTCACTTCAGGCGTTGACTCAAGGCCTGCCGAACTGGTTGGGTCCTTTCTTCCATCCGACCTCGTTTCTTTTCTTTCCTACGTTCTTTTGTTCAGTAAATATCCCTAGAGCTCTTACCATATGTCAGGCACTATGCCTCACCCTGAGAACGCAGTGAGCATGAGGTGGACCTGTTTGCTGGGACCCCCAGGTCACCCTCTTTTCTACTCTGTGCCTGGAGGATCATGTCCACCCCTGCACATCCTTGGAAGTGAAAATGTTTACTTTGCAGGGTATTGCATGGTCACGAGTGAGGGCAGGCCCCTGGGGACACATCTGCCCACAGCTGCACAGGGCCAGGGCGCAGGCACATCTGTTGGTTCTCAGGCCTCAGATAAAACCATCTCCGCATCGTGTAGCCAGTGACCGCTTTCTCCCTTCAGGAAAATTCTGTGGCCATGCGGCACTTTGAAGTTTTAATTATTAACCTTCTTTCATTAAAGCAGTTTCCTTTCTTATAAAATGGAATCACCAAATCTTATCACACAGAGCAAAGTCCTGTAGTTACCCAGCCCGCTCCAGCAGTGGGGGAGATTGTAAGGAAGCAGTGGCAGTTGGTGAAGCAAGTGTCACATTTCGGCGTTCTTGGCCAATGGATACAAAGATAAAGAAAACGTTGCCTTTTTCTAGCAGCTGTCAGAAATCCTCATGCCTTTCAAGACTTCTATGAATGACTTGAATTTTTTATTCCCTGCCTAGGGTCTGTGAACAAGGCCTGTCGCTTCCCTGGGGTTTCTTTCCATGGCCTTTATTTCTCCTCTTCCAGTGGGAGTTTTGCAGGCTCTTCTCCGTGGAAACTTCACATGAGCGTTGGCTGGGCCTTGGCTTCGCTGGAGTGTACTCCAGGGCGAAGGCAGAGTGGGATTTGAGACCCAGGTTAGGCACGACCCAGGCTGAGAAGGGACGTTTCCATCATTCACAGTGCCCTCCCCACAGCACTACCTCACCCCGACCCCCACCCTCACTCCCACCCCCACCCCCCCATCCTCAGGGGTGCCACGGTGGGCCGGAGGGTGCCGGTTCTGGCTGTCCCTGTGCCGATCCCTCACAAACCTCTCCCCCTTTGAAACTCAAGCACAGCTGCGAGGAGGGCAGCCAGGAGGGACCCCTCTCTCACTGGTTGTCTCTTTCCCCCGCTGTGTCATAGGTAGTGGAGGAAGCGAAGGAAGTGAACGCTGAATGTGACACATTTCTGAAGAGCTCAGCTGTCACCGGGCATAGCCTGGAAGCCCCAAGTCTGTTCTGACTTTGCCTGGCTGTCTCTTTGACCCGCCTCCTAGATCATTGTCCTTGATGTCCAGGCTGGGTCATTTAAAATAGAGATGCAGTCAGGAAGGTTGGGGGACGTGGCACTGTGGCTGAATTGAGACCTTGCTGATGTAGTCATGTCAGCACCTGAGTCACAGCCCAGGTGCCCGGAAGCAGCCTCTTCACGCAGGCAGTGATTTGCGATTACTTTAAAGCTCACCTTTTTCTTTCCCTCTCTGTTCGCTGCTGCTGTCAGCATAATGATTGTGTTCCTTCCCTGTGGGACCCATCTGTTTTGTAAACAATAAAGCGTCTGAGGGAGTGTGGTTGTCTTCTGTCCCGCGATCTGTGCTGTTTGCGGAGGCCTGGCCGCGAGAGCGCCTGCGCAGGATGCTGGGCGTGCGCACGGGAGTCGCCCGCCAGGGGAGCCCATCTGGAAACTGCGTCCTCCAGTCCGCCTTGTCCCACAGACTCAAGGCGCTCCAAGAGCACGAGCGCTGTGGTCAGAAAGGTAGGGTGTGAAGCCACTGCAAGCCCAGTCCTGGCTCTGTCCCCATCCAGCTGCATGTCCTTAGGCAAATGAGCTAACTTTCCTGTGCTTCAGTGTCCTCGTCTGCAAGAGGAAGCTCATCGAAGAGCTCATCCCGGGGCTGCAGTGAATGGTAAGTGACTGGGTGCACGCAAGGGGCTTAGAACATCACCTGATGCATGCTGGGCACCCACGTACCCGTTAGTTGCTGCTCATCCCTGGAGAGCCATCTGGATGACTTGGTAAGGAGGCGCTCAGGTGAGAGGTCAGGGCTGAGCTGGTGTCTTTAGTGTGTCTGGTGAATCCACAGGAACAGAGGAGGTTGCTCCAGGTGATGACACATGGAAGAATCCCCATCACTGAAACCGCAGGCGCCAGGGAGGCAGGCACTGGCCAAGAAAGACCTCAACTGGAGACAGGACAGGGGTGGCCAGAGGGAGAGAAAACCAGGAGAGTGGAGTCAGAAAGGCCAATTGTGCCCATGTTGGCCCCTTACCCTTCAGACCCACTCTCCTTCCCCGCCTCCTCCGGGTCTCAGACCCAGTGAACCTCGTCAGTGCCCTCCAGGATGGCCCCTGGGGAGTCCCTGACTCCCTCTGGCACTCGCCTCTCAAGGCAGCCCCCTGGTGCCACTCCCAGTATCTGGGCCGAGTCCCCCTCCCCTGGTCTCTTCTGGCCTGGGAGTGTGACAGCTCCACTGCTAGCAGCTCCAGATTCTACAGCGGCCCCTCGTGCCGCCCGCACGCCCTGCTGTCTCATCCCTGGTAAACGGTCCATTCACTGAAGTCTGCTTAGATGGTCTTCATTCGGGTGCCGTCTTTTCCTGCTGGGAGCCTGACCAAGACAGCGCTGCAGGGAGGCGGCCTCTCCAGAAGGACCAACGCGGCAGCGGGGTCCCCAGAGAGACTCCATGATCGAGCAACAAGGAGAACTGGGCGTTCTCGGCGAGGATCCACGGGAGAACAGTTCCAGAAAAAGCCAGGGCGCATCGGGCCGAGGCAGGTTGGGATAAGGATGTAAGAGCATGTAAGCTCTTGACCGTCTGTTTAAGAAGCTGTGACATGCGGGATCGTGGGGCAATGACTGCCGGCTCCACACTCATGGGTCCGGCACGCAGCTCATCTGCAAATGGAGGACTGTCCGGTCACCTCAACTGGACGAAAAACCGAGATTCAGTTTCTTTCCACGTGTTAATCCTGTCTTCCAGTATACTTTATTTCTTTTTTTTATGTTGGGGGGATGGAGTCTTGCTCTGTCTCCCCGACTGAGGTGCAGGGACACGATCTTGGCTCACTGTAACCTCCATCTCCTGGGTTCAAGTGATTCTCCTGCCTCAGCCTCCCAAGTAGCTGGGATTACAGGTGTGTACCACCACGCCCGGCTAATTTTTGTATTTTTAGTAGAGATGGGGTTTCTCTATATTGGCCAGGCTGGTCTCAAACTCCTGATCTCAAGTGATCCATCCACCTCGGCCTCCCAAAGTGTTGGGATTACAGGTGCAAGCCACTGCACCCAGCCATGGTATACTTTATTTTATTTATTTTTTTTTTTGAGACAGAGTCTTGCTCTTTTGCCCAGGCCGGACTGCAGTGGCACTATCTCAGCTGACTGCAAGCTCTGCCTCCCAGGTTCACGCCATTCTCCTGCCTCAGCCTCCCGAGTAGCTGGGACTACAGGCTCCCACCACCGTGCCCGGCAATTTTTTTGTATCTTTAGTAGGGACAGGGTTTCACCATGTTAGCCAGGATGGTCTCGATCTCCTGACCTCGTGATCCGCCTGCCTCGGCCTCCCAAAGTGCTGGGATTACTGGTGTGAGCCACTGTGCCCGGCCCACGGTACACTTTAAATTGATAAATCTCAAGGTAAGTTATCCCTTCATGCTGTTAAAGGAGTTAAAGCAAAAATAAAATACCGTCACGCTGTGAAAACCCCTGGCCCAGGTGGCCTCACTGGTGAATTGTACCAAACATGTAAGGGAGAAATAATACCAAAGCAACACAAAATCTTCCATGATTCTGGGAGTTGGGAACACTTTTCCAACTCATTTTATGAGGGCACCACTACACTGATACCAAAACCAGACAAATACATTACAAAAAAAAAAAAAATACAGACCAGTATCCCTCATGAACATAGATGTAAAAATCCTGGCGGGCGCGGTGGCTCACGCCTGTAATCCCAGCACTTTGGAAGGCCAAGGCGGGTAGATCACGAGGTCAGGAGATTGAGACCATCCTGGCTAACACAGTGAAACCCCGTCTCTACTAAAAAATACAAAAAAATTAGCCGGGCACGGTGGCGGGCACCTGTAGTCCCAGCTACTCGGGAGGCTGAGGCAGGAGAATGGTATGAACCCAGGAGGCTGAGCTTGCAGTGAGCCGAGATCACACCACTGCACTCCAGCCTGGGTGACAGAGCGAGACTCCGTCTCAAAAAAATAAATAAAAATAAAAATAAAATCCTTAGCACAGATTAGCAAGCCAAATTCAGCAATAATCAAAAATTAGAATTTTACCAGAAAGGGGTCCAATTCAGGTCACCAAGAGAGCGTTCTTGGATCTCACACAAGAAATAATTCTGGGCAAGTCCATAGAGTAAAGTGACAGCAAGTTTATTAAGAAAGTAGGCCAGGTGCGGTGACTCACGCCTGTAATCCCAACACTTTGGGAGGCTGAGGCAGGCAAATCACGAGATCAGGAGTTGGAGACCAGCCTGACCACGTGGTGAAACCCCATCTCTACTAAAAATATAAAAATTAGCTGGGCGTGGTGGTGCATGCCTATAATCCCAGCTACTTAGGAGGCTGAGGCAGGAGAATCGCTTGAACCTGGGAGTCAGAGGTTGCAGCAAGCCGAGATCGTGCCACTGCACCCCAGCCTGCGCAATGGAGCTAGACTCCATCTCAAAAAAAAAAAAAAAAGTAAAGGAATAAAGAATAGCAAATCTAAAGACAGAGCAGCTCCAGGGCTGCTGACTGTCCCTTTTTATGGTTATTTCTTGAGGATTTGCTAAACAAGGGGTGGATTATTCATGCCTCCCGTTTTTAGACCATAGAGGGTAACTTCCTCATGTTGCCATGGCATTTGTCATGGTGCTTGCAGGAGCATAGCAGTGAGGACAGCCAGAGGTCACTCTCATCGCCGCTTGGTTTTGGTGGGTTTTAGCCG
The DNA here is from genome assembly GCF_028878055.3 of Symphalangus syndactylus. Taxonomy (NCBI): domain Eukaryota; kingdom Metazoa; phylum Chordata; class Mammalia; order Primates; family Hylobatidae; genus Symphalangus; species Symphalangus syndactylus. The sequence continues at coordinate 12,997,265 of NC_072436.2, read as the reverse complement.
GCTTCTTTACTGCAGCCTGTTTTGTTGTTGTTGTTGTTTTTGAGATGGAGTCTCATTCTGTTGCCCAGGCTGGAGTGCAGTGGCACAATCTCAGCTCACTGCATCCTCCGCCTCCCAGGTTCAAGCAATTCTCCTGCCTCAGCCTCCCGAGTAGCAGGGATTACAGTCGTGCACCACAACGCCCAGCTAATTTTTATATTTTTAGTAGAGATGGGGTTTCACCATGTTGGCCAGGCTGGTCTCGAACTCCTGACTTCGCGATTCGCCCGCCTCATCCTCCCAAAGTGCTGGGATTACAGGTGTGAGCCACTGCGCCCGTGTGGTCTCGAACTCCTGACTTCGTGATTCGCCCACCTCATCCTCCCAAAGTGCTGGGATTACAGGTGTGAGCCACAGCCCAGCCTGTTTTATCAGCAAAGTATGACCTGTATCTTGTCCCAACCTTCTGTCTCCAGTGACTAAGAATGCCTTAACCTCCTGGGAATGCAGCCCAGCAGGTCTCAGCCGTATTTTACCCAGACCCGGTTCAAGATGCAGTGGCTCTGGTTCAAACGCCTCTGACAAGAATACTTCACGATAGGTGTGGTTTATTCTAGGAATACAGGGTTAGTTCAGTATTCCGAAATCAATCAGTGAAATTCATATGAAGACTAAAAAAGGGCAGGGTGTGGTGACTCACACCTGTAATTCCAGCACTTTGGGAGGCTGAGGTGGGCAGATCATGTGAAGTCAGGAGTTCGAGACCAGCCTGGCCAACGTGGTGAAACCCCGTCTCTACTAAAAACACAAAAAATTAGCTGGGCGTGGTGGGGCGCACCTATAGTCCCAGCAACTTGGGGGGCTGAGGCAGGAGAATCACTTGAACCCGAGAGGCGGAGGTTGCAGTGAACCGACATCATGCCATTGCTCTCCAGCCTGGGCAACAGAGCGAGACTCCATCTCAAAAAAAAAAATGACTAAAAGGGAAAAAGCATGATAGTCTCAAAAGATACAGAAAAAGCATTTGACAGAATCTAACACCCATTCACCCAATCCAATTCCAAACAAAAAGCCAAAAAACCCCTTAGGGAACATCCTTAACCCGATGAAGGGCTCCGGTGAGAAATCCACAGCTAAGCTCCTACTTCACGGTCAGACACCGAATGCCTTCCCCCTAAGGAACAAGGCAAGAGTGTCTGCTTTCACCACTTTTTTCCCCACCATTTTTTCCTTTGAAATAAAATTTTGAACCACATAGAAGTTACAAAAATACAGTAGGTCCTGTGGAAGGAAAATAAAAACCACAATTCACTCTTCCAATAGGAAAAAGCATGAAGCTGAGAGCTGAGTCATGCAAGCAGCTGCCTTTCCTCTTGTTCCTATGCAGATAGCGACAGAGGAAAGGCGAAAGACCTCGGCAGGTAGCTACTGTGCTCACCTTATCTTATTTGAAGTGCCAATTTACTAAGCACCAGATAAATACACGATTGGCTGTTCCCCTGCCTGCTCCTCTTCTCTTGCAACCCGTGGAGGCAGCACTAGGACCGGACCCTCCCACTTCCCCCTCCAGCCTGCTTTTCCCTTTTAAATATGGAAGCCCTCAAAGTCACCTTTGGAGAAAGGCACAGACCACAGACTGTTTCAGTGATTCCGTGTTTCGTCACGTTTTGTTTTGCCTCCGTGGCCTTATTCTTGACCTTGGCACAATTAATTGGTTGAGAACGGTCTCAGATGCTTTTTGGTTTACATCCCCCTTATCTGTGGGGGATACATTCCAAGACCCGCAGTGGATGCCTGAAACCATAGATAATGTGGAATTTACTGTTCTACATTCATACCTGCAATAAAGCTTAATTCATAAATTAGGCACAGTAAGAGATTAACGGTAACATAGTAAATAGAACAATTAGAACAATAGTCTGAAATAAGAGTTATGTGCATGTGGTCTCTCTCTAAATATCTTACTGTACTGTACTCGCCCTTGTGATGAAGAAGGGAAGGAGCAGGATGACACAATATTTCATCCCACTACGAACAGTGTGCAATTTAAAACTTATGAATTATTTCTGGAATCTTCCATTTAATATTTTCAGTCCTCAGTTGACCGCGGGTAACTGAAACTGTGGTAAGCGAAACCGCAGATAAGCGGGGCCAGCGGTCGTGTTTCTGTGTAGCATTCATGTGGCTCCCTCCAATGTACTGATTACCTACGTACAGTACATTTACCAAACCCGGGAAACTGACATTGCTCTCATCACTTTTATTCCTCATCCTATTGGTGCAAAAGAAAAAAAAAGGAAGTTGTTCAGATTTGAAAAGAAGGACTAGAACTGTCTTTATTCGCCAGTGACAAGCTTGACTAGCTAGACAAGCCTAAGAAATCTTCAAAAAATAACCACGAGGCTAGGCACGGTGGCTCATGCCTGTAATCCCAGCATTTTGGGAGGCTGAGGCAGGAGAATTGCTTGAGCCCAGGAGTTCAGCAACATAGCAAGACCCTGTCTCTACAAAAAAATGTAAAGATTAGCTGGATGTGGTCGCACATGCCTGTGGTCCCAGCTACATGGGAGGCTGAAGTGGGAGGATCACTTGAGCCCAGGATGCTGGGGTTGCAGTTAGCAGTATTTGTACCACTACACTCCAGCCTGCGTAAGAGAGCAAGACTCTGCCTCAAAAAAACCACAAAACTACACATACTAAATTTAACATATTAATCTTTAATATATTTAATATATATAAATATGTTAAATTTAATACCTTAATATTTAACATATTAATATATTAATTCCACATACAAAATTTAACTTTATTATAACTGCAGTGAACAACTAGAAACTGAAAAATTTTTAAACATTGTCAATTACAGTAGCACCAAAAATCAGGAAATAAAGTCTAACAAAAGATGTGTGACATCTACATCCTGAAACTACAAAACAGTGATGAAAGAAATCAAAGACTCAAAAGAATAAAACAGTATACATCTTCATGGGTCTACAGACTTGATTTTGAAAAAGAAAAGCAAAGTTGAAGAACTTATACTATCTGGCTTCAAGACTTAATATAATGCTGTAAGTAATCAAAACAGTGTAGTATTGCCATAAGAAAAACAGACACTGACGAATGAGACAGAAGAGGGTCCGGAAATAGACCCTTATGGCTGTGGCCCATTGACTTTTGACAAAAGAGCCAGGGTAATTCACCTGAAATCCAAAAGATTGTCTTCCCGCCATGGTGCTGGGACAACCCTGTGAACCCCGAAAATTTGAGACAGGCCTCAGTTAATTTACTTTATTTAATTAATTTATTTATTTGGGATAGAATCTCTCTCTGTCGCCAGGCTGGAGTGCAGTGGCGTGATCTTGTCTCACTGCAACCTCTGCCTCCCAGGTTTAAGTGATTCTCCTGCCTCAGCCTTCTGAGTAGCTGGGATTACAGGTGTGCACCACCATACCCAGCTGATTTTTTATATTTTTGGTAGAGATGGGGTTTTACCATGTTGGCCAGGTGGGTCTTGAACTCCTGACCTCAAGTGATCTGCCCTCCTCGGCCTCCCAAAGTGCTGGGATTACAGGCGTGAGCCACCCCGCCCAGCCGGGCTCAGTTAATTTAGAGTTTATTTTGCCAAGGTCGAGGACGTGGACGCCCCTGACACAGCCTCAGGAGGGCCTGACAGTGTGTGCCCAAGGTGGTCAGGGCACAGCTTGGTTTTATACATTTTAGGGAGATATAAGACATCAATCAACACATGTAAAATGAACATTGGTTCAGTCTGGAAAGGCAGGACAACTCCAAGTGGGGAGGGGGCTTTCAGGTCACAGGTAGATGAGAGACAAACGGTAGCATTCTTTTTTTTTTTCTGACAGCGTCTCTCTCTGTCACCCAGGCTGGAGTGCAGTGGCGCAATCTTGGCTCACTGCAACCTCTGCCTGCCAGGTTCATACCATTCTCCTGCCTTGAAGTTGAAGTCATTTGTTCCCATAGAGAACAGAGTTGTGAAAGGAAAATATCTTGGGCCCCAAAATCACCAGCTAAAGGGGAAAGTCAAGCTGGGGCTGATGAGGGTCATCCTGCCTCCCGTTCTATTCAGTCACCCTCTGCTCACTGGGGCACAGTGGCTCACGCCTGTAATCAAAACACTTTGGGAGGCCAAGGCGGGTGGATCACGAGGTCAGGAGATCGAGACCATCCTGGCCAATGTGGTGAAGCCCCGTCTCTACTTAAAAAAATACAAAAAATTAGCCGGGCGTGGTGGCGGGCGCCTGTAGTCCCAGCTACTCCAGAGGCTGAGGCAGGAGAATGGCGTGAACCTGGGAGGCGGAGCTTGCAGTGAGCCGAGATCGCACCACTGCACTCCAGCCTGGGTGATGGAACGAGACTCTGTCTCAAAAAAAAATAATAATAATAATGAAAAGCAAGCTTTTCATTAAAAAAAGTGCAAATCATATATCTGTTACAGGAACAGAATATATATAAAGAACTTACACAACAAACAAGCCAGTTTTCAAATGTGCATGAGATTTGAACAGATTCTTTGCCAAAGAGGATGTGTGAATGACAGAGAAGCATAAAGATGCTCAACATCATTCGTTATTATTTTTATTTTATTTTATCTTTTTTTTTGAGACAGAGTTTCACTCTTGTTGCCCAGGCTGGAGTGCAATGGCACGATCTCGGCTCACTGCAACCTCTACCTCCCAGGTTCTAGCGATTCTCCTGCCTCAGCCTCCCAAGTAGGTGGGATTACAGGCATGCGCCACCACGCCCGGCTAATTTTTTTGTATTTTTTAGTAGAGATGGGGTTTCTCCATGTTGATCAGGCTGGTCTCAGACTCCTGACCTCAGGTGATCCGCCTACCTCGGCCTCCCAAAGTGCTGGGATTACGGGCGTGAGCCACAGCACCCGGCCTATCATTCGTCATTATAACCACAATGAAACTTCACTACATGCCCACCGGAATGGATGAAATTTAAAGACTGACAGTACCAAGTATTGGTGACGATTTAAAGCCGCAGGAACATGAAGAAATTACTAGCAAGAGGCCGGGCGCGGTGGCTCACGCTTGTAATCCCAGCACTTTGGGAGGCTGAGGCGGGCGGATCACAAGGTCAGGAGATCGAGACCACGGTGAAACCCCGTCTCTACTAAAAAATACAAAAAATTAGCCGGGCGTGGTGGCAGGCGCCTGTAGTCCCAGCTACTCGGAGAGGCTGAGGCAGGAGAATGGCGTGAACCCGGGAGGCGGAGCTTGCAGTGAGCCGAGATTGCGCCACTGCACTCCAGCCTGGGCGAAAGAGCAAGACTCCGTCTCAAAAAAAAAAGAAATTACTAGCAAGAGCGCAAAATGTTTTAGCAACTTTGGAAAACAGTTTCTTTTCTTTCCTATTTTTTTTTTTTTTTTTTTTTTTTTTGAGATGGCATCGCGCTCTGTCGCCCAGGCTGGAGTACAGTGGCATGATCTCGGCTCACTGCAACCTCTGCCTCCTGGGTTCAAGTGATTCTTCTGCCTCAGCCTCCCGAATAGCTGGGATTACAGGCGCCTACCCCCACGTTTGGCTAATTTTTGTATTTTTTTGTAGAGATGGGGTTTCACCATCTTGACGAGGCTGGTCTTGAACTCCTGACCTCGTGATCTACCCACCTCGGCCTCCCGAAGTGCTGGGTAGTTTCTTAAAAATGTAAACATATATCTACCATACGACCCAGTAATCCTGATCCTAGGTATTTACACAAAATAAATACTTATGTTCACACAAAGACTTGTATCCAAATGTTCCCAGCAGCTTTATGCATAATAGTGGAAGATGGAATGACCAAAATGTCCATCAGTGCAAACATGTATTAACAGTGGTGTTCTGTCCATACAGTGGGCTGCCACCCAGCAAAACCAGGAGCCAGTTACTGATTGTTGAGATAGCATGGATGGATCTCAGAAGCATTGTGGTAAGTAAAAGAAGCCACATGCAAAATATTAAATACTGTATGATTCCATTTAGAGGGAATTCTAGGGTCCAGGAGTGGTGCCTCACGCCTGTAATCCCAGTACTTTGGGAGGCAGAGGCAGGTGGATCACCTGAGTTCAGGAGTTCGAGGCTAGCCTGGCCAATGTGGAGAAACCCCTTCTCTACTAAAAATATAAAAATTAGCTGGGCGTGGTGGTGGGCGCACCTGTAATCACAGCTACTCAGGAGAATCGCTTGAACCTGAGAGGCAGAGATTACAGTGAGCCGAGATCGTGCCACTTGCACTCCAGCCTGGGCCATGGAGGGAAGATAAAATAGAGGGAATCCTAGGAAAGGCAACCAGCAGTGGCAGAAGCTGAGAGATGGTTGCTGGGAAGGGGCTAGGGGGAGGGGTGGCTGCAGAGGGGCATAAGATAATTCTTAGGGGTGATTAAAACGCCCTAGGTAATGATTGTTGTCATGATACCATTGCTACACATTTGCCAAAACTCTGCACGTAAATTATATGCCAACAAAGCCAATTTTTAAAAAGGAGAAGAGGATGGGTTTGAAACCCCAGTTCTTCCCCTACTTTAGCTGATTACGTTGTCTCGTTGAGCCTCTGTTTTCTCATCTGTAACAGGGAATATAAGAGCAGCTGCTTCCCATCATGGCTTGAAGTGTTAAATGCATTCATTTGTGGCAAGGTTTACAATAATGCAAAATTCATATTAGCTATTAGAGGGAGCGTTCCTCTATTTGTGGAGAGGTTTGGAGTAGAGGCACAAAAGATGATCTTACAGGCCAGTTAACCATTCTCATCTCTGAAACGCCCAGCACTTTCCCTACCATGTCTTGGGAGGGTTCCTGATGACAGCAGTTCTGTCCACACGAATCTGAGGCTTTCACCCAGCTGTCTTCTCAGAACTGAGCCGCTGCCCCTTCTCCTGCCTGTCCCCTGCCAGCGCTTCCCACCACCCCATGGTCATCGCACACCGGAAAGGCCTTGTGAGCCCCAGGGGAGCAGATATGGGTGCTCTGATTCCACAAGGAGGCCTCTGGGTCTTCTATTTTACCTGTCTGCATGGCTCAGGACTTTCCCGGGCTCCGGGGCTAAAGATTCGGCACCTGAGTTTTAAAACCTTTCCCAGCACTTCCCAGAGATGCCCCCCTGTCCTCTGCACTCCTGTCCTTCCCTGGCCACTTGGGCAGAAGTCATTAGCGCTGCTGAGAAGAGATGATGCTGGGGTTTCTGTGTACTGAGGCCCTTAATCCGGATGAGATTTTTTAAACCCCCCACAGCCTGCTATGCCAGGTCTATTTCCAGAAGATCCATCTGCCCCTGGATCTTCACAGTTCCTCTGGAGGGGATTAGGCAAACCGTGCAGCTACCTAAAACCTCACACCTTGAGGGAAATAGTCATTGAATGTCTGACCTCTGGGCTGGCTGGCTGGGACTCTAAGCTGCCAGGGAACCAGGGCCTTCCACCCAGTGGGACTGCCTGGGAGCTTTTAAATGCCCCCGCCTGCCCCCATTCCCAGAGATGGTGACTTCCTGGGTCTGGGCATTAGGAGTTTGTAAAACTCCCTGATGATTCTTCCGTCCAGCCCAGGCTGAGAACCACTGGTCAGAGGCCTGAGCACATCTCCAGGCTCATCCAGAACCATGGGGTGCAAGTGACAGAAACAAGAGAGGCTGCTGATTGCCTCACTAAGCGGTGAAGCCCAGCCTTGACCATGGATTATGCCAGCTGGACCCAGGAGCTCAGGCCAGAGGATGCCTGCTTCCCTCTGCTCTGCCCCACCGGCCCCAGCAGCCTGGACCCACATCCTCTCAGTCAGAAGCCGGCTCTTACTGGCTGGCTGGGCTCACAGCCCCACCCTGAAACCAGCAGTGTGGCCCAGGGGCCCCGCAGGGCTCAGACAGCCAGGCCTTGGGTGGTTGAAGGCCAAGAGCTGGGGTCCCTCTGGGAACCACACAGCCAGGAGTGGGAGGGGTGCTCCCCAAGGGACAGTTGAGGTGCTGACTTTCGGTGGGAGGAAAGGGAACGGGTATGAGCTGGACAGAGCCATTATGTCACCCAGAGAGGCTCTGTCCCCCGGCCCGCTGAGGGGGAGACAGTAGGAGAGTGGCCACGGGTCCAGCAGTGGTGAGCACAGGGTCTGGGGTCAGGTGCTGGGGCGGGGTCCACCTCCTCCACCGGCCAGCTGCATACCTGGTTCTCAGTGCCTCCCTCCCCTGGGGACAGGGGACAGTGCCATGCAACCTTGTGGGGCGCAGGGCCTCTGTGTGGTCAGCATGCCAAGAGCACAGAGAGAGTAGATTTGCACATGAGCAGCCACCTGTGTGGTGTTCACCCAGCCAGCAACGTGCTAGACCCAGGAAACGACTCGGAGTGCTCTGTCAGAGTCCACAGTCACCCCACCAGGTGCAGGGCCCAGAGCCTCTGCTTCTTCCCCTGCTGTCTGGGCCCAGAGCCTCTGCTTCTTCCCCTGCCGTCCCCCAAACGCCAGCCCCTGACCAGCTTGGCGGTGTTTCCAACTGAGTGTGGCTGTTAGTCCTCTTGCAGGCCTTGCTCCAGCCAGACTCCTGCCTTGGGCCTCTGCCAGCCCAGCACTGATACCCGTGGGCAGAGCTGAGACAAAAGAGAGGGGCCTGGGGAGTATCAGCAGCAGCCAATCCCGGAAGACGACTATGTCAGGTGGTTTCTGGAAATCGAAAGTAGACTCTTTTCTGAAGCATTTCCTGGGATCAGCCTGACCACGCTCCACACTGGGAGAGGTTTCTGGGTCGAAGGACCAGTCTGCAGAGGGCTCCTGTGCCTGGAAGCGAGGAGGCTCCCCACAGCCATTACAGCTGCCCCAGCCAGGTCAGCTCCTGCCTCTAGCTCTCTCTCTCTCTCTCTCTTTTGAGACAGGGTCTCACTCTGTCACCCAGGCTGGAGTACAGTGATGCGATGTCCGCTCACTGCAGCCTCCGCCTCCTGGATTCAAACGATTCTCCTGCCTCAGCCTCCCTAGTAGCTGGGATTACAGGCGCGTGCCACCACGCCCAGCTAATTTTTGTATTTTTAGTAGAGACAGGGTTTCGCCATGCTGGCCAGGCTGATCTCAAACTCCTGACCTCTGGTGATCCACCCGCCTTGGCCTCCCAAAGTGTGGGGATTACAGGTGTGAGCCACTGCGCCTGGCCAGGGCACCCCTCTCTCTACACAGGCAAGTGGGGGTCATGCCTCCCTGTTTGCACATAGGCCTGGAGCTGGGGATCCAGGGCTCCTGAGCCCAGCAACAATCACTGCTGCTCCCAGGCCCACAGGGCCTCTGTGTACAGTTGGGCAGATTGCTCACTGCACAAGGATACCAGCCAAAGGGCAAATGGGTTAGAATTCAGCTTGGCCCTCTCTCAGGCCTGTGCATTCGGCCTAGGCCTGCACACACTCCAAGGAAGAGCACCTTTTTTTCTGATTTGCATGAAGGGGCCAACACAGGCAGCCAGGTCTCAACTCCCCATATGAAGGAATCAGGCAAAAATAGCCGCTGCCACCCAAAGGGCAGCAATGCCCCCTGCCAGGTGCTTCGTTGCCCACTTTTTTTTTTTTTTCTTTTTTTGAGATGGAGTCTTGCTCTGTCACCCAGGCTGGAGTGCAGTGGCTCACTACAACCTCTGCCTGCCGTATTCAAGTGATTCTGTTGCCTCAGCCTCCTGAGTAGCTGGGACTACAGGTGCACACCACCATGCCCAGCTTATTATTATTTTGTATTTTTAGTAGAGCTGGGGTTTCACCATGTTGGCCAGGCTGGTCTCGAGCTCCTGACCTTAAGTGATCCACCGCCCCAGCCTCCTAAAGTTCTGGGATTACAGGCGTGAGCCATCGCGCCTGGCTAGTTGGCCATTTTTCCAAGGCCCTGAGTTACTCTCTCAGGATGGACAAACCTGGTGGCTGCAGCAGAGTGAAGTGGCTGGGGGCAGAAGTGGAGAGGGTGTCCACCCATACCGGCGTGCCTGGGACTGAGGGGTTTCCCAGGACACAGGGAAACTTCAGTGCTAAAACCAGCACAGTCCCCAGCACACAGGACGGGCAGTCACACCCTGGCCCCTTTAGCCATCTACTGACATTGACGCAGGGAGGAGAGGTGGGCTCCCCCAAGCAGACCCCCTGCCTGTGGCTCACTGACTGTGGACGTGGAGCCCGTTTGTCTCTCTGGGTGTCAGCTTATTCACTTGTAAGGTGAGGTGTAACTAAGGTGGTTCTCAGGGTCACAGTAAGGCCTCCAGTGGTGCCTGGGGAGCCCCGGCAGGGGGTGGCTGCACAGTGCCAGCGAGCGCGAGTCCCAGAGCAAAGCTGCTCACCAGCTCCCAGGGCTCTTGTTCATGCAGACGCCCATGCAGAGGGGCTAGGGCGAGGCCAGCCATGACTGCACTTCCGACAAGCTCTGGGGATGCCATTGCAGCCGTCCACCAGGCCCAGACTCACAGCCGGTGCCCACAGCAGTGCCACCCAGAGGCCTGCCCCAGGCTTGCTGAACTGAGGGGACAGTGTCGGGTGTCACAGGATTCTTACCCAGCCAGAGAAACCATAACTGTCTCTCCATTGGCAGGATGTGGGGGAGGGAGGCGGACGAAGACAAAAGCGTGGAAATTACATGGAGGCAAGAACACCAGGCCAGAAGCTGGAGACCCCAACCTCCCCAGCCCCGGCCTGAGTGTCGGTGTCTTGGAGATACCAGCGTTTCCTCCCTGTTCTTCCCCAAGCCTGGCCTGCCCTGGGCTGCAGCCCTGACCCTTTTCACTTATCTTCCTCATCGGAACACCACGGAGCCCCGATATATCTCCCTCCACTTATCTCTGTCACCCCGGCCCGGATTCTGTGGCCTCTCCTGACGAGTCCCCTCCCATCCACTCTCCAGGCAGCCTCGTCTCTGCCTGCTGAGACCCTCTGGGACAGTCCCTGCAGGGGTCTGTTGCCTGAAGCTTAAGGCCCAGATCTTAACCAGGCTCACCCGGCCTCCCGACCTGGGCCCACACCCGTGGCCTCCTCCCTCTCCACCCTCCCCTCCCATGCCCGTGTAGCAGCCTTGCCCAGGGCCTGGATTTTTGAGATGAGCTCACTTCCCTCTAGTCACCAATTCTTGCTGTCCTTACTACCAGGGGGTACCCCCAGCCCACCCCTTCATCTAGCCAAGTCTTATCCTTCCAGGACCACACTGCAGACCAGGTGAGGGGCCCTTGCGGGGGCATCCACAGCACCCGTCACACTTACCGGGACCATAGTGGGCTCTGCAGGAGAGAGACCTCGCCTGCCACACAGCCCAGGTTGGGCTGAAGGGTGAATGGGCAGGCCAGTCCCCGGGCCTCGGGCCATCTGGCTCCCGTGCCTCACCCTGCCGCTTCTGTCTGCAGCAGGATCTGGGCATCCAGGCACGGCCATGGCCCCTCTGAGGCTCTTCTGGGTGTGGCTGCTGGTCGCAGGGACCCAAGGTGAGCTGAGCCCCTGGGAAATGCCCAAAGCAGAAGTATGGAAGGCTGCTGCGCCCTGGGGCTGTGCAGAGCGTCAAGGAGATGTTCTGCCCGGGGCCCGGGGCCCAGCGGTTGGCCGGGTCTTCTCTCCTGCTTGAAGCACCAGGTATCCCAAGTGATGGTGACTTGGAGGTTCCAGGGGCTCACCTGGGTTCAGGTGAGATGCAGGTTATGGAGAGGACACTAGGGAATCCTCCATTCTGTCCAGAGGGAACCAGAGGAGCTGATCAAACCAGCAGTCACAGGGGCCGTTGGGAGGTCAATGGCCTTGGATGCAGGTCAATCTTCCAGAGGGTCCTGGCTGCTTTTCCTCACATTCTTTACACTTGGAGCCCCTGGAGGCTCATGCTCATCCTGGGGGCCCCACGGAAGCCAGATGTGCCCCCGACTGGATTCAGGCACCCAGCTCCTGCCCGGCTCTGTCAGCTCCAGTAGGGGCTGGAATGTTCATGGGCTGAGTCCCAGAAGGACATGTGTGGGGTGGGAATCCCATTATCTGCCCTGGAAACATTCTGCCTGTGCTCCCAGGGGTCCCTAGGCCTGCTGCCCCCATAGGCCAGCACCCCCAAACTGCAGACACCCTCAGGAGGGGTCAGTACGGGGCCTCCGTTCCCCTCCGATCCTTCCCTCGGGGTCTTGCCACCTCCACTCCCAGTGCTGGAGAACCCGGGGCTTCTCTGCCCCTGTTCTGTCTATGGAGTGAAGGGCTGAGACCCCTAAAACAAGGAAAGGCAAGTTTAGCCTTCTTGCAGGGTTGTGAGTGGCTGTATCTTCCACTCCTCCCTCATGGAGGTGCCCCCATGGAGAGGCCGGGGGACCTTGAAGCCTGAAAAACAAGCTCAGCAGGAGAGACCCAGGACAGCATATGGGGCCTGGAGGTGTGGGCGGTGGGTGCTGTAGGCCCCGGCCTCGCCCTCGCTGGTCTCTGCCTGCAGGCGTGAACGATGGTGACATGCGGCTGGCCGATGGGGGCGCCACCAACCAGGGCCGCGTGGAGATCTTCTACAGAGGCCAGTGGGGCACTGTGTGTGACAACCTGTGGGACCTGACTGATGCCAGCGTCGTCTGCCGGGCCCTGGGCTTCGAGAACGCCACCCAGGCTCTGGGCAGAGCTGCCTTCGGGCAAGGTAGGGCCTGCTGTCCCCTTCCACCAAGGCTGAGACCCACAGCACAGCCAGCTCCCAGGAGGGGCAAATCCCCTAAGACGAGACAGTCGGGTTTCAAAGACATGCAAATTGGATTCCTATTAATTTAGCAAGAGCAAACACTTTTTTTTTTTTTGAGATGGAGTCTCGCTCTGTCACCCAGGCTGGAGTGCAGTGGCATGATCTTGGCTCACTGCAACCTCCGCCTCCTGAGTTCAAGTGATTCTCCTGCCTCAGCCTTCTGAGTAGCTGGGATTACAGGTACCTGCCACCATGCCTGGCTGATTTTTGTATTTTTTAGTAGAGATGGGGTTTCGCCATGTTGGCCAGGCTGGTCTTGAACTTCTGCTGTCAAGTGATCCGCCTGCCTCAGCCTCCCAAAGTGCTGGGATTACCACACCCCGCCTAGGAGCAAACACTTTCAATGTCGCTGAAGCCCTGTGGATCAAGTTCCAATGGGACTGCTCCACCCATGCTTGGCCGGTGATGGTGGCGGGTGCTTGGGCAGGTTCAAGAGCTCGGCTGGGCTCGTCCCCTTCGGCCCAGAAACTCCACTCCAGGGAGTTTATCCTCTTGAAACAATTTCCCCTCAAAAGAAAAGTCTGTACGCAGGAAGATTTCCACTGACACAGCAGTTGCGATTCTGGAAAAAAAAAAGAAACAATCCACAAACTATTTAGCAGCAGGGATAGTCACACAATTACAGTATGTGAGCCTGATGTTGCAGGGATAGTCACCCAATTACAGTATGTGAACCCGATGTTGCAGGGATAGGCACGCAATTACTATACATGAATGTGATGTCGCTGAAGCAGATGGTAAGCTTTATAAGCATGAAGGCTAAGTTTATGGCCTGACATTGCAATCACAAATCCAGCCCATGCTGGAATATCCACCGTGGTTCGCCGGTGAGGGACTTGTACGCAGACGGACCCACACGGCCAGGGCGGGGAACAAAGGGCTGAGTCGCGCTGTGGGACTTCTGGGTGCAGTCGTCACGCCCCCAGCCCTGCCGTCTGCTGTGTCCACAGGATCAGGCCCCATCATGCTGGACGAGGTCCAGTGCATGGGAACCGAGGCTTCGCTGGCCGACTGCAAGTCCCTGGGCTGGCTGAAGAGCAACTGCAGGCACGAGAGAGACGCCGGTGTGGTCTGCACCAACGGTGAGCGGGGGCGCACCTCCCTGCGGAGGCCCCAGTGTGCCCAGGGGTCCCGTGGCCCCTGCCCCTCCCAGCACCACCCCCCCACACACATGAAGCACACAAAGGTTCCTTCCACTACCTCCTGCTCACTCCGCATGGAGAGGCTCAGACGTCCCAAGAGCCCACCAGCTCCCAGTCCCACAGTCCTAGACTCCTCCCCAGCCCCTTCTGGAGAAACACTCAGAACCACCAAGTCTCCATGCGGAACCTGAGTGTGGGGCAGTGAGCATGACACCTGGCTCCAGCCTGCCTGAAATGCCAGCGTCCGCTCGGAAACACACTTCACAACACGCGACAGGCTCAAGCCCATCCTGGCAGAGGCAGTCCCGGCTACTCGCAGCCTCAGCCTGCTTCCCCCAGCCCGGCCCAGTTTGGAGGGAACCCAGGCTGCTCTGCGGGCTGGAGCCCCTGGATCTGAGTTTCTTGTTTTTCTTTCGTGCCGAGGTGGCTCTTCCTGGGCTTGCACGTGACAACCTGGGCGCTTCCTGCCCACTGCCCTTTGCCAGGAGCTGGAGGCCCCTGAGGCAGGAGGGGTCGAATCCCAGGGAGCCCCTGTGCCCACATGGGATGGACAAGTGGCTGGAGCTGAACCTGGACTCACAGTGGGGGAAGCCCAGGAGACGCCATGGGGCTGTCGGGGGCCAGGGAAGGCCGGGGGGAGCACGCGGGGCCGTGGGTGCAGGGCAAAAGCTCCTGGGGCGGGAGAGCTGTGGTAAGGCATGCAGGTGGGAGGGAGCTGGGGGTCCTGCGGTGGCTCAGGTTTTAGGAGGCCCAGGGCGAGCCCACCTGGTTGAAAGGTCACAGTTACTTCAAAACTGCTATATTTGTGGCAAAGAAAAACCTATGGGATTTCATTTTGAGTTAGGCTTTGAGAGGGGCTCAAAGAAGAGGAGAGGGTGCACCACACTGACCCCCGACCCGGGAGCCTCCCATGACTTCTGCAGGCCTTGTCCCCCACAGGAGGCTGCTCGAGGACCCCCGGAGTTCTAAAATGGGGTTGCCACAGGACCCTAACTTTTCAGGCCATCTAAGCAGGCAGTGGTTTTGGTGTCAGTGGTGATTGGTGACGGAGGGTGGGGAGTGGGGGCTCTGGAGTCAGTACCGCTAAGTCTCCATGCGGAGCTGCTGCCTGAATCGGGGGAGCAGCACAGAGCAGAAGGCCTAAAGCGGGGGCCTGGACAGGCTTGGCCAGGTCCCAGCTGCTCTTGTTCCCCAGGGCTGGAAGGGGCGGGGCCTCAGGGCCCAGGGATCCGACACTTCTGGTCTCTTGTCCCTCATCTTCCCAGGAGTCTTCCAGAGTGGATGAGGCAGCCATGAATCCCCCACTTTCAGATGAAGATGCTGACCCCAGAGAGTGGCAGCGCCCCGGCTCCTAACGCAGCCCACTTCCCTCCCGCCCCTTCTTAGAAACCAGGAGCACCCACACCCTGGACCTCTCCAGAGAGCTCTCGGAGGCCCTTGGCCAGATCTTTGACAGCCAGCGGGGCTGCGACCTGTCCATCAGCGTGAGTGTGCAGGGCGAGGACGCCCTGGGCTTCTGTGGCCACACGGTCATCCTGACTGCCAACCTGGAGGCCCAGGCCCTGTGGAAGGAGCCGGGCAGCAATGTCACCATGAGTGTGGATGCTGAGTGTGTGCCCATGGTCAGGGACTTTCTCAGGTGAGCCGTCTCATCCTCAGGCTCTGGGGCCGCCAGGGGCTTTGTCCTCCTCCCCTCTTCAAAAGCACACACACACCTGCACACACTTATGCATGCACATGTGCACAGTCACACGTGCACTCACGCAGTTGCACACACACGCATGCTCACTCCCACGTTGTGCGCACTTGGGTGGCTGTGTTGGACAGGCGGGCCCAGGGCTCCCCTGCTGTCCTGTGGGGCCGGCATCCGCTCTCCCTCTTTCTCCCCAGGTACTTCTACTCCCGAAGGATTGACATCGCCCTGTCGTCGGTCAAGTGCTTCCACAAGCTGGCCTCTGCCTATGGGGCCAGGCAGCTGCAGGGCTACTGCGCGAGCCTCTTTGCCATCCTCCTCCCCCAGGACCCCTCATTCCAGACGCCCCTGGACCTGTATGCCTATGCAGTGGCCACAGGGGACGCCCTGCTGGAGAAGCTCTGCCTGCAGTTCCTGGCCTGGAACTTTGAGGCCTTGACACAGGCTGAGGCCTGGCCCAGCGTCCCCACAGAACTGCTCCAACTGCTGCTGCTCAGGAGCGACCTGGCAGTGCCCAGCGAGCTGGCCCTACTGAAGGCCGTGGACACCTGGAGCTGGGGGGAGCACGCCTCCCATGAGGAGGTGGAGGGCTTGGTGGAGAAGGTTCGCTTCCCCATGATGCTCCCTGAGGAGCTCTTTGAGCTGCGGTTCAACCTGTCCCTGTACTGGGTCCACGAGGCTCTGTTCCAGAAGAAGACTCTGCAGGCCCTGGAATTCCACACTGTGCCCTTCCAGCTGCTGGCCCGGTACAAAGGCCTGAACCTCACCGAGGATGCCTACAAGCCCCGGATTTACACCTCACCCACCTGGAGTGCCTCTGTGACAGACAGTTCCTGGAGTGCACGGAAGTCACAACTGGTCTATCAGTCCAGACGGGGGCCTTTGCTCAAATATTCTTCTGATTACTTCCAAGCCCCCTCCGACTACAGATACTACCCCTACCAGTCCTTCCAGACTCCACAACACCCCAGCTTCCTCTTCCAGGACAAGAGGGTGTCCTGGTCCCTGGTCTACCTCCCCACCATCCAGAGCTGCTGGAACTACGGCTTCTCCTGCTCCTCAGATGAGCTCCCCGTCCTGGGTCTCACCAAGTCTGGCGGCTCAGATCACACCATCGCCTACGAAAACAAAGCCCTGATGCTCTGCAAAGGGCTCTTTGTGGCAGACGTCACCGATTTCGAGGGCTGGAAGGCTGCGATTCCCAGTGCCCTGGACACCAACAGCTCCAAGAGCACCTCCTCCTTCCCCTGCCCGGCAGGGCACTTCAGTGGCTTCCGCACGGTCATCCGCCCCTTCTACCTGACCAACTCTTCAGGTGTGGACTAGACGGCCTGGCCCAAGGGTGGTGAGAACCGGAGAACCCCAGGACGCCCTCACTGCAGGCTCCCCTCCTTGGCTTCCTTCCTCTCTGCAACGACCTTCAAAAACCGGCCACCAGGTGTCGCCCTACTCCCCTGAGCTCTCAGCTTCAAGAAATTACTGGAAGGCTTCCACTAGTGTCCACCAGGAGTTCTCCCACCGCCTCACCAGTTTCCAGGTGGTAAGCACCAGGACGCCCTCGAGGTTGCTCTGGGGTCCCCCCACAGCCCCTGGTCAGTCTGCCCTTGTCACTGGTCTGAGGTCATTAAAATTACATTGTGGTTCCTACATTTGTTTGTACAGAAAGTGTTGTTGGGTCCATACCGAGTTTAGACATCAGGTGTGCCAGGCTCTGGGGGACACGTCATGAGGCAGAGTCCCTGTCCTTGTGAAGCTACGGGCTAGCAGGGAAGACAGGGAACAGGAAGCACACCTCCCAGCCCCGAGCAATGACACAGTGGGACACGAGCAGGAGGGTGCGTGCCACCGCATGCGTGCACATGGGTGTGTGATTGCATGTACATAGGCGTGTGTGTGCTCATGAAAGTCTGGCTGTGACGGGCACCCTCACCCCTTATCTAGGTGCGTGTGCTTTTTAAATTTTATTTATTTATTTATTTAAATACAATTTTTAAATTTTATTTATTTATTTTGAGACAGAATCTTGTTCTGTCGCCCAGGCTGGGGCATAGTGGTGCGATCTTGGCTCACTGCAACCTCCACCTCCCGGTTTCAAGCGCTTCTCCCGCCTCAGCCTCCTGAGGGTAGCTGGGACTACAGGCACCCGCCATCATGCCTGGCTAACTTTTGTATTTTTGTAGAGACAGGGTTTCACCATGTGGGCCAGGCTGGTCTTGAACTGTTGACCTCAGGTGATCCGCCCGTCTCGGCCTCCCAAAGTGTGGGATTACAGGCGTGAGCCACCGCGCCTGGCCTATAGGTGGGTGTGCTTTTGCGAGCACTACCTCCTGCTCACGTCCCACGGGAAGGAGAGGGTGCTGAGGCGGCAAGGTCAGGGCTGCACCTCCGGCGGGGCGATCGGGTCTCTGGAAGACAGGACCAGGCTGGGTCGTGGAGAGCAGCAGACAGCAGACTGTGGAAGCTGGGAGGAAGAAGAACGAACAGCAGGAGTCAGGAACCTTCGCTCTGGAAATCCTGGTCCACAGGGACAGGGGACAGAGATTCTCATGTCAGCCTTGTAAGAGTGAAAAATTGGAAACAGCATCAATACCCACCAACAGGTGCTTGACTACAAATAAAAGACACCTCCCGGCTGGGCGCAGTGGCTCACGCCTGTAACCCCAGCACTTTGGGAGGCCGAGACGGGCGGATCACGAGGTCAGGAGATCAAGACCATCCTGGCTAACACGGTGAAACCCCGTCTCTATTAAAAATATAAAAAATTAGCCGGGCGCGGTGGCGGGCGCCTGTAGTCCCAGCTACTCGGGAGGCTGAGGCAGGAGAATGGCATGAACCCGGGAGGCGGAGCTTGCAGTGAGCCGAGGTCGCGCCACTGCACTCCAGCCTGGACGACAGAGCGAGACTCCGTCTCAAAAAAAAAAAGACACCTCCCTTGGGCTGAGTGAGGTGGGGAGAGGTGCGCTGGAAGATCTTGGGAACCACAGAGTCTCAGGGGAGGCTGGGGGACCCACTGGATGCTGGCGGGACATCTGTGACAATGCCACAGCAGGTTCTGGGCACAGAACATCGCTCACCACCAACAGGAATTCAAAACTGCCCCTGCTTCTCCGTGGCCCATTGCAGGCACAGAGTCCCCAGGGAGGCACCTGCTGGGCCGAGCTCAGGCTGGCACCTGCCGCTGTGCCACGGTCTGGGAGGACAAGAGTGTGGCCTCTGGAACAGGGGGCAGCACAGGGGCTTCCCTAATGGGAGGGACGTTCAGGTGCTGAACAGCCAAGACAGCGGCAGACGCCCCACCCACCCTCTCCCCACGGGTGCTGCAAGGAACAAAAGCAGGCTCACAAAACCTGCCTTCGAAGGCAGCTGCTCCCTGTACTGGAGGGAGGCCCCTGCTCCCCTGACCCTCAGCCTCTGGGACTACAAAGTACTTGGGACTATAGATGTGTGCCAGCAGGCGTGGCTAGTTTTTTTTTTTTCTTTTTTTGTATTTTTAGTAGAGTCAGGGTTTTGCCATGTTGCCCAGGCTGGTCTCGAACTCCTGGGCTCAAGCAATTTGCTCGCCTCAGCCTCCCAGAGTTCTGGGATTGCAGGGATGAGCCACTCTGCCTGGCCTATCTCCTCCACCTTTATTTTGATCCTATTGACATTTTAGCAACCGAGGGGCCACATTGCACCATGGACCACCGCCAAGACCACTGTTGGGGGCAAACCACAGTGAGATCAGGAAGAAGAAGGAAAAGCGATGTCAGGGTAGAGGCGTGGCAGACATGGCGAAGACCAGAATCACAGCCTTGATTTCTCAAGTCAGTCCCAAGACCCAGCAGCTCTCTTCTCTCCTGCTCCGTGCTCCCTGGCATCTCAGGGCCAGGGAAGGTAACTGGAGTCTTCCTTCCAGGGAACTCTGAGCCCCGTGGGTCCTGCCTGCAAGGGAGGCTGTAGCCCTGTGTGGAGCTGGGAGATGCAGGACTTTGAGAAGTCACTTGAGTTCTTCTGTGCTGCTTGCAGTTTTGAGCGGCAGCCCTGTTCCCCCGGGACAGTCAGGACCGACCATCCCAGCCTCCAAAACGCTCCTCCCTTCTTCACCTGTTCACCCACAGGCGCCGTGGCCCCAGAGGCGAATCCCCACCTTCACTGCCTATTCGAAGGAACGTGGAGATGTCTCGTGGTGGAAACATTCCTCTCTTGGGTGTAAAACCCCCATGTCGGCTGGGTGCGGTGGCTCACACCTGTAATCCCAGCACTTTGGGAGGCCAAGGAGGACGGATCACAAGGTCAAGAGATCGAGACCATCCTGGCCAACATGGTGAAAACCCCCCAATACCAAAATTAGCTGGGCGTGATGACACGCACCTGTAATCCCAGCTAGTCAAGAGGCTGAGGCAGGAGAATTGCTTGGGCCCAGGAGGTGGAGGTTGCAGTGAGCCGAGATCACGCCACTGCACTCCAGCCTGGTGACAGAGCAAGACTCCATCTCAAAAACAAACAAACAAACCAGAACCCAGGTTTCAGGGACTAGAAGCAGAACCTTTGCACTAGGTTATGGGTGCCCTGCTCAGGGCCCCATGGCTCACACCTGTGCATTCTGAACAAGGAGAACTGCAGATGGGCTCCTTGAGCTGGTGCGTCCACAGGTGGAGGGCAGCATTTTCTTGTCTACAGGGAGGGAGGAAAGGATGATTTAGGGGATCTGGAGGCAGGGACTTCCGAGGCTGTCTCATCTGCCACCCAGCACGTCCGCAAAGCCAGGCTCTTGCATTTTTCCCCTCACTGACCTCCTGAGGCTGAGGTTTCATCCCAGCCTTCCCGTTTTGTGAGCCCTTGAATGTGTGGTAGGTGACACGTGACCATGAGCCCGTGGCCTGACTGCAGCTCCTGAGTCATCTGCATGTCTGTGGGTGGCCAACAGGGCGGGAAACGTGTTGAGTCAGTGAAGGGCTGGTGGCACTGAGGGCCGTATAGGATGGGGGCATTCAGATCTAGAATAAGTGTCGATTCCTGGGGAGCAAGCAGCTGCCTCCTCCGATGGAAGGGGTCGGCTGAAAGCCACGGCCTTCAGGGAGCCGGAGCTCCCCATGGGCATTGAGGCGCTGAGCGAGGGCCCAGGAGCGCCAGGTCTGCTCCCATCAGCCTTGGTGACACGGCAGTGGTGAGCCCGTGCAAAGCCTCCCTCCCCACAGGCCACCTCTCAGCAGAGCAGGCCCTGGAGGCTGTAGAGGTGCAGAGTGACACTCTGTGACACCTGTCCCCACACCCCGGGTTAGGC
Source organism: Symphalangus syndactylus (assembly GCF_028878055.3). Taxonomy (NCBI): domain Eukaryota; kingdom Metazoa; phylum Chordata; class Mammalia; order Primates; family Hylobatidae; genus Symphalangus; species Symphalangus syndactylus. The sequence continues at coordinate 12,976,504 of NC_072436.2, read as the reverse complement.
GCCCCAGCATGGGGACTGCAGTGGGGCCTTTCAGGGAACAGTCAGGGGACAGGAGCATCCTCATCTCCGTGGCCATCCCAAGACGCCGGTCCCTGCCCTCTTCCCAAAGCCCACGGCTACTCCTTCTTCCATCCTCCTCCCTCCAGCCCTGGCGTCTCTCATCAAACCCTGAGCTGCTTCCACAGGTCACGTGGCCCAGGCCGGCTTCCCTCCATCTACACAGAAACTGAGATTGGCCACTCAGGGTTCTGCCCAAAGCGAGGTCCCCTTTCTGCCAGGCAACAGGCCACTCCCACCTGGAATTAGCCTGCAGTGCAATCTGAAACAGGCTTGCGTTTCTCCCACCTCCCTCACGGGTATTAGGGAATGCCCCATCAGGCCCCAGTGGAGGCCCCAGGTGCCCTGGGTGGAGGCTGGGGTGGCCTTGGCACAGATGCCAATCACCCATGTCTCCAGGGACTGCCCGCGTTCCTGAGGGCCACGTCCACCTGTGTCCTTCCAGCTCATGGAGGGCAGCTCATGACCCATGCTCGAATGTTTGGGCCAAAGCTAGTTGTGCTGGAAGGAGTGAATCTCCCTGCCAAAGAGGGCCCTGCTCAGCTCCAAACCGCTGGATGCTCCTGGGTGGTCCTCCCAGCGGGCCTGCCGCAGGCCCCTCACGCCCATCAGCATAGCTTCCTGCATCTCAAGCCCCACATCCTGGCCTAACGGATCTTAAGGTCACAGGCAAGGCAGCTGCGCCAGCAGACGGTGGCCTCATGCTCTGACACCAGACTTGGGTCTCTAGTAAAGAGGCAGGAGCCACTCCCCAAGCAAGGCATGTGTCCCCTCAAAAGTCCACAGAGATCTAGCCAAGATTGGGCCCGTTTCTAAGGGACCAAGGGGCGCACACATAGGGCACCCACTGGGGTTCACTTTGGTCCAGTGTGACGACTGTAGCATGATGAGTTGGCAGGAAGCAGACAGAATAAGACAGCGGGTGTACTCCTGAGGCAGGACACGTGTGTGTGCACGCATGTGTGTGTGTGGACGCAGGAGAGAGAGACAGACCGAGATAGGGAGAGGGGGAGGGAGCTGCCGTCAGCAACTGCTACATCCACGTGCGGAGTGTGCTCATTTACCCCAATCAGCCACATCTGAAACAGTGGCAGCGCCGTCGTCATCTGGCGTAACTCACGAGAAGCTACTCACCAAGTCCTCAGGACAGCCGCCGAACCCCTGCCCTGGATCCAGCTCAGTCACCGGGTTAATGGCCAAGAGCCTCTTTGGGGAAGGCCAGGAAGCAGATTCTTGGTACTGTAAGTCCTTGTCATTTTATTACAGGGTCCTTTCTGTAAGAGATTTGACCACCCTTCCTTCCAAGGGGCTCTGGGTGATCCAGGAAATGGGTGAGACGCTAGGACTCTATCGTGATGGCACAAGGTGCCTCTGTTCACCAGATCTGGAGCTTTTCTTTCTTTCTTTCTTTCTTTCTTTTTTTTTTTTTTTTTTGAGACAGAGTCTCACTGTCTCCCAGGCTGGAGTGCAGTGGTACAGTCTCGGCTCACTGGAACCTCCACCTCCTGGATTCAAGCGACTCTCCTGCCTCAGCTTCCCGAGTAGCTGGGACTACCGGCACGCACCACCACGCCCGGCTAATTTTTTGTATTTTCAGTAGAGACGGTGTTTCACCGTGTTGACCAGGCTGGTTTTGAACTCCCGACCTCAGGTGATCCGCCCGCCTCAGCCTCCCAGAGTGTTTGGGATTACAGGCATGAGCCACCACGCCCATCCCGGATCTTGAGCTTTTCTAACGCTACAGATCATGTGAGCTGTAGCAAGCTGCCTGCCTGTTTTGGTCCTGTGCACCTCCTCCTTATGGCCATCAGGAAGCATTTCAATCGCAGCATCTCCAGACGGCCTCTCTGACCTACACAGAGCAGCCGCAGGGAATTTTCTAGGAGACTGGTTCCTCCTTCCCTGCACATTTCCCTGGGCAGGCTTTGGGGGAGGAGAGCTTCCTGGGTCTGTCCAGAGTCGAGGCCAGCAATTGACTGCACATGGCACACACTCCAGGGCTCCTGGCTCCTCGGTGCCTTGGATTCTTTTCTCTACAACACACTGAGGAATTCACAGGCCATCCGTGCCTCCGGTTTTCAGTCAAGCAATTGAGAAGATAATTAGCACTGCTCCCAGCTGCTCAAGCTAGTGCACAAAGCCAGAATCTCTCATGCATGCACCGGTACTAGGTATTTTTAGCTTCAGCTTCCTATCATGAAAGCCCAACATAGCAGGGACTCTGTATGACATTTTTCTTTATTTTCTGACACATAAAAGGGAGAAGGCACCCTTTCTGGAGGTAGACTTCTTCCATCTGTACACCATTATTGTATGCCTGCCACCCTCAAGGCTACCCTCATGATCTACAATGGCTGCTGAGATTCCAGCCATCACTTCTGCCTTTCAGGCAGCAAGAAGAAGGTAGCAGAAAAGGACAAAACTTTTCCCATCGTCTATCCCGAGACTGAGCTCCTCTTTATTTTTATTTTTTTGAGACAGTGTCTCACTCTGTCACCCAGGCTGGAGTGCAATGGCGTGATCATAGTTCACTGCTGCCTTGACCTCCTGGGCTCAAGCAATCCTCCCACCTCAGCCTCCTGAGTAGCTGGGACCACAGGTATGTGCCACCATGCCCAGCTAATTTTTGAGTTTTTCTAGAGATGGGGTCTTGCTATTTTGCCCAGGCTGATCTCAAATGCCTCAGCTCAAGCAATCCTCCCACATGGGCCTCCCAAAGTGCTGGGTTTACAGGTGTGAGCCATGGCACCCTGCCTGCCAGTGAGATTTTTAAAAACCATTTTATTGGTATATTACACACACACGTGGGAAGTGTAGAGCTTGGTTAATTGTTGTGTTACATGTAAACACTGCTGGCACCACCCCTCGGATAGAGATACCGAAACTTTCCCTCACCCCAGCAGGTTCTGTAGGTCAGAACCTCCACCATGTAACCACTAAATCTGATTTCTGTCCACACAGAGTAGTTGTTCCTGCTCTTGAACTTCACGTAAATGGAATCGTACCTAAGTACCCACTCCCTAGTGTCGTGTCAGCCTTTTTGTCTTCCATACAATGCCTATGAGATTCACGCACGTTGTTCTTTGTAGCTGAAGTGAACCCCGTTACGTGACTATGCCACAGGTTATCAACCCAGTCTACAGGGGATGGGCATTTGGGTTGTTTTCAGAGGGTGGTTTTTGTTGTCGTTGTTGTTGTTGTTATTTTGAGTAAAGCGCCTATGAACTTTTTTTTTTTTTTTTGAGACAGAATTTTGCTCTTGTTTCCCAGGCTGGAGTGCAGTGGCAGGATCTTGCCTCACAGCAACCTCTGCCTCCTGGGTTCAAGGGATTCTCCTGCCTCAGCCTCCCAAGTAGCTGAGATTACAGGTGTGCACCACCACGCCCAGCTAATTTTTGTATTTTTAGTAGGCGGGGTTTTACCATGTTGGCCAGGCTGGTCTCAAACTCCTGACCTCAGGTGATCCACCCACCTCAGGCTCCCACAGTGCTGGGATTACAAGTGTGAGCCACTGTGCCCGGCCTTGTACTAATTTTTTTTTTTTTTTTTTTTGAGACCGAATCTCGCTCTGTTGTCCAGCCTGGAGTGCAGTGGTGCGATCTCAGCTCACTGCAAGCTCCTCCTCCCAGGTTCACGCCGTTCTCCTGCCTCAGCCTCCTGAGTAGCTGGGACTACAGGCACTCGCCACCATGCCCGGCTAATTTTTTGTGTGTGTGTGTGTGTTTTTGTTTTTTTTTTTTTTTTTGAGACTTTGTGTGTGTGTTTTTAGTAGAGACGGGGTTTCACTGTATTAACCAGGATGGTCTCGATTCCTGACCTCGTGATCCTCCCACCTCAGCCTCCTAAAGTGCTGGGATTACAGGCATGAGCCACCGAGCCCGGCCAGCCTCATACTAATTTTTATACCAGCCAGTGTTCTTAGTTGCAACCAACAGAAACCACCTCTGGTTAACTTAAACAGAAAAAAGATTTATGGAAAAAATTACGAAGCTCACGGAATTGATAGGAAGGCTAGGAGTTGAGCAGGAATTAAGGTGGCTGTGCCGTTAACTTTTGCTAAGTAACAAACTGCTCCAAAACTCAGTGGCTGAAAACCATAAAAACAGTAACCATTCATCTGCCTTGACCCTGTGGGTTGTCATTTCAGCTGGGCTCACCTGGGAGGGCTCACCTGGGAGGGAGGGCTCACCTTTGCCCCCCATGGTGTTGGCTGGGCTCACTTATGTCAGAGGCCTCACCTGGGATGGCTGGAAGAGCTGGGAAGGTGGGGCCGCTCTCTCCATAGGGTCTCATTCTGGTGGACGCTAACTCAGGCTTGGTCCCATGGTAGCAGCGTTCCATGATGTGGAATGCAGAACCTTTTTTTTTTTTTTTCTGGTTGGGAGCGGGGCTCACGCCCGTAATCCCAGCACTTTGGGAGGCCAAGGTGCGCAGATCACTTGAGGTCAGGAGTTTGAGACCAGCCTGGCCAACATGGTGAAACCCTGTCAAAAATTAGCCTCACGTGATGGCATATGCCTGTAATCCCAGCTACTGGGGAGGCTGAGGCAGGAGAATCACTTGAACCCGGGAGGCGGAGGTTGCAGTGAGCTGAGGCAGAGGCTGCAATGAGCTGAGATCGTGCCTTTTTTTTTTTTTTTTTTTTTTTAAGAGTCTCGCTCTGCTGCCCAGGCTGTAGTGCAAGTGGCATGATCACGGCTGTGGCCCGAACATGACTCACTGCAGCCTTGACCTCCTGGGCTCAAGCAATCCTCCCACCTCAGTCCCCTAGCCTCCTGAATAGCTGGGACTACAGGCACCCACCACCACACCTGGCTAATTTTAAAATTTTCTGTAGAGACCAGGTCTCGCTATGTTGCCCGGGCTGGTCTTGAACTCCTGAGCTCAAGCAATATGCCCGCCTTGGCCTCCTGAAGTGCTGGGATTAGAAGCGTGACCCACCACGCCCAGACTAACATGCGAGCCTTCTTGAGGTCTAGGCTTGGACACACACATCACAAGGCCAGCATCGATCCAAAGGTGGAAAATAAACTCTACCTCCTGATGAGGGTCGCTGTGAAGAATTTATGACCATTTGTAATTGGCCGTAACCAGGAAGCTGAGGAACTCTGAACCCGGAATAGTCTGGCTGGAATTGACACAGACTTGCTCACCGCCCTCAGGGGACACTGGGTTCCGGCTGTGGCTGCTGTCACCACCCACAGCAAGCATTTGAACCACTCCTGCCTTACCGAGAGCCCTGCTCCGGGCTCAAAGCCCCGTGAGGCCACTTGAGAGCAGCGACCTGGGCCTTGCAGCTCACATGGAGGCGGGCTCCACAAAGGCAGAAGGAGATTCCATGCATTGAGGAACAGCTAAGTTCATTCCGGGCATCCGGAGAGTGGAATATTGTAGAGCTACTCAGAAGGATTTTGTGGCCGCCATATGTACCGACATAAAAGATCTTCATGATACAGTATCAAGTGTTTTTTTGTTGTTGTTGTTGTTTGTTTTAAGATGGAGTCTCGCTCTGTCGCCCAGGCTGGAGTACAGTGGCGCAATCTTGACTCACTGCAACCTCTGCCTCCTGGGTTCAAGCAGTTCTCCCACCTCAGCCTCCCAAGTAGCTGAGATTAGAGGCACCCACCACTACGCTTGGCTAATTTTTGTATTTTTAGTAGAGAATGGTTTCACCATGTTGGCTAGTAGTCTGGTCTCAAACTCCTGACCTCAAGTGATCTGCCCATCTCAGCCTCCCAAAGTGCTGGGATTATAGGCGTGTGAGCCACCGCACCTGGCCCAAGTTTTTCAAAAGAGCAACGTGCAGAACAATCCTGTATAGAACGTTCACTGGTTGTCTGTTGCATCTCCATTCCCCACTCTTCCTCCTTCCCCAAATGACCTATACGTTCCTTCAGGGAACTATCCCACCGGGGAGCAGCCTGGGGCAATCTGAGGGAGGGACTTGGGGAAATTCCATCCTCTTTGCTGTGGGAAATGGTTTGAGATGGATTTGGCTAGGAGGCAGAAGAGCATGTGACCTGTGTTAGCACCTTTGTTGGGGAGGGGATTCATGGATGACTCTTTTTTTTTTTTTTTTTTTTTTTTTTTTGAGACTGAGTTTCACTCTTGTTACCCAGGCTGGAGTACAATGGCATGATCTCGGCTCACTGCAGCCTCCGTCTCCCAGGTTCAAGCGATTCTCCTGCCTCAGCCTCCCAAGTAGCTGGGATTACAGGCATGTGCCACCATGCATGGCTAATTTTTATATTTTTAGTAGAGATGGGGTTTCTCCATGTTGATCAGGCTGGTCTCGAAATCCCGACCTCAGGTTGTCCCCCCCCACGGCCTCCCAAAGTGCTGGAATTACAGGCGTGAGCCACTGCACCTGGCTGCAGTGAAATATTTCTTAACAGCAGCCTCCTGGCTGTTGAGGCATTCACACCCCAGGTTCTGGCCACACCCTTGCACAAATACACTCACGAACTCCCTGAAAGGGCTGGGCTTCCTCGTACCCCACTCGTGTGGCGCACGGAGGTGGCAGGCCCTGGGCCTGCCTGAGTGAGAGCTGGACAGAAATGGTTTGATGTGGCAGCAGCTGGTCTTCTAAAGGAATGTCACTGGGGCGAAGCCAGGAGCTCAGAGCCAAGCCTGTGGCAGTTGCAAAACGCAGAGGAAGAATGCAGGCCTGTCTTCCACACCTCCCTCCTGCTTACATTAGCGCTCCAAGTGTTACATGTGTGTTCTGTCTGCACATATGCACACACCATATGTGTGCATTCACCCACGTGCATTCAAAAGCCCAGTTCAGGAGATTCTCACAGAGGCTCCTCCAGGCCAAGCTCAGGGGCACCAGTGAGAGGACTGGGGGCTCTGTCTGCAAGGGGCTCAGTCAGGGCTGTGAGAGAATAAGAAATATATATTCTTGTTTTTGGTGGTTTTTTTTTTTTTTTGAGACAGAGTCTCACTGTATCACCTAGGCTGGAGTGCAGTGGCACAATTTTGGGTCACTGGAACCTCTGCCTCCCGGGTTCAAGTGATTCCCCTGCCTCAGCCTCCCGAGTAGCACTCACCACCACACCCAGCTAATTTTTGTATTTTTAGTACAGATGGGGTTTCACCATGTTGGCCAAGCTGGTCTCGAACTCCTGACCTCAAGTGATCCGCCCGCCTCGGCCTCCCAAAGTGCTGGGATTACAGGCATGAGCCACTGTCCCTGGCAAGAAATATATATTCTATTTGGTCTTTGTTCCCGGTTCCTGGGTTCCCAGCACAGAGCTCCTAAAACCCTTAAAATTTTCTGAGTGAGAGAGGTGAGAGAAGAGCCTTTTGTTATTCATAAGGAACCCCTTTCCTCCTTCCCTACTTACGCTAATGAGGTGACTCCGTGGTCCCTAGCTAGTCTCAAAATGGGGGCTGCTGCCCCAGGAACCAACCATGGGATTAGTGGGTTGAAACTTTCAGCCCCACCCCCTGACTTCCAGGAAGGCGGAAGGGCCAGGGATTGAGTCAATTACTAATGGTCGATGATTTCATCAATCATGCTCACATAGTGGAACTTCCATAAAAGCTTGAAGAGAAAGGGCTCAGAGAACTTCAGGGTGATGAACGAACTCATGAGCCGGGAGGCTGGCACAACGCGTGCTCCAGGGGGACGGAAGTGCCTGCCCTGGACCCTTCTGGACCTTGGTCTATATGTGTCTCCTTCTGGCATCCTTTATCATCAACCTGAGGCCCTAAGGAAAGTTCTGTGAGCCCTTCCATAGCAAATCACCAAACCTGAGGAGGAGGCTGTGGGAGCCACCAATAGCGAATCATTGGCCGGGAGTGGTGGCTCACGCCTGTAATCCCAGCACTTTGGGAGGCCAAGGCGGGCGGATCACTTGAGGTCAGGAGTTCGAGACCAGCCTGGCCAACATGGTGAAACCCTGTCTCTAAAAAATACAAAAATTAGCCGGACAACATGACTGTAGTCCCAGCTACTCAGGAGGCTGAGGCAGGAGAATTGCTTGAACCCAGGAGGCGGAGGTTCCAGTGAGCTGAGATCATGCCACTGCACTCCAGCCTGGGTGACAGAGTGAGACTCCATCTCAAAAAAAAAAAAAAAAAAAAGCAAATCACCAAACCTGAGGAGGGGGTCATGGGAGCCCCCAATAGCAAATCACCAAACCCAAGAAGAGGGTCTTGGAAGCCTCCAATTTGTAGCCAAGTTGGACTGAAATGTGGGCAACCTGAGGACCCTCTGCTTGTGTTCAGGGTCTGATGTGGGGGGCAGTCTTGAGCTCCTAACCTGTGGGGTCTGTGCTAATTCCGGATACTTTCAGGATTGAATGAACTCACACCTGTAATCCTAACACTTTGGGAAACCAAGGCAGGAGAATATCTTGAGCCCAGGAGCTCGAGACCAGCCTGGGCAACATAGTGAGACCCCCGTCTGTAGAAAAATTAAAAAATAGTAGGGTGTGGTGGCAGGAGGTGGGAGGATGGCTTGAACCTGGGAGGTGGGAGGATGGCATAGCTGTAGTGAGTTATGATCGGACCACTGCGCTCCAGCCTGGGCGAACAGTGAGACACTGTCTCAGGAAAAAGAAAAAAAAAAACCGGAGAACTACTCGGTATGGGGGAGGAAAGCCCACACATGGGGTGTCAGAAGTAGAGACAGTTTTCATTTAGAGTCTAATGGGAGGAGAGGAGATAAACAGACCACAGCAGAGATGGAGAGAAAGATACAACTGCCAGGAGGGAGGGAAGGTGAGTTGGAGCCTGGCTGGAGGGATGCAGCCAGGGTATTGACCCAAAGACAAAAGGAGGGCGGTGTCCAGAGATGGTCTGGGGAGAATCCAACATTCCAAGCAGTGGGAGTGGGGTCTTGGGAGGACGAGGTCAGCCCATCCCAAGGGCTGGACTCTGGGCCATCACTGCACTGCCCAGGGCCAGGTGGGGGTGAGTGGGGGCCTGAGTCATGCTGCCCAGCCCTGCTTCCTTATCAGAACTAGCTTAAGTCGGGGCAGCTGGGAGCCAGCCTGCAAATCTCTGCTTCACCCATGCTTGTCTCTGACCCCCTCAATCCCCCCGAAGCAGGACCCAGTCTCCAGCCTTTCCGGCCCACCTCAGATCCTGGGGGCTACACGATGTCCAGACCTGACTCCTGGGAAGGGACAGGAATGTGAGGCTTGGTATTAGTTTCCTGGGTCTGCCTAAAGAACAGACATTTCCTGGGTGGCTTAAAACAACAGAAATTTCCTTTTCACAGCTCTGGAGACCAGAAGTCTGAGATCGAGGGGTCTGCAGGGCTGGTTCCTTCTGGGGGCTCTAAGGGAGAATCTATCCCTGCCCTATCTCCCAGCTTGGAAGACTCCCAGACGGGCTTTCGCCATGTTGGCCAGGCTGGTCTCGAACTCCTGACCTCAAGTGATCTGCCTGCCTCAGCCTCCCAAAGTACTAGGATTACAGGCGTCTGCCACCACGCCTGGCTAATTTTTGTTTTTATTTTATTTATTTATTTATTTATTTAGATGCAGTTTCGCTCTTGTTGCCCAGGCTGGAGTACAATGGCACCATCTCGGCTCACCGCAACCTCCACCTCCCAGGTTCAAGCAATTCTCCTGCCTCAGCTTCCCGAGTAGCTGAGATTACAGGCATATACCACCACGCCTGGCTAATTTTGTATTTTTAGTAGAGACGGGGTTTCTCCATGTTGAGGCTGGTCTCAGACTCCTGACCTCAGGTGATCCGCCCACCTCAGCCTCCCAAAGTGCTGGGATTATAGGCATGAGCCACTGCGCCTGGCCAATTTTTATATTTTTAGTAGAGACAGGGTTTTGCCATGTCGGCCAGGCTGGTCTCAAACTCCTGACCTCAGGTGATCTGCCCGCTTTGGCCTCCCAAAGTACTAGGATTACAGGCGTGGGCCACCACACCTGGCCAGAAGCCTTGACTGTATCTGCGAGGCCCTATATCCAAAAAAAGTCACAGCCACAGATACTGGTGGTCAGGACGCAGATGTATCTTTCTGGGGGACAGAATTCAGCCCACAGGAGGCTGCTCAGGGTTCCAGGAGTGTAGGCTGTTTTGCCATCACGTGCATTCTCTAATTCGGATCCTGCTGGCCTCCAGGTGGATGCTGGGCGTGCGATGGAGTCCTGGCTCCCAGGGGGACCTTCCCACACCCCCATCCTCCCACTGCAAGCCTCCTGGATGTCAGAGCCCACTGGGGCCTCCTGGGCTTCTCCTCTCACATGAACATGCTGAGGTCTCAAGCCCCCCTGCCGCGTGTGGAGTGGATGTTCAGAATCTGAACGTCTCGAGCTGTTTCCCGGGAGACGGCTTACTTTGAAATCCAGGCTCTTCGACATAACTTTGGCAAACCTCCACGTTTGGTGAGTCCCTTGGCCATGGCCACCTCCTTGCACGGGGGACCAGCGCCAACCTCTGTGGGAGGCATCAGGAAGTGGCTGCAAATTTGACCTTAGAAATAGACAGCAAATTCAGTCAACTTGAGGATGCTGGTGGTGGGATTGGTGAGAGAGGATTTGAGTGAGTCATTGATCACAGCATCTTAAAAAGACCCAAGAGGCCGAATCAAAGAAACTGTGGAAAAGACGGATTTTGGCTTAATATGAGGAGGTGTTTTCTAACAGAGTGGGACAGAGATGAGATGGCTGGTGTCGGACGGGGCCCGTCCTGGAGGGCCCCCTGGCGCGCTACCTCCTAAGACTGGGGCTTGGGACCTGAGGTCCAGTCCTTAGTTCCAGAGCTGAGTCCCTTCTCCCCTCCCCCCAGGCTCCTCTCTCTAAAACGGGGAGCCCTGATGACTTCTAGGCTCCTTTCCATCTCTCAACTCCCCCACCCTTAACCCAAAGCAGCTGGCCCCCATACGGTGGGATTTTCACTTGGGGACAGGCCAAGAGACAGTGTTTTGCTGCCTCGCTCACTTCCAGCATCCAGGCGACATCCCTCAGCATCATCTTTAAGGAGCCCACCTGGGCTCCAGGTTCCAGGCCAGGCTTCTCAAGGAGCCAGCGCTTTCTAAATGCAGACCTGCTCTTGGGATTTTAGCAAATCAACACCCAGTTTTTTCCGTCAGGTGAGTCATTCCACCACCCTAGGGCAGAGTCAGAGGTGGAGGAAGTGAAGACGAAGTCCTTGGCGCTTTAGCTTCAGGCCCCCAAACCTTCTCCTGGGCCCCATCTCCAGGCCTCCTTGTAAAATCCAGTTTCTGCCATTCCTGCAAAGTCAGTTTAGCAAGAAGCCCCCATCCTTCACCGTCCCTCAGGCGATGTCTGGTCACCCCGGCCTGCCTTCAGCAAGAATCCTGTTAGGTGGGTTTAGCTGGAATCCCCCTGACTCCCTGCTTCCTCTTAGTAATTCCCCCTGCTCTGACCCGCATCCTGCTCCCTGGCTAGAAATTCACCTGGCCATGCTGCATCTGAGTTGACCCTGACCTCTGCCCATGGCAGGCCCCGCTGCATGGTCCCTGAGCCTATCGAGACGGCCCTGAGTCAAGTCAGCCTCACTGACCTCACACAAGTGTCACTGAATCGTTTTCTTTAATATGACCGGCAGAAAACCCTCCATCCTGGGCAAACTGGGAGGGTTGGCTACCCCACATAAGGGGCCGACAGCAGCCCCTGGTGGTCCCTTCACAAAGAAAGATGCTTCCCCATCCCTATCACCCAGCCCCAGAAATCCTGGCTCTAGTCATCGGAAGTTCTTTTCAGCCAGGCACCGTGGGAGGCCATAGATCGCTTGAGCCCAGGAGTTCAAGACCTGCCTGGGCAACGTGGTGAAACCCCACCTCTACAAAAAATACAAAGATTAGCCAGGCATGATGTTGTGCACCTGTAGTCCCAGCTACTTGGGAGGCTGAGGCAGGAGGATCACCTGAGCCCAGTGAGGTTGAGGCTGCAGTGAGCTGAGATGGCACCACTGCACCCCAGCCTGGGGACAGAGCAAGACCCTGTCTCAAAAAAAAAAAAATCGTTCTTATAATGCACACATGACTTATTTTTCTGGAACATTCTTTTGTTTTGTTTTTGAGACGGAGTCTTGCTCTGTTGCCCAGGCTGGAGTGCAGTGGCTCGATCTCAGCTCACTGCAACCTCTGCCTCCCAGGTTCAAGCAATTCTCCTGCCTCAGCCTCTCAAGTAGCTGGGATAACAGGTGCCCACCACCATGCCTGGCTAATTTTTGTATTTTTAGTAGAGACAGGGTTTCACCACACTGGCCAGGATGGAACATTCTTTTTCTTCTTTCCCAGGTTAATTCCTATGTGTGCTTCTGGAGATCTCTCAACCTTTGAGTACCCTCAGTCACTGGGCCCTTGCTAAACAGGGGCCTGCACTTCCGCAGTTCTAATTGGCTCCCAGCAATGCCCACACTGCTGGTCCTCCGAGGGGACCAGGGGCTTAGCCTTCACGACCTCTGAGAGTGCCTCTCGGGCGTCCGAGTCTCAGCCCCACCCTGTGACTGAAGCACACTCTGTCCCTCACGGCCCTTCCACAGGGTGTGGCAGATCCCTGCCGGTGTCCCCACCACTGCCAGGCTGAATTCATCTTTCCCACCATCAGCTTCCGGGAACGCCCGGCACCAGGTGGGAACACGGGTAGCCCTCAAGTCTTTGCGGAATGAATGAATGAAGCTCTGCCTTCACACAAAAGGTCAGTGTAGACCTATGTCCACCTTCACTACATCTACGCCCTAGAAGGAAACCCCCAAAACTCAGAACATGAATCCTAGTTGAGTCACAAATGGAGGAAATGACGAAGGTGACAGATACAAGAGCAGCTCTGCTCACCCTCAGAGCAGATGGAAACTGCACTTCTCAAAGTGGGGTTCCGATCAGCAGCATCCCGGTGCCTAGGAAACCAGTCAGCAATGCAGATTCTCGGGAACACCCCAGTCCGACTGAACCGGAGACCAGGGAATGGGGGTGAGTTTGCGCCTGTGTCTTCAGAGCCCTCCTGGAATTCTGGTGCCACATGAGTGTAAAATCCACTGGGTCTGGGCCAGTGATTCACCTCTGGGGCTGTGTATTGGAATCTCCTGGGAGCTTGGAACGCTGGGGACACCTTTGCCCCACCATACCCTTCTGATGGGGTGCACTCTATTTGGGCTGTCTCCCTGCCCCCGTCTCCTTTTCAACAGAATGGAGGACAAAGTGGGGAGCTGGACATGGAAGTCGGGGAGCCAGCCGGGTGTCTGAGGTCAGGACAGCTCAGCTCCGGGGAGGCTGTCAGAGGTGGAAAGGGTGGGCAGATGGCTTCTCCAGGAGGGGCTGCTCTCTTGCCCCCAGCAGAAGCTGCATGCAGAGAGGGCTGGGCAGGGGAACTCTACCCGCCAGCAGAGCCTTATTCTTCTGCGTGTTTGTAATTTGCTGAGCAGCTGGTCCCCATTAGACAACCTCAAACCCTTTTTAAGGAGCCTCGTGGAAGCGGCTTTTTGCTTCAGTCACAGCAGACCCCGTGCGGGGATGGGTAGCACAGGAGTAGCGTTGCCGTGGCAACGCAAAGACTTGGGGGCTGGCTAGCGATGGTAACCAGGGCTGCTTTTGACCTTCACCGTCTCCTGGGGCTGCTGGCTTTCTCCTCTCCCGCTTTCACTGGGGCCGTTTCCAAGCCTGCAACAAGACTAGAGCTCAGGGGAGGCCTCAGCGACCCCGTCCCTCCCACCCACTCATCCTAGAGGGCAGCTGCCCTGAGACAGGTTTCTCCAGGAGGCTCAAAGGAGTCCTGTGTCCATTTTAAAGCCCCCAACCCAAAGCTGAGGCCCTGCTTGCCCTGGTCTTACCCTGCAGCCCAAGACCACGCCTGCCTCTCACTCTGCAACTACAGCCCAACGAGCAACGTGACCTCTGGGTTCCAGATGGATCCATCGCAAAAGGTGGTGAGATGCCGCTCCGAGTCACAAGTCTAGGCTGGCCACCTGCCTCTTGGCTGTGTGGTCTTAGGCAGGAGACCTCCACTCTCTGAAGCTCAGCTCTGGTCTCTGTAATATGGGCTGCTGACCTCTTCCAGGGTGTTGTAAATACTGAATGAAAGGCATCTGGAGTCTTTCACAGTGACTGTTTCTGCGATCAAGATGGTGGGGATGTTTACGCGTCTTTTCTTTTTTGTTGTTGTTGTTGTTGAGGCAGAGTCTCTGTCGCCCAGGCTGGAGTGCAGTGGCACGACCTTGACTCACTGCAGCCTCCGTCTCCCGGGTTAAAGTTATTCTCCTGCTTCTGCCTCCTGAGTAGCTGGGATTACAGGCATGCACCACCACGCCCAGCTAATGTTTTGTATTTTTAGTAGAGACAGGGTTTCACCATGTTGGCCAGGCTGGTCTCGAACTCCTGACCTCAGGTGATCCTCCCACCTCGGCCTCCCAAAGTGCTGGGATTACAGGCGTGAGCCAGCACACCTGGCCAGCATCTTTTCTTGTCATTACCCGATGTTCATGGAGGGCCGGCTCTATGCTAAGTCCTGCAGGAATCTTTCCTCTTTTGGAGCCCCAGGTTAGGAATTTCGGTGCTGTCCCAGGCCTGGTGACAAACTCTCTCTCACCCCCATCTGATTACGGGCAGTGCTCCATGTTTGGGGTTCAGGCTTTGCCGCAATCCGAAGGCTTTGCCTTGGCTGGGGCTTAGCAAGAGGAGAGCAGAGGAGCTGGACCCTGCTGGCACCGACCCCACCGAGGCCTGGGTGGCTGATCTGCCCCCCTCCATGGTCTCAGCCTGGGGGACCACTTGGAGGGCTCACCACTGACCACATGATGGGCCAAGCCAGCTCCTCCCGCCCTGCTGGACTGGCAGCTCCCTTTGGGCTCGGGGGTGGGGAGTCCGTGGGACACATCCATAGCCTGCCTGGTATCTTACGAGTTCAAAGAATTTCTTCAAATTCTTGAAACCTTCAGCTCCCTTATAAAGGGTTTTCTGCATTTCAGCACAGCTTGGTACTTCTGGGGCTGTGGGTTCCCCAAACCCTGGGGTTCCTGTGTTTATTCGCCCGATCAGAGAGGAGGCCTGGCCAGGAAGACCTTGGTAGGAGGGGTCCCCAAAAAGTGGGTCTCAGGAACTTGCCCTGAGCTTCCCCACGGTGGGAGTGAATGCCCCCAAGCCATGGAAGAAAAGAAGGCCAGTTAGGTGGGCCACCCCAGACAGTCAGGGGAACCTGGGCCCCAGGGGCTGGCCAGAGGGAGTCATCCAGACTGCTGGCCGTGGCTGTCCAAATTCCACCCCCCTCCCCCACAGAAGAGGGTTTCCCTACAGACGCCAGGGCCTGGACTCCCAGGCAGCATCCAGGCAGAAAAGGGTCCCCCAGGCCCAGGAGGAGGGAAACCAGCCTGGGCCCTTTAAGAGTCTGTGTTGCCAGCAGAGAGTGAAGGCAAGGCAGGCCCTTGGGTAAACATCAGAGGGCCTGCAGTAACGACTCCCAGCTGTGTGGGGTGCTGGGGGTGGGGTCCTGAGCCGGTCCTAGCTCCGCTGAGGTCAGCTGGGTGGGGACCGACCAAGCACAAATGTAGGGGTGGGCAGCGGCTGAAAGGGGAGAGCCACTTGGGTCTGGAAGCTTCTACTTCCTTTAGAGCCTTTTCCAAAATCCTCCTGGGAGATCACTGGCCGATCCTCACAGTCAGGCAGTGATGACGAAGGGAGAGAGAGGCTTCCTCTCTGGGAAGGGAGGAGAGGGAGGGGTTGGTGGAGTTTCCTTTGCTTTTCCCCAGTTGCTCAGGGCTTGTTCATCTCTCCGTGGAGCACAGGTGGTGTCTGGTGTGTCCTTCTGTCATGCACAGCCCTGCACTGTCACTCTGCAATGCCGGCCTCTGGCTCCATGACCTTGACCCCCACCTTCTCTTGCCTAGAAGTTTTGCTGCAGGCTCCTGGCTGGTCTTCCTGTCTCCCAGTCCTCTCCAGGACAGCCCTGTGGAGCCACCATAGCTATTGCTCTAAAGCATCTTATCGAGACATTTCCCTCTGCTTAAATCCAGCTGATGATTCCCTGTTAGGGATAGACGGTATATTAGGATGTTTTGGGCTGTAAGTAACAAATCTGATTGAGAAATGCTTACTCTTTGGAGATGGTGTTTTCACTCATATTAACTAGAAAGTATACCAGCCAGGTGGACTTCATGGCTGATGGAGCCCAGCAGTTCAACCATGTCCAGATTCGGGTCTTCCTCTCTCTTATGCCTTCTGTAGCAGCAACTCATTCACATACTAGTTTCCAGCATAGTGGCAAAGTGGCTGCAGTGGCTCCAGGCTCTATACCACAACATTTAAAAGGCAGGAGTGGGCCGGGCGTGGTGGCTCACGCTTGTAATCCCAGCACTTTGGGAGGCCGAGGCGGGTGGATCACGAGGTCAGGAGATCGAGACCACGGTGAAACCCCGTCTCTACTAAAAATACAAAAAAGTAGCTGGGCGTGGTGGCGGGCGCCTGTAATCCCAGCTACTCGGGAGGCTGAGGCAGGAGAATGGCGTGAACCCAGGAGGCGGAGCTTGCAGTGAGCCGAGATCGCGCCACTGCACTCCAGCCTGGGCGACAGAGCGAGACTCCGTCTCAAAAAAATAAAAATAAAAATAAAAGGCAGGAGGGGCATAAGCCTGTAGTCCCAACTACTCAAGAGGTGGAGACAGCAGGATTGTGTGAGCCCAAGAGTCTGAGGTTGCGGTGAGCTATGATCACACCACTGCACTCCAGCCAGGGTGATAGAGTGGGACCCTAAAAAGGTAAAAGGCAGGAGTGAGCCTCTTTTCCAGAACTTCCATTTTGGTCATCTATTTGTATATAACAAGTTACCCCAAAACTTAGAGGCTAAGAAGGAGCTTTTAATTTGCTCATAATCTGCAATTTGGGCAGGGCTCAGCAAGGGTGGCTCATCTTTTCCACGTGGCATCAGCTGGGGCAGCTCACCTGGGAACTGGAGGATCCATTTCAAGATGGCTCACCTACATGGCTGACAAATGGTGCTGGCTGTTGTCTGGGAACTCAACCAGGGCTGTGAAATGGGGGCCTCGGCTGCTTTCATAGAGGGCTGCATAGGCTTGCTTACAGCATGGTGGCTGGGTTAGAGAACAAGTCAGATGTACATGGCATTGTATAACCCAGCCTTGGAAGCCACACAGCACTACTTGTGATAGACTGATGGTTAAGGCAGTCACAAAGGCCTGCCTGGATTCAAGGGGTAGGGCTGCATATCCCACCACTCTTGGGAGGAGTGTCAAGGTTGCATTGAGTGTGAGTAGCGTGGGAGCTGCTATGTCCATCTCGAAAAATGCCTTCTGCCACAGTCTCCCGGATGTCTTCTCCATTCTCACCAAGCCTCCTTGGGCCATTTATCCAGCACTAGACCAATAACCAAGACCAGCAGATAGGACATGTGTCACTGATGGAGCTGGGGTAGATTCAGCTCTCCCCAGAGTGTCTAGGGGAGGTGTGGATTCCAAACAAAACCAGCAGGGTCCCCCAGAGAAAGGAGAGGAACAGCTCTTCTTTCCTCTCCTGTAGAGGACCCTGACGCAATCACGGGCCCTCTACAGCCAACATTCATACAGCGCTCACTACACCGCGGGGACTGTGCTAAGTGCTTAATATTTGTTCACCCAGTTCTCACCACAGCTCAGTGAGACTGGAGTGATCTTTCTTCCCACTTTATTGAAACTGAGGTTTGTAATTTGCCCAAGGTCACAGGCCAGAAAACAATGGAGACAAAGTTAAAGGTCAGATCTATATGATTCTGAGCCTATGCTATTAACCACTTCATAGCAAAGCTCAAGACTTCTGGTCTGTGGCTGAAGAAAGCAGCTTGAATGTGGAAGCATGTTGTATTGGCAGCCATTTTATGACCATAAGGTGATCCATTCTGAGAAAGAAGCAGATGCTTAGAAGAGGGGAAAGCCTTGTTCCATGTCCACAGCTCCCTCTCTGGGGACTCTTCAGTTAAGTGAGCAAGCAAATCTACTTCACTGTCTAAGACTGTGTGAGTTTGGTACATAGTTACTTATAATTGAGAGTATCTTTTTTTTTTAGATGGAGTCTCGCCCTGTCGCCAGGCTGGAGTGCAGTGGTGCGATCTTGGCTCATTGCAACCTCTGCCTCCCGGGTTCAAGTGATTCTCATGCCTCAGCCTCCCCAGTAGCTGGGACTACAGGCACCCGCCATCACGCCCATGTATTTTTGTATTTTTAGTAGAGATGGGGTTTCACCATGTTGGCCAGGATGGTCTCCATCTCTTGACCTCATGATCTGCCCACCTCGGCCTCCCAAAGTGCTGGGATTACAGGCATAAGCCACCGCGCCCGGCCAATTGAGAGTGTCTTAACCAAGGCCATTGCATCCCTACCTAGAGGACACAGCATTTATTCATATGCAACCAAAACAGGTGCCATCTGTATTCCATGTGATAGACATTGATTTTGTGTGTGTGTGGTGGGGGGTTGTTTGGTTTTTGAGACAGGGTCTCTCTCACCAAGGCAGGAGTGCAGTGATAGGATCATAGCTCACTGCAGCCTTGACTTTCCAGGCTCAAGCAATCCTCCTAACTCAGCCTCCAGAGTACCTGGGACTACAGGTGCATGCCACCATGCCTGGCTAATTTTTTTATTTTTTGTAGAGAAAGAATCTCATTATATTGCCCGGGCAGGTCTCAAACTCCTGGGCTGAAGCGATCCTCCTGCCTCAGCTTCTGAAAGTGCTAGGATTAAGGCCTGAGATCTATTTTCTCCATCTAATAAGTATTTCTTTTATAACCACTAAGAGTCATGACCCACTGTTTGAAAAACACTGTTCTTTTGTTTTGAGACAGAGTTTCTGTTGCCCAGGCTGGAGTGAAGTGCCATAATCTTAGCTCACTGCAGCCTCAACCTTTCAGGCTCAAGTGATCCTCCCACCTGTCTCTATAAAAAAGTTTTTTTAAAAAAATCATACTTGGAGAGAAAATAAATGAAGACAAGTATAGCTATTCAGCTAGAATTTTTAGGTGCTTATGTCACAAAACATGTTTCTCTGCTTCTGAATATGGCAAGGTTCATTAAGTTGTTTTATTTATTTATTTATTTATTTATTTTTTGAGGTGGATTCTCGCTCTATCGCCCAGGCTGGAGTGCAGTGGCGTGATCTCAGCTTACTGCAAGCTCCGCCTCCCAGGTTCACGCCATTCTTCTGCCTCAGGCTCCTGAGTAGCTGGGACTACAGGCACCCGCCACCATGCCTGGTTAATTTTTTGTATTTTTAGTAGAGATGGGGTTTCACCGTGTTAGCCAGGATGGTCTTGATCTCCTGACCTTGTGATCCGCCTGCCTCAGCCTCCAAAAGTGCTGGGATGACAGGCGTGAGCCACCGCGCCCAGCCATGTTTTTTGGTTTTGTTTTTGTTTTTTTAAGAGACAGGGTCCTGCTCTGTTGCCCAGGCTGGAGTGTGGTGGCATGATCATAGCTCACTGCAGCCTTGTGATCCTCCCACCCCAACTTCCCGAGTAGCTGGGACTACAAGTACCACCATGCCTGGCTAGTTCTTTTTCTTTTTTTTGTAGAGATAGGGTCTTGCTGTGTTGCCCAAGCTGGTCTCAAACTCCTGGCCTCAAGCGATCCTCTGGCCTCAGCCTCCCAAAGTGCTAGGATTACAGGCATGTGCTACCATGCCCAGCCATTCACTTGTTTTCTTTTCTCTTTTTTTTTTTTTTTGAGACAGAGTCTTTACTCTGCCACCCAGGCTGGAGTATGGAGGCACAATCACAGCTCACTGCAGCCTCAACCTCCCAGGCTCAGGTGATCCTCCCACCTCGGCCTCCTGAGTAGCTATGACTACAGGTGCACACCACCACATCCAGATAATGTTTGTATCCAGATTATGTTTGTATTTTCTGTAGAGATGGGGTCTCATTATGTTTCCCAGGCTGGTCTTGAACTCCTAGCCTCAGGTGATCTGCCCGCCTCGGCCTCCCAAAGTGTTGGGATTACAGGCATGAGCCGCGATGCCCAGTCACTTGTTTTCAAAACCCAAATGCCACCCCCACGTTGTGGCTGAGTCCTCCAAGATGTGGACTTGTGAAAGGTGGGAACAAGGGCCGGGGCCACCACCCTGCCCCGCCAGCCTGCTGCTTGGAGCCTCTTCAGGCCTCCCACAGCCCAGAGGAGGCAATTTGGTTGGCACCAAGGAGCCACTGCTTTCCCAGGCCATTGGCAGAAATGGGCAACAGAAAGACTCTCTAGGACCTGTGTGGGACGTGGGGGCAGGGCAGGAAGGAGCGGCGCCTCAGTGCTTTTATGTTATCAGCACATTTCATGGCCATGAACTCAGCCTTGTTACAGTAAAAGACTGCAGCCCAACACACAGCCATTCTTGTTTTCTTTGCTCAAGGTTAACTTTTACAAGCCTGATTTCCTCCTACGCACCCAGCCCCATCCCGCAGCTTCGGCACATAAAGCTTTGCTGAACATGGTCAAGAAAGCCTCCAAGAATAACGGCGTCCTGAGAGCATCTCTAGGAAAGGTGTTGTCTCTGGGAAAGGTGTCATTTCTGGGAAAGGTGTGCCCAGCAGCCCAGCCTCCTGCCTCCCCTCCTCCCCATTCCACCCTCGGCCGCAGGCCCTACCCTCCTCAGTGTGGGAGTGCTCAGGGCCTGTCCCCTGAGCACTTCCTTCGGAACCAGCTGGTAGGAGCCGAGTCCAAAGCCGGTCCCAGAAGGGTGGCAGGCCATCTTTACCTGTCCACGAGAAATGGGCAAACTAAGGAGAAGGTCATCACAGCCTTTTTACAGAAAACAAAATTTCTTCAGTGGGTGGAAATGCCTCGTGATCTGACACTGTGTCTCTCTGGTTTGCAAATAAAACTCCAACTCAACTGACTTAAGTAAGACTGATTTTTTTTTTTTTTTTTTGAGATGGAGTCTTGCTCTGTCACCCAGGCTGGAGCGCAGTGGCGCGATCTCAGCTCACTGCAACATCTGCTTCCCAGGTTCAAGCAATTCTTCTGCCTCAGCCTCCCGAGAAGCTGAGATTACAGGTGCCTGCCACCACACCCGGCTAATTTTTGTATTCTTAGTAGGATGGGGTTTTGCCAAGTTGCCCAGGCTGCAAGCTGCTCCTTCTCCTTCTCCTTCTCTGTGCTCTGTGGCCAGGAGGGCTCAAGCATGCAAGACGAACTTGCACACGAGGAAGGGCTGCCACCCACAGGGGAGGGGACAGGGTCTGCATGCCCCACAGCCAGGGCAGGAGAGGAAGGAGGAAGGCAGACCTTGGGCTGGGAGCTCCCTCCACTGCTTCACTCCTTTTTATTTTCATTTTTATTTTTTTGAGACGGAGTCTTGCTCTGTCGCCCAGGCTGGAGTGCAATGGCGCGATCTCGGCTCACTGCAAGGTCTGCCTCCCGTGTTCACGCCATTCTCCTGCCTCCCAAGTAGCTGGGACTACAGGCGCCCGCCACCACACCCGGCTAATTTTTTGTATTTTTAGTAGAGATGGGATTTCACCGTGTTAGCCAGGATGGTCTCGATCTCCTGACCTGTGATCCGCCCGCCTCGGCCTCCCAAAGTGCTGGGATTACAAGCATAAGCCACCGCGCCTGACCTTTTGTTTTTGTTTTTGAGCCAGAGTCTTACTCTGTCGCCCAGGCTGCCAGGCTGGAGTGCAATGGTGCAATCTTGGCTCACTGCAACCTCTGCCTCCCGAGTTCAAGCAATTCTCATGCTAAGCCTCCTGAGTAGCTGAGATTACAGGCATGCACTGCCACGCCCAGCTAATATTTTGTACTTGAGTAGAGACGGGTTTCACCATGTTGGCCAGTCTGGTCTGGAACTCCTGAGCTCAGGTGACCCGTCCACCTAGGCCTCCCAAAGTGCTGGCATTACAGGCGTGAGCCACCGTGCCTGGCCAACACAGATGTTTTTAAAATCTCACCCAACAGAGAGCCCAGAGTTACGTGTGTTCATCTCAAACTTGGTATGGCGGCGCGGACGTTGGAGAGATGACTGCCATTCCCTTGCCCACTTCCTGCTGCTAGAATCCACGTCGTCAGACGTCTTCCTGTTATCCCAACTACAGCTGCAGGGAAAACCTTCCCATCTTGTCTGTCGTTTAGTTATATATGGGGTTGGTTCTTCAGGATGGGAATGAGATTGTTGGATCAAATCTAGAAATTGCTCAGGATATTGATAACTTAGACACCTAGGAACTTTTTCCCTAAGACAGTCACCCTGATATAAACACAGACAAACTGTTGGCAAGAAATTAAAAGTTTGGCCAGGCAGGGTGGTTCATACATGTAATCCCAGCACTTTGGGAGACTGAGTCAGATGGATTGCTTGAGGTCAGGAGTTTGAGACTAGCCTGGCCAACATGGTGAAACTCTACTAAAAATACAAAAAATTGGCCGGGCATGGTGGCTCACGCCTGTAATCTCAGCACTTTGGGAGGCTGAGGCAGGCGGATCACCTGAGGTCGGGAGTTCAAGACCAGCCTGACAAACATGAAGAAACCCTGTCTTTGCTAAAAAAAAAAAAAAAAAAAAAAAAAAAAAAAAAAAAAAAAAAAATTAGCCAGGCATGGTGGCACATGCCTATAATCCTAGCTACTTGGGAGGCTGAGGCAGGTTAATCACTTGAACCCAGGAGGCGGAGGTTGCGGTGAGCTGAGATCACGCTATTGCACTCCAGATCCTGGGCAATAAAAGTGAAACTCCGTCTCAAAAAAAAAAAAAAAAAAAAAATTAGCCAGGCATGGTGGCGCATGCCTGTAATTCCAGCTACTTGGGAGGCTGAGGCACAAGAATCGCTTGAACCCGGGAGGTGGAAGTTGCAGTGAGCCAAGATCTCACCACTGCACTCCAGCCTGGGTGACAGAGCGAGATTCCATCTCAAAAAAAAAGAAAGTTTAACCAAACTAAGCAGAGACTGTGTTTTCTATATAAATAGAATTGTTTTTGCCAAAAAATGACCAGACAGGGTTTTGGCAAATTGGGATATGTGTTTGGGGTGATCTGACCTAAAGCAGAAGCCTGGCAGAGTGAATGCCCAGTGGTCGAAGTCAGGAAAGCAGTTGCTTTAAAGCAGGGGTGGTGAGTGGGAGGGACTCCAGGGAGGTGGTGACGGGGGGGCCGGTGATGTTCCATTTCTCATTCTGCACAGTCACCGAGGCATGACCATGGTGCAGAGATGCACCAAGCTCTACCCTCAACATTTGTGTGCTTGAAGAAAAACATGGCTCTGGATATCTGTGGAGGCCAGGGGGTGCCTGATGCCCACCCCGAGGGGTGGGTCAGAGATTGTCAGTCTTCCCTCAGGCAGCTGAAGCCAGGACAAGGATGGAGGCGAAGCCTGCGGAGCCACCTGTCGAGAGGGAGGGGGCCATAAAGTTATCACACCTGTCAAGATGCCCCCGCAAAAGGAAATCAGCAGAGGGTTTAGGTCTGACCTCCGAAGTCGCAAGGCCACCACTCTGATTTGAGGGTGAGCCGTTTGTCTCTCGTGAAGTTCCACACGCAGGAAGGCAAGGGGCATGGGGTGCCCAGCCTGGTGGGCGGCCCTCCAGAGCAGCGCTGGGAGGCCGAGTGTCTGTCCACACAAATGAGAATGGCTTTGCTGTATGCCCTCTTCTGGGACTTGGGCTGGCCCTGGAATGCTCCCTGAAGTTCACCTGCCTTTTAGAGGTTGTTGCACCTTGCGTGGGACTTGCCACCATCACGCCAACCGTCAGTGGGCGCCTTAGTGCGGCAGAGTCCCCCACGATGTCAGGACTGCCCCTTCCTCGTGCCCCATGCCTCCCCATCAAACACTCCACGATCACAGAGAGCAAAGCTCTCACAGTGTCTCATGATGTCTGTGAGGATGGAGAAGCTGAGGGAGGCCTGGGCCATGGGGTTTGCAAACCAGCCGGCCCCAGCCCTTCCTGTGTGGGGTGGACCTCGGCAGCTCCTGGCCTGGCTGTTTCTCCCAAGCAGAACCAGGTCTCAGGGAAACGTCAGATTTCAGCAGCATTGGGAGGACAACGCAGACCTGGCTTCATATCTTCTGGGCCGCCTGCTTTTTTTTTTTTTTTTTTTTTTGAGACAGGGTCTGGCTCTGTTGCCTAGGCTGGAGTGCAGTGGCACGATCTCAGCTCACTGCAGCCTCGACCTCCCACCTCAGCCTCCCAAGTAGCTGGGAATACAGGTGAGCACCACACCCAGCTAATTTTTAAAATTGATTGTAGAGATGGAGGTCTTGTTATGTTGCCCAAGCTGGTCTTGAACTCCTGGGCTGAAGCAATCCTCCCTCAGTCTCCCAAACCTCAGCCTCCCAAAGTGCTAGGATTACAGGCATCTAATGAAGGCTTTAAATGAAGGCATTGTTTCAAAATACTCAGCAAAACATCCCTATTTCCTCCTTCCCGGATTTTCCTTGCATCAAGCCTATAGCAGCTGCCTCAGAGTCCCCCCACTCCTGCTGCCAGTGTCCACGAAACATTACCCCATCCCAACTAATGTGTTTGACTCCTGTCATTTCTCCCCACCCTCTGATCTTCAGGTGGCTTCGTTTAATTTTGTTCGCTCTTTTGCCAGCAAAGCTCTGCCTTCTCCAGCTCATGTGTGAGAAGCTGTTCTCACCTCCTCTGGTCCCTCCCTCACCCACAACTCCCACTCAGATGTCCAGCACCAAACCAGCAGACCTCACAGCTCTGAGGGCTGGGGTGGGCACCAAGTGGCAGAAAATACTGCCATGCTGGGGGGTGTCTGTCCAAGAGGAGAGGACGGTGATGGGGGAGCTGGTGGCGCTGCCGTTGCCACTGCTCTGTTCTGCCTTGTTTCTTACTGTCTAGATCACAGCGGATGCGTGTGGTTCGTGTGGGTCCTGGCTCAGAGAGCAGGTGAATGAGAGATTGTTGGCAGAAAGCGTGCAGGGCTGTCAAGGAAAGGAGAGGCCGGCTGCAGAGGGTGGTGTGTGAGCAGGTGGCATGGAGACACTCTCATCCTCCATGGGCACGGGGCCTCTAGAGGTCATCTTCCTGGGAGCCAGTGGGCTGAGGCTTTTCACAGTTTCTCCTGTTCACAGCGTCTTAACAAGGCCATGGAGCGGTCCCTGTCTGTCCTGGCACTCTGAGCTGGACAGAGGTAGAAGTACGAGGCCCAGCCCCCAGCTCCTCTTTTGAGGGGCTCTGGCGTCCTTCAGGCCTGCCTTACCCTCCCTGCCCACTTTCCAGCACATGCCCTGCACCATCAGCCTCTTCTTGCCAGGGTCATGCCCGCGAACCACGCTTGGTTCCCCTCAGCCTCAGGCAAGCCCTCCCTGCCACCTAGAAGCTTTCTTTTCTCTGGCTTTCTAAACTCAACCCAGCTTTCAAGTCTCAGATTCACATTTCTTTTATCCTTCCTTTACAAACATAGTTATTCCAGGCGCGGTGGCTCATGCCTGTAATCCCAGCACTTTGGGAGGCCGAGGCGGGCAGATCACCTGAGGTCAGGAGCTCAAGACCAGCCTGGCTAACGTGATGAAACCCGATCTCTACTAAAAATACAAACGATTAGTCGGGCATGGTGGTGCGCACCTGTAATCCCAGCTACTTGGGAGGCCGAGGCAGGAGAATCACTTGAACCCAGGAGGCAGACGTTGCAGTGAGCTGAGATGGCACCATTGCACCCAAGCTTGGGCAACAAGAGGAAAACTCTGCCTCAAAAAAAAAAACCAAAAAAAACATAGTTATGTGAAGATAGAATTCACTTACTCTGCAATTCACCCATTTGAAACAAGACAGTTCCATGGTTTTCTTTTCTTTCTTTTTTTTTTTTTTTTGAGATAGAGTCTCACTCTGTCACCCAGGCTGGAGTGCAGTGGCACAATCTCAACTGACTGCAACCTCTGCTGAGTTTCAAGTGGTTCTCCTGCCTCAGCCTACCGAGTAGCTGGGATTACAGGCACACGTCACCACACCGGGCTAATTTTTGTATTTTTAGTAGAGATGGGGTTTCACCATGTTGATCAGGCTGGTCTCGAACTCCTGACCTCAGGTGATCTGGCTGCCTCGGCCTCCCAAAGTGCTAGGATTACAGGCATGAGCCACTGCACCCGGCCCCTGGATTTTACTATCTTCAGAGATGTGGGTCCATCAGCACAGTCAATTTCAGAACATTTTCATCACTTCAAAGAGAAACCCTGGACCCTGCGAGTATCAAACCCCTATTTCCCCATCCGCACCTGTACCACTGCCCCAGCTCAAAGTCAACACTACTTTCTGTCTCTATGGACTTTCATATCAATGGAATCACACAATATGTGGCCTTTTATGTCTGGCTACTTTTACTTAGTGTAATGTTTTCTAGGTTCAGCCATGTGGTTGCATATGGATCAGCACTTTTTTCCTTCTCATGGCCAAATAATCCATTGCATGGAGGGACCCCCTTGTGTTTATTTTTCAGTTGATGGACACTTGGGTTGTTTCCACCTTATGGCTGTGATGAGTCCACCATTCACTTTCCAGCCTTTTCCAAGCACTCACTGGGTCTATGCATCACACTGTCTCCCTTCCCTGAACACTACTACTACTGCTTTTTTTTTTTTTTTTTTTTTTTGAGATGGTGTCTCACTCTGTCACCCCTGCTGGAGTGCAGTGGCTCAATCTCAGCTCACTGCAACCTCCACCTTCCAGGTTCAAGCAATTCTCCTGTCTCAGCCTCCCAAGTAGCTGGGATTACAGGTGCCCACCACCACGCCCAGCTAATTTTTGTATTTTTAGTAGAGACGGGGTTTTACCACATTGGCCAGGCTGGTCTCGAACTCCTGACCTCAAGTGATCTGCCCACCTCGGCCTCCCAAATTGCTGGGATTACAGGTGTGAGCCACCACCATGCCTGGCCTACTATTACAAATTACTACCCATTAAACACCTACTACATGCCAGGCTCCAAATTGATTATGGCAGCAGATCAAATTCTCAACCACTGATGGGTGTGGCAGGTGTTATTATTCCCACTTTACGTGGAAGAAAGCTCGACTCCAGGAAAGGAAAGAGACTGGCCAAGGTGATGGTGGAAATGGGACTTAAACCCATGTCTGTCCTGCAGCAAGGTCCTCCTGTAGCTTTGAGCTCATGTTTGACATTGAACCCTTTTTTAAACTGAGTTTTCCGTATTTTGGGATCTCCCCAAAATTATAAGCTTCTTCAGGAGAAGGGAGCTGGATCTCATGGCTTTTAGCCTTAGGCCCAAGACACCATGGAGCATTTTCCCACTCATATTTATGGAGTTCCTGTCAGCTTGCAGCCTGGCGGATCTCTGCTTGTCGTCGCCTCAGCATCCCTTCCACCTGCCTCCTCCCAGCTACAGGATGGGCACGTGGCTCAGGCCTGGCCAATCCAAGTCCTCAATCCTGCTGGCCACAGGGATTGGCTCAAGGATGAGCACAGGATCCAAGCCTGGCCAATCAGAGCCATCCTCAGGTATTTTCCATGGCAACGGCTGAGGACACCTGCTTACTCTTTGGGGCTGGGAGCTATAAGGGCCACCAAGCCTGGAGCTGCCATTGCCAACCACATTCTGCCTCCTGGGGAGGGAGAGAGCTACATCGGAATGCTGTGCAGACATTCCAAGTGGTACTGCAGGAAAACCCTTAATGACGTGGGAAGATGTCCATGGTAACTTCCTGGGTTAAAAAAAAAAAAGGCTACAAATCAGCACACGTGATCTCACTAGCTATATATGTGTTCATCTATATGAAAAAAACATATAGAATCATATGCAAAGAAAAAGAACGGATAATATGGGCCAGAATAGTAAGAGGAATGCTCTCTGTATGAATATCGGCTGTATTTTTTCTTTTGGCTTATCTCAACTTTCTGAACTCACTGTGCATTCTGTATTTTTCAGAAGTGGTTGTTATTATCCTGTTTATTTTTAGCTGGAGCTTCTGCAATCCCCCTTGAGAAGTCATTTCTAGCACATGCCTCTTGGTGAGTGTTTAGTCTCAGCCTGTCACCTCCTTTGCCTTTTTAGTGCATGCACTTTCCCAACAATCCCATTTTTTTCTCATTTTATTATTATTATTATTTTTCGAGATGGAGTCTTGCCCTGTCGCCTAGGCTGGAGTGCAGTGGTGCAATCTCAGCACACTGAAACCTCCGCCTCCGGGGTTCAAGCAATTCTCCTGCCTCCGCCTCCAGAGTAGCTGGGACTACAGGCACACATCACCACGCCTGGCTAATTTTTGTATTTTTAGTAGAGACAGGGTTTCGTCATGTTGGCCAGGCTGGTTTCAAACCCCTGACCTCAGGTGATCTGACCGCCTCAGCCTCCCAAAGTGCTGGGATTACAGGCATGAGCCACCATGCCTGGCCCCAACAACCCCATTTCTGCTGGGGTCCCAGGCCAGCCCCACTCTCGGCTGCTCTGCTCACCCAGCCCCGTCTCAGCCGCCAAGACTTTCAGGCCCTGGTGTGGCTGGAGCACCCTGAGCCAAGCCTCCCTCCCCACCCTGCACAACTCATCCTGCTGGGTGTTGAGTTTCATTCTCAGCTCACAGGAAACCTGCAAAAAAAAATTTTCTTTGGCAGCCAATATGAGGGTGGCAGCCCCAGACATCTCTCCCGGGCAATGGCCAAGCCTGGAGTGGCTGCTGCCCTCCACAGCTGCCCAGGAGACACAGTGGACAAGGCCAGTATTCTGAACTCATCTGCCTTAAATAGGGTTCTTCCCCCTCCCCCATCAAGGCCAGAGAGATCACTGCCTGAGGGATGGGGCCCCACAGAAGCCTTCTGGCCAACACAACCTCTCCCAAGCTAATGGGCACTTGGCCGTCACAGCAAGCAGTGTGGCAGACCCTCCAGAGGCCCAGCCCCTGACTGCCTTCTCCTGTTGCTGAAAGGTTCTGAGGGTAGAAGGGTCTCACAGGAGGGCAGTCAAGGGCCCAACTGTACCTGCCCCGCCATGAGTCTTTTGGTAGGGGCACTGCCCTCCCTCCAAGAGGTGTCCATCCCTCTCCCATCTAGACCAGCCCTGTCCTTCAGACTCCCAGGCCCTGACCACCCGGTTGGTGTCAGTGGCCACAACTGGCCCCTGCTGGCTCAACCAGGTCCTTACTTCCAAGAGGGGGACCCTGGGAGAAGAATGAATGAGATGGGAGTATCTGAACTAAAATGGTGGCAGAGTGGGTGACAGCCGTCACACTGGGCCATGGAGATGCAGAGAGCCGGTGGGGGCCAGGTGCCGTGCCTCACGCCTGTAATCCCAGTATCATGGGAGGCTAAGGCAGGCAGATCGCCTGAGGTCAGGATTTCAAGACCAGCCTGGCCAACATGATGAAACCCCGTCTCTACTAAAAATACAAAAATTAGCCGGGCATGATGAAGCAAACCTGTAACTCCAGCTACTCGGGGGGCTGAGGCACGAGAATCACTTGAACCTGGGAGGCAGACATTGCAGTGAGCACATATCATGCCACTGCACTCCAGCCTGGGCGACACAGAGAGACTCTGTCTCAAAAAAAAAAAAAAAAAAAAAAAAAAAGAGAGCGAGCCAGTGGGGAGAGTGGAGGCAGAGAGGGCAGCAGTGGAGGTGAGGTGCCGGGAGCACAAGGAGCAAGAAGGGGAGCGTGGCCCCCAGGACACTGCAGTCCCCTGCCCGCCAGCTGTGCTTTCTGCCCGTAGGTCACAGGGCATTACTTGTATCATTTGAATGAAGCCCCTTCGACTGAGCTGTCTCATCTGGGGGTCTATTCCTTACAATCTGAAGATATCAGCTAGGTGTGGTGGCTCTATGCCTGTAATCCCAGCACTCTGGGAGGCCGAGGTGGGCAGATCACTTAAGGTTAGGAGTTCAAGACCAGCCCGGGTAACATAGGGGGACCCCTGTCTCTACAAAATGTACAAAAATTAGCTGGGTGTGGTGGTGCACACCTGTGGTCCCAGCTACTTGGGAGGCTGAGATGGGATGATCTCTTGAGCCCTGGAGGTTGAGGCTGCAGTGAGCCAAGATTGCACCACTGCACTCCAGTCTGGGTGACAGAGTGAGACCCTGTCTCAGAAACAAAACAAAAATGCCAAAGATCTGGACTGGGTCACACTAAGGCGACCTGTCTGCAGGTGGGAGGAGCGGCCTCCACCTGCCTCCGGGGGAAAGGAGTGGCTCTCTTCTGGTTCCTCTCCACTCCCACATTGGCTGAAAGGCCCCCCTTGCTACTGGTTCCCAAGGCTCTTGATCTCTTAAGGAAAATGCTTCCCTGGACATCTCCCCTAACCCTGGTGCCCATGGGATGGGCCCCAGCAGAGAGACCTTTCAGATCAGGACCAAAAGTCACTGGTCTGGGTCGGTCAGTGGATGCTAACAAAGGGAGCTCAGGGGTGCCTGCTGGTGGAAACAGGGGACAGGGTCCAGGGTCTGACAGCTTTGGGTTTGAATCCTGGCTCCAGCAACCTCCCAGTTGTATGATCCTGCTTTTGTTTCTTGGCTTCTTCATAGCCAACATCACAACGACTTGCCATGTGCTAGACGCTGTTCCTCGAGCTCCTTCAGACAGGTGCTAGCAGGATCCCATTTTCCAAATAAGGAAGGAGAGGTGGAGCCGATGAAGCACGCATGCTCAGGTCACACAGTTGGCGGCAAGAGGCGAACTCCGGCTTATCTGATTCTCAAGCTCAGTTGAGCTGCTGCATTAAACTGTCCTGCACTGCACGGTGGCATGAGAATCAGATCAGATCATGGCTTGGAAGTGGCATGTCGTAGGCATTCCACCATGGTAAGTAATAATCATATTTCAAATGTCCCTTCACCCACCCAGAAACCTCCAGGCTCCTGAGAAATCACAAGCCTTAGCCTGGAGCGGTGGCTCAACGCCTGTAATCCCAGCACTTTGGAAGGCCAAGGTGAGTGGATCACTTGAGGTCAGGAGTTGGAGACCAACCTTGCCAACATGGTGAAACCCCCGTCTCTACTAAAAATACAAAAATTAGCCGGGCGTGGTAGCGCGTGCCTGTAATCCCAGCTACTTGGGAGGCTGAGGCCGGAGAATTGCTTGAACCTGGGAGGCGGAGGTTGCAGTGAGCCGAGGTCGTGCCATTGCACTCCAGCCTAGGTAACAAGAGCAGAACTCTGTCTCAAAAAAAAAAAAAAAATGACAAGCCTTTACCTATAGCCAACGTCTCGGGCAGAGCCTCTCAGAATCCTCAAGAATTAGGAAGGAGAAATAAAGCATATTGCTTGGCCACCTGCCAAATTAAAATGTTCAGGCCTGAAGGCATCCCCAGGGCATATTTGCAAGGATGGGTGAAAAGTTGTGTGTTTTCACAGAGGGTGAGGATTCCAAGGCGAGGATGCTGGGAAGCTGGTTTTGCCCTTAAGAGAAATGTCTTGTGCTAAGATAAGCCATTGCCAAATAAAGTTGACATGCTTCTCTATCCAGAAGAAGAGAAGGTAATCCTTCATTTAAAAAGAAATAAGAAATAAAATTGTAAAAACAACAAAAAAAGTTCTTCCAATATTTGCCTGTGAACTACAATGTCTGGGATCTGCTTCAAAATAATCCACCTGGGTGGATGTTGATGAGACAAACCTGGATGAGTTGATCATTTGCCAATGTGGGTATTGGTCCATGGGTCAGCCTGGTACTGGCCTCTGTCCTTGCAATTCTGAAATTTTTCATAATACATTTTGTTTGTTTGTTTGTTTGTTTTCTTCTTGGAGACAGAGTCTCGTCCTGTCGCTCAGGCTGGAGTGCAGTGGTGCGATCTCAGCTCACTGCAACCTCTGCCTCCCGGGTTCAAGTGATTCTTCTGCCTCAGGCTCCCGAGTAGCTGAGATTACAGGCATCTACCACCATGCCTAGCTAATTTTTTGTATTTTTAGTAGAGATGAGGTTTCACCATGTTGGTCAGGCTGGCCTCGAACTCCTGGCCTCAGGTGATCCGCCCACCTCGGCCTCCCAGAGTGCTGGGATTACAGGGGTGAGCCATGGCGCCTGGCCATAAGTTTGTTTTTTTTTTTTTAAATTAGCAAGTAGGAATATGGCCAGAGCGTCCCGTCGCAGACTCTAAGGGGCAGAGTCAGTGGGCAGCGACAAGTAAGGGACCCTGGAGCCCCTCCCCACCACCCCACCGCCGACCACTCTCCCACCCCACCCCTCTCCCTGTTGACGTCCATGTCGTCCAAAATCCCTCGGCTGTGAGTAATAAGCGCGCCTCTCAGCGGGAACATGTGTTTCCAATCATCGGAGTAGCAGTGAGTCACCACCAGCAGCTGCCGCTGTCTCCATCTCCCTGCACTCACCTTCAGTCCCCTGTGCCGACAGCCAAGGCTCTGCCCCCACCCGGCTCTGGCTCAGCCAGCCTGACCCCCTGGAGTCCTGGGTGTCCTCTGGCCTGTGGGCCTCCCAGCGCTGCTAACTCCCTGGTGTGAAGCAGTGCCTTCCTCCTCCACCTGGATCACCCTGACTCAACCTCCAGGTCCCACTCGAGACATCCCAGACAGCCCCCCCAGACCACCCCAACCCTGCTGGCACCCGTCCATTGTCCTGGGTTGCATCTCAGTCACCGCACCCAGCACACTGTTTGCAATGGTCTCTGTCTCTTTCATATTAAAGGATGGTTTGCACTGCAGGAAGGAGAGGCCCCTCCCCATCCATTTCCCTGGCGTCTGCACAGCCCATGGCTGGTGCCCAGTAAATACCAGTTGAATGAATAAATGAACTATAGCCTTAAGAGGTTACAGTCAGTAGGGGAGACAGACATGAGAATGAGAAATCTATGAGATAAAATACAGGGAGTCCAGATGAAGTCAGGGTGATGAGCCACAGAAATGCAGTGTCCACCTCTGCTGGTTGCTAGGACGACTGCATCTCTGCCCCGCCCCAGCTGGGCCCCTCCCCGGGGCTGCAGCACATCGCCTCACTCTCGGCTGGCTGTTGCCTGGTGAGCAGGGGTTGGAGGCCAGGCTGGTCTTAATGAGGAAGGATGGCTGAATGCGGGGCAGGCAGTGTCTGATGGGGCCGGGAGTGCCTGTGGGCTCTCTCATCAACGAGGCCACATCTAGGGCGTTCTGCTACCTCCTCTAAAGGGTCAGAACCACAGTCCCACAGGACAGGGAGCACCGACAGCGACCCAGAGCACCCTCTACCCCAGCAGGGAGCCCAGCCCAGTGCAGGTGCGGTGGGACACCACCTGCCCAGACCTCGGAGCCTTCCTCATGGGCATCCACAGCAACACGGCTCTGTGGCCAGGTGGCACCTTCGAGGGGAGGCAAGCAGGGGCCGGTGAACGCAGGGGACACTGAGGGGGGACGAGCCGTCGGCCTTGTTCCTGGGCCGGAGAGCACCAGGACAGAACCAGGGTGGCCGGTCACGCAGGAGGCAAGGCAGAGTGTGATGGGTGACAGGGCTGTCACGGGTGTCCACAGAGCCCAGGGGCCCTCTCGAGGCTGAGAGGAAGGGTGACCATGCCAAAAAGTGAGTTAACGAGCCAGACCCAAATCTCCAGAAACCAGCTGCGAATGGCGAGAAGGATCTGAATCGCTTTCCAAGGAGCTCGGCTCCTTCTCGCCTTTCTCCTGCCTCACTGCCTCTGATCTCAGTGGTAGTGACCACAGCCACCCCGAGCCTGCTCTTCCTGCTGTCTGGCACTCCAGCTCAAGGTTGAATGAGGGCCTTCAGGAACTCTGCCCCTCACCCCAACCCATCCTCCCCAGGAGGAAGTCCAGGGACTCAGACCTGTCCCAGGCTTCCTGAAGCTGGTTCCAGAGGACGCGAGGCTGGGTTTGAGACTGGAGGTGACAAGAGTCTGGCTCGGGCCTGATGCTGCTGCTGGCCACAGGGTCCATATCACAGAGAAACTGAAGCATCCCCAGAGGAGAGAGGAAGGACCAGAGGGGAGGACAAGGAGGAATAGCAGGCAGGACAGGAACAGAGAGAGAAAAACAGGCCTGGGGAGAGGGGAGGAGAGAGGGGACATTCTTGGGCACAGAGCTAATCATAGCCTTGAAATGAAATTTACTGCTGCACTCAGCATGGGACAGCCGCCAGCTCTGCCAAGCCAGTCTCCCTTCTGTTTGTACGAGGTGATGACATCATGGCCATGGGGCGTCACTCACACGGAGGAGGAGGAGGAAGGCCAGCTGGCGGGAAACCTGAGCCTCCCCCGGCCAGGCTTCCAGGCAAGGCGAACCTGAAACCATGCAAGTCAGCCTCCACAAATCCCTGCTGAGCTGGGCAGCCGGTTCCCCCACTGTCCACCCCTCCCTCATGGCCAGCTCCGGTCCCCAGAACGCCAGCTGAGGCTGCTTCCTGGGGAGAGCCAGCGATGGAGAAGCCCTTGGGACCATCTCTGCTTGCTGGCCCTGGTCCCCAACCC
Organism: Symphalangus syndactylus; assembly: GCF_028878055.3. Lineage (NCBI taxonomy): Eukaryota > Metazoa > Chordata > Mammalia > Primates > Hylobatidae > Symphalangus > Symphalangus syndactylus. Next base: position 12,942,200 of record NC_072436.2, on the reverse strand, counting down.
GCCCATGAAAGGAAGCACATGACGGCATGCCCAGGGCCAAAAGGAAATAGCCCGGGCATGAGGAAACACCAGCCCCAGGCCCGGAGCATCCAATCCCAGCATCTCGCATGTTCGTCCTTGTGCTTATAGGAACTAGTCTACAGGAGGATCCAGGAGAGCCAGCGTCGCAGGTGTGAGGGCAGACAGGTGTGGAGCAGGTGGGGAGGGGCAGCAGAACTCAGCGGCATAAACTCTTGGGGGTCCACAGCTGCAGGAGCCTCTTGGAAGGAGGGCCCGGGGTCCTGCTCAAACTGTCCTTGCAGGATAGGAGATGCTTCCGAGTCAAAGAAGAGGCAAAACCCAGCCACAAAGAGGAGAGGCACTGCCATTTCAGCCCACATGAAGCAAGGTCTGCAAAGGCTGCCCGGTTCAGGGGTGAAACCACTGTTGCATCCGGGCAGCCTCCCTGCAGGAAGGGTTCATATGCTTTCAGCCTGAGTCATCTGGTCCAAGCTGTTTACCTGTGGCAGTCTGTACAGCCAGTGATGTCGTGGGCTTCTTGCTTACCACCAGGACAACCTCTCTGCCTCTCCTCCTTTCTTTCTGGAGTCACTGGAGACTTGACCAGGTCAACAGGACTGGCTTTGGGGCTGCTGCCTGGGGCTGTGAAGGTTATGCTAGGCACAAGGGGTGTGCAGAGGCTGGAATCCAAGCAGGTTTGCTAAAGGGAGGTGCCCTGGCTCATGGCTGCTTTTGCCCTGAGGGGTGCCTGTCTGTGGAGGGGCAGCAGGTTGGGGTGACAGGAGATGGAAGTGACGGAGAGAGGCCAAAGTCCCACCTTCTCAAAGATGGCCTGTGGGATGGCATGAAATAGATCAACAGAGTCTGCAAAACAAAACCCAAAGGGAAGGCTGGGCGTGGTGGTGCATGCTTGTAGTCCCAGCTACTCGGGAGGCTGAAGCAGGAGAATTGCCTGAACCTGGGAGGCAGAGGTTGCAGTGAGCTGAGATTGTGCCACTGCACTCCAGCCTGGGCAACAGAGCGAGACTCCGTCTCGAAAAAAGAAAACAAGCAAACAAAAAAACCAAAGGGAGGTGCGGACCAAGAGTGGCTGGAAGGTGGAGCAGGATCTTTAAAAAGTAAACCCTGATGGCTGTGGCCAAGAAGGCTTTAATAGTGTTATACAGAAAGGGTGGGAAACATCTGTGCTCCTACCCCCAGGGCTGCCCATTTCAGGGCCGGACCCTCATGGGAACATTACATTACCTGCTCCACACAGAGCAGGACAGAAGACACCCACCTACCTGAGTTCCCATTGCCCAGGCACACCCACTAACCTTTCCGCGAACACCTTTGTATGCTTCTTTTTTTTTTTTTTTTTTTGAGACAGGGTCTCACTCTGTCGCCCAGGCTGTAGTGCACTGGCGCGATCTCAGCTCACTGCAACCTCCACCTCCTGGGTTCGAGTGATCCTCCTGCCTCAGCCTGCCAAGTAGCTGGAACTGCAGGCATGTGCCAGCATGCCCGGCTAATTTTTGTATTTTTTTGTAGAGACGGGGCTTCGCCATGTTGTCCTGGCTGGTCTCAAACTCCTGGGCTCAAGCGATCCTCCTGCTGTGGCCTCCAGAAGAGCTAGGATTACAGGCGTGAACCACCGTGCCTGGCCTGTATACTTCTTTCTAGATCTACTCACATATTTGACTTCACATACATGAAGTATTATACGTGCTGTTTTATTATGGAAATTTTTTTTAAGAATCAGTCTCTTGTTCTGTTGCCCAGGCTGGAGTGCAGTGACCCAATCAGAGTTCACTAAAGCCTTGAACTCTTGGGTTCAAGTGATCCTCCTGCCTCAGCCTCCCAAAAAGCTGACACTACAGGCACATGCCACCATGCCCAGCTAATTTCTTCTTTCTTTTTCTTTTCCTTTTCTTTTTTGGCAGAGTCTCGCTCTGTCGCCCAGGCTGGAGTGTAGAGGCATGATCTCAGCTCACTGCAAACTCAGCCTCCTGGGTTCAAGTAATTCTTGTGCCTCAGCCTCCCGGGTAGCTGGGACTACAGGCATGCCACCACGCCCAGCTAATTTTTTGTATTTTTAGTAGAGACAGGATTTCGCCATGTTGGCCAGGCTGCTATGGAACTCCTGGCCTCAAGTGATCCAGCTTCCTTGGCCTCCCAAAGTGCCGGGATTACAGGCATGAGCCACTGCACCTGGCCTTGACCACCTAATTTCTTTAATTGTTTGTTGAGATGGGGTCTCACTGTGTTGCCCAGGCTGGTCTCAAACTCCTGGCGTCAGGTGATCCTCCTGCCTCAGCCTCCCAAAGTTCTGAGATTACAGGCGCAAGACACTGTGTCCATACCATGGGCACTTACAAAAAATCTTTTTCGGCCAGGTGCGGTGGCTCATGCCTGTAAGCCCAGCACTTAGGGAGGCTGAGGCGGGCAGATCACTTGACGTAGGAGCTCGAGACCAGCCCAACCAGCATGATAAAACTCTGTCACCACTAAAAACACGAAAATTAGCCGGGCGTGGTGGTGGGCACCTCTAATCCTAGCTACTTGGAAGGCGAGGCAGGAGAATTGCTTGAAGCCGGGAGGTGGAGGTTGCAGTGAGCTGAGATTGTGCCACTGTACTCCAGCTTAGGCGACACAGCAAGACTCCGTCTCAAAAAAGAAAAAAAATTCTATTCTGTGCCTGGCCTCTCTCCCCTGACAATTGGTGTCAGCAGCATGGTGCGTGCCTTGGTCTCCAGGCTGTGGGGACCTTCACTCTCCCATCTGCATTCTTGTTGTCTATGAAATAGAGAAATGTTCCTATGTCTCTGCACCTTGCTTTGCTCAGGACCAAAGACTTTTATTGGTTTGTTAGTGGTTTTCAAACCAGGACCGTTTTGCAATGTCTTGAGACATTTTTGATGGTTGCAATTGGAGAGGGTGCTGGCATCCAGTGGATCCAGGCCAGGGATGGTGCTGAGCACCCTACAGTGCCCAGCACAGCCCCCCACAAAGAGGGATCTGGCCCAAATGTCAACTGTGCCAAGGCTGAGAAGCCCGGCCCCTAACGAAGATGACGAATGAAATCCATGTTGAAATGCCCTTCAGCACGTCCGCCATGGAACATGATGAGCAGCTCATGCTGCCTGTGTATCTTGTCTCAAGCACAGTGGGTCCCAGTTACTCTATTTTTTCTTTTTTTTTTTTTTTTGAGATGGAGTCTCGCTCTGTTGCCCAGGCTGGAGTGCAGTGGCAGGATCTTGGCTCACTGCAACCTCTGCCTCCCTGGTTCAAGTGAATTCTGGCTAATTTTTGTATTTTTAGTAAAGATGGGGTGTCACCATGTTGCCCAGGCTGGTGTCAAACCCCTGACCTCAAGTGATCTGCCCACCTTGGCCTCCCAAAGCCTTAGGATTACAGGCATGAGCCACCATGCCCAGCCATCACTCTTTTTTTTTTTTTTTGAGACAGAGTCTCGCTCTATCGCCCAGGCTGGAGTGCAGTGGCGCAATCTTGGCTCACTGTAAGCTCCGCCTCCCGGGTTCATGCTATTCTCCTGCCTCAGCCTCTCCGAGTAGCTGGGACTACAGGCGCCCGCCACCACGCCCGGCTAATTTTTTTGTATTTTTAGTAGAGACGGGGTTTCACCGTGGTCTCGATCTCCTGACCTCGTGATCCGCCCGCCTCGGCCTCCCAAAGTGCTGGGATTACAAGCATGAGCCACCACGCCCGGCCTCAGCCATCACTCTTGACTCACCTTCTTGTCATCTTCAGGATGTCCTGTGGTGAACAGCCCAACCAGTGGATACTGGGGACGGATACCTGGGCTGGGTGCCCATTGTGACCAAGAGTCTGAGGCCCAGCTGGATGGGGAGGCACAGATGGGCTGCCTGCTCCTGAGAGCCACGTGTCACCTCTCTGATGTGTCACCTCCCAGACAGCCAGACTCAGACACTGTCCCCACCTTCCCCTACAGCTGCCGGCTCCCTGCCCCGAGACTGCCCTGGACACTCCCCTGAGGGCTGGAGTTCCAGCCATCGGCAGGGGGTCAATTTCCCTGGTGTGTGGGGCCAACGTCCATGCTGTCTCTGGATGAGAACATCTGGCTCTCTAGGAACCTGCCAGAAAGAATGTGGGGGCTTCGGGTCCATTCAAGCTGTCTCCACAGAGAGAAGGCGACCTGCTCAGGGGAAGATGGCTCTCATCCAGCCTGGGAGGGCGAGGCCGCCGAGAGGAGCAGCATCCTCCTGCCAGCCTGGCGCAGCAGGGAGGGCATCCTGCCTGGTGGCCTGAGACGGGAGTGACAGGGAGGAGGCCTTGGCACTTCCTCCGGCCATGGACAGCATTCATCAGGTCCAGCCTGGGAGGTGTTTGCCGGCTGTGTTCGGGCGTGGGTGCACACACGCCTGACAGTTCTGCTGTGCTCTCTGCCAGGAAGGTCTCTTTGGGGGGGTGGGGGAGCAAGGCGATGTTCCTCGTGGGAAGCGGTGGCCCCTGGAGCATGGTCTGAGGGTCCTGAAATCACCCGCACACTTCACAGGGCTCCCTCATGCTCCTGTCTATCCTGAGAGGCTGAGAGCCTCTGCTCTTAAGCTGGTCCAAGCCAGGGTCCCCCAGGCTACGGCTGGGCTGGGTGTCCCTTATGGTCCCTATGGTAGTCCACCCACCAATATCAAGATGAGAAGTGAAGGGGACTGGTTAGGAGTGAAGCCATGGGTTGGACGCGGTGGCTCACGCCTGTAATCCCAGCACTGTGGGAGGCCAAGGCGGGTGGATCACCTGAGCTCAGGAGTTCCAGACCAGCCTGGGCAACATGGTGAAACCCCGTCTCTACTTAAAATACAAAAATTAGCCGGGTGTGATGGTGGGCACCTGTAATCCCAGCTACTCTTGAGGCTGAGGCACGAGAATTGCTTGAGCTCAGGAGGCAGAGGTTGCAGTAAGTCGAGATGGTGCCACTGCACTCCAGCGGGAGACAGAGTAAAACTCTGTCTCAAAAAAAAAGCAGTGAAGCAGTGGAGGGAGCACCTAGCCCGGGATCTGCCTTCCTCCTTCCTCTCTTGCCCTGGGCATGGGGCATGAGGACCCTGTCCCTTCCCCTATGGGTGGCAGCCCTTCCCAGTGTTCAAGTTTGTCTTGCAAGGTCAAGCGCTCCTGGCCACAGAGCACAGAGAAGGACAAGGAGAAGGAGCAGCTTGCAGAAGCTGTGTCTCTACAAAAAATAGCCAGGTGTGGTGGTGCATACCTGTGGTCCCAGCTACGAAGGAGACTGAGGTGGGAGGATCACTTGAGCCCGGGAGGCAGAGGTTGCAGTGAGCTGAGATCAAGCCACTGCACTCCAGGCTGGGTGACAGAGCGAGACCCCAGCTCTCAAACAAAAAAAAAAAAAGAAAGAAAAAGTGGGTTTGTGCTGCCATGAGCCAGATTCCAGTCTACTCCCTGTCTTCAGTGGGTTCCTGGTCTGAGGCCTCAGTTCCCTTGGTTGTGAAGTGTGAGGACCCTACCTGGAAGAGAAGGTGGAGGGTGGCCAATGAGACAGAAGCTGGTTCAGGAGCCAAGACCCTGAAGGCCCCAAGTGGCAGGGAGACGGCTGGGTCAGCAAGCTGGGGGCTGCGGGCCGAGAGGGAGGCCTGGCTGCTGGGACTGCCCTCTCCCTTCCCTGCTGTGCCCTTGGGAGAGTCATCTGGACCCTCAGACCTCAGTCCCCTCTTCATCTGACTTTGCAGCCGCAGGTCAGCCATTCACGGCACTGCACCAGAAAGGGGTTCTGTGCTCACCGTTTTGTGGCTCTGGAGTCTCTGCATCTCCAGCACCTGCCCTTTCACTGGGCTCCCCGCCCCCACCCAGGCCACCCACCAGAGTCTCATCCTTCCAGAGGATGCGTCCGATCCTGCCCCTCTGCTCAGAGCCCTCCAAAGGCTCCCACCTCACTCAGAACAAAATGCACATCCTCCTGGTAGCCTGGCCGCCCTCCACCGTGTCCCCTCCCAGCCCCTGCTCCTGGCCTCCTGCCTCAGCCCTCCTTCCTCTCACTCCTCCGCACCATGGGCTCCACCAGGTCCGGCGCCGTCCAACCTCGGGGCCTTGTGTGTTTCCACCTGCTGTTCCAGGGATGTTCTGTTCTGTAGACGCTGAATGTCTCACTCTTAGGACGGTGTCCAGGCTACAGTAGATACTTAAAAGAGTATTTGCTGATGGATGGAGGGAGGAGGGAGAGAGAGAGAGAACCAAGAGAAAAGAGAGGGAAAGAAAGCTGGAACCTTCTGGTTTAGAGACCTGTTTGGAGGAGATAATGGCAGAGGGAGCAGAAAAGCAGGGTACTCTCTGGTGGGGGAATTGAGGGGAAAGAAGATTTTTGGTTTTTTTTTTGAGACGGGGTCTCACTCTGTCACCGAGGCTGGAGTGCAGTGGTGTGATCTCGGCTCGCTGCAGACTCAACTTCCCCAGGCTCAAGCCATCCTCCCACCGCAGCTTCCGTGTAACTGGGACTACAAGTGTGTGCCATCACGCCCAGCTAATTTTTTTTTTGTAGAGATGGGGTCTCACTATGTTCCTCAGGCTGGTCTCAAACTCCCGGCCTCAAGTGATCCTCCCACCTTAGTTTCCCACAGTGTTGGGATTACAGGCGTGAGCCACTGCACCTGGCAAGATTTCTGCTTCACTTTTCCTGGGAGCAATTCCAACCTGTTTGTGTGCTGGTGGGGATGACTTCAGGGAGCGCAGTCCAGGACACAGGTGCGAGGCCTTGGGTTGGAAGTTCCAGTCTCACGCACCCCAACCCTGGAGCCCAGGCCCCCCTTTCCTCCCAGGTACATCCCACACTGGCCCCACCCCCTTGGTTGTCAGCACCACAACTGCTCTAAGGTATTTATCACCCTAACATGTACCTGATCACTTATATGTAGAGCTTGTCTAAAAGACCAAGAGCCCCTAAGCTACCTGTTTCTATCATGAACTGACAAATTGAAACAAAAGTTCAACAGCATTTAATTCCCCTTGTGACCAAAAAGAAGGAAAGAAAACAATGAAATGGCTGCAGGCAGCCAGCACATAACAATTTTCTGAATTAACTGTACTTTTAAACGTTAGCTTCAAACATCATTTCGTGAATGACACAACTCTATTTCATGCTAACAAAAACCAAAAAAGTGACTTTGGATTTGTCAGGGTGCTAAAAATAACGTCATTGCTTATTTAACTTTTCTCAGAGCTGTCTGTTACAAAGCATACACAAACAGAAAGAAGCTGTTTTTCCATTCTTTCACTATTTTCCAAAGTTTCATACCTCAGGTCAGCACCGCACAATTCAGTGGGCAATTCTTCTTCTTTTTTTTTTTTTTAAACAGAGTCTTGCTCTGTCGCCCAGGCTGGAGTGCAGTGGCGCAATCTCGGCTCACTGCAACCTCCGCCTCTCCGGTTCAAGCGATTCTCCTGCCTCAGCCTCCTGAGTAGCTGGGACTACAGGCGCGCGCCACCACGCCCAGCTAATTTTTTGTGTTTTTAATAGAGACCGGGTTTCACCATGTTAACCAGGATGGTCTCGAACTCCTGACCTCATGCTTCGCCCACCTCGGCCTCCCAAAGTGCTGGGATTACAGGCGTGAGCCACTGCACCCGGCCTTTTTTTTTTTTTTTTTTTTTTTTTTCATATGGAGTCTCGCTCTGTCGCCCAGGCTGGGTGCAGTGGCGCGATCTCGGCTCACTGCAAGCTCTGCCTCCCGGGTTCACGCCATTCTCCTGCCTCAGCCTCCCGAGTAGCTGGGATTACAGGCGCCCACCACCATGCCCGGCTAATTTTTTGTATTTTTAGTAGAGACGGGGTTTCACTGTCTCTACTAAATGTTGGCCAGGCTGGTCTCAAATTCCTGGCCTCAAGTGATCCTCCCGTCTCGGCCTCCCAAAGTGCTGGGATTACAGGCGCAAGCCACCGTGCCCGCCCTGATTCTTCTTGTGTCATTTTCCTGGGCTTCCATCTCCCTAGCTGGACTGCAAACACTCTGGAATGCTGACCTGAGGGCAGCAGCTGACCTGAGGGCTGGAGTGCTGACCTGAGTGCAGCAGTGTCCACGGAGCCCCACGGGGCACACACCGGATGTACAGGGTGGGTGCCCACAGCGGGCGCAAGCAGGTTCACAGCCAGGAAGCTCGCCTCACTACCCTATACATGTTCATCCCTTCCTATGCCTGGGTCTTTCCTGGAACACAAAACTGTTTTGGGAAAAGTCCTTCGGCTCCCACATTTGTGGGCTAAGAGAGGAAACTGTGAGCGGAGCCCAGCCAATGCCTCTGCTGCGATCCTACTGGCTCCTGGGCGCCTGGGCCCACCCCCGTCTCTTGTTGGCTGGTCAAAAATATGGCCAGTTTATATAAAATCCTGTTTTGTTCACAGTAACCGCACCCCCCCACCCCCCAACTAAACTGGCCAGGCGCACTTAAAATTCTGAGGCCTCCATTTGAAAAAGGGATCCTGTCAGTTTCTCAATAGGCCACCCGCCCACAGAAACGGGGAGGTGGCGACAGGGAACGGCCTCTGCTCCAAAGGACACCCCTTGGCTCGCCCCGAGGCTGGGCTCGAAGGGACCCCGGGGTGGCGGGGGACGGAGCAGCGTAGCCCTCCAGAGTCGAGCTGGAGGGGAAAGGGTAGCGGGTGGGTCGCCCGGTGCCCTGGAGGGACGGGGCGCGAGTCCCACGCGCTGAGTCAGGGACTCCGGGCGCAGAAGGCCACGCAGCGGGGACCGGGGTCGGGGGGCTGGGGGCGTCCGGGGACCCCCGCGCGGGTGCGGGCCGCGGGCGCCAGGTGGTGCGGGAAGCCCCCGACGTGCCAGGCCGGGCACAACAAAAGCGCGGGCTGGGGGGGAGGCGCGGGCGGAGGGGGAGGAGGGGGCTGCTGGGAGCGCCCGGAGCCTGCATTGGCCGCCAGCCACCGGGAGGAGGAGCAGAAAATCCTCCGAGCGCAATAAAACGGCGGCCCGGCCCAAGCCCGCAGCAAACACATCCGTAGAAGGCAGCGCGGCCGCTGGGAGCCGCAGCGCCGCTCGCCCGCCGCCCCCCACCCCGCCGCCCCGCCCGGCGAATTGCGCCCCGCGCCCCTCCCCTCGCGCCCCCGAGACAAAGAGGAGAGAAAGTTTGCGCGGCCGAGCGGGGCAGGTGAGGAGGGTGAGCCGCGCGGGAGGGGCCCGCCTCGGCCCCGGCTCAGCCCCCGCCCGCGCCCCCAGCCCGCCGCCGCGAGCAGCGACCGGACCCCCCGGCGGCGGCCCCCGCCCGCCCAGCCCCCCGGCCCGCCCAGCCCCCCGGCCCGCCATGGGCGCCGCGGCCCGCACCCTGCGGCTGGCGCTTGGCCTCCTGCTGCTGGCGACGCTGCTTCGCCCGGCCGACGCCTGCAGCTGCTCTCCGGTGCACCCGCAACAGGCGTTTTGCAATGCAGATGTAGGTAAGGAGCGGCGACCCCAGCCCCCGCGCGGGGCCCCACCTCCCCGCCACCCCGAGGGTTCGCGGACGCCCCGCCCGCCCGCCGCTGGCCGAGGGACCCCAGCGCCCGCCTCCTGGTCCCTCGGCGCCTTCTCGAATCCTGCAAGTGGACGCCCAGAGCCGACTTTCTTTCTCCCCTCCCTCCTCTCCCTTTCTTTCCCTCTCTTTGCCGAGATGCGTCTCAACCTCAAAATTCCACCGAAATTCCGCCGCAGCTCCAGCCCCAGAAAAGGGAGCCAGTTTGGGTTTTGGCAGGCGGCGCGCCCTGGGATGCCAGCGCTGGGGGCGGGGAGCGTGGGGGACACGGCGTGGGGGCGGGGGGCTGGAGGACTGGGGACCCCAGGAAGAAACTTTCGCAAATGAGGTGGGAGTTGGGCTTCTCTGGGCTTGGGGCTAGGTGGGGAAGGGCTTCTCTGCTGGGGCTTCTCCCACCAGCCCCATTTGGGGGCTCCCCGATCAAGCCAGGGTGGGATGGAAGCCCGCCCTACCCGAGGCAGGTTCCACAGGCCCAGAGGGGCAGGTGAAAAATCCGGTGGCGTCTCCTGGCCTGGCTCCTTGCTTGTGCCCTGCCCAGGAGGCTTTGCAAACTGGCTGGGCGGGGACCGGGACCCCCGAATGTTCCGCTTTTTCGGGACGTCCACAAAAGCTGGAGACTTTGGTGACCGGACCCGGCACGTGGGACTGTGCGGCTGCTCAGATTCCCCAGCAAATACCCATGACCTCAGGACTCCTAGCCCCCAAAAGACAGGCGCCATGGAGGAGGGAGGAGGGGCCCAGTTATTTGTTCTGATCCATGGACGGGAAGGACCAGCAGAAATGGGAGGAACCCGCTGGCCCGAAGTTTCCACCCTGGTCCTGCACCTCAAGCCTCTGCGGGCCTGGTGCTTGCTGGTCAGCATGGTTTTCCTGGGGCAAGTCTGGCTACACAGCAGGTGGTCTCAGAGCCCCCTGTCCTCCTTCTTTCTTATGTCTGAGTCTCAGTCGAGTGACCTGTCCAGGGCAGATGGAGCAAGGCGGGGGCCCCCTCACCTGCCTAGACTGGAGGTGGGAGTTTCTGTTTCTCCTGCTGTCAGCCACGCCCTTCCCATACCCCTCCCACGGCTTCTTGCCCCACCCCAGTTAGCCCTGGGAGCTGCGTGCCCAGCTGGGGAAGTTTTCAGTTGCGCCAATCTATTGAGATCACAGGTCTCAGGTGGCTCAGGCCACCTGGGTGGAAGGCGTGGTGTGTGCCTGTGTCACAGTTTCCACAAAATCCAGTTTGGGGGAAATGAGGTCTTTTCCCCAGTTTAGCCTTGGTGCTCAGCAAGATTTGTGGGTGAAGGAGAGGCTCCTTTGATGAGGGAGCCATAATGGGCCTTTCTCTGGGGGTCCACGAGGAGTGCAGGCCTGTCCAGGCTCCTTGGCTGACCAGCACGTGGTGGGGCAGGATGCAGCAAAGGCCCAGAAGGAGGCTGCGGAGAAAAGGACTTGGGAGTTGGATTTGTAGGAGTTGGGCCTTGGGACCCCTCCCCCCCACCCCACCCCACACACACACTCCTCAGCTGTGTGGGAGAATGTCCAGGCAGCCACTCTGTCCTTGCTTGGCATAAGTTAAGGCGGCCACTGAGCTGGGAGCTGTTTCTGCGTGGGGGGTGGATCCAGGATGGCAGAGGGTGGAGGGCTGCAGTGCGTGCCTCCCGCCTCCTTCATGCTTGGCGCAGCACTCTCCTCTTCTGGGTTGCCTGGCATTTGTGTCTAAATCTTTGCATCAAAATCATCCTGTAGCTAAAACTTTTCACCCCATCCCAGCTCAGAGGCCCAGTCAGATGCCAGAGTTGCACTGCAGAGCTCAGGGCATTCGCTTCCTGTGGCCGCTGTGACAAACGACCACAAATCGGGGGGCTTAAAAGAACAGGAATCAATTCTCTGTAGCTCAGGAGGCCAGAAGTCTGAAAAGGTGTCCGCAGAGCTAGTTCCTTCTGGAGGCTGCAAGGGAGAATCTCTTCCAGGCCTCTCTCCTTGATGTTCCTTCATTTATAGACACATCACTTCCATTTCCACCTCTGTCTTCACATGGCCTTCTCTCTTGTGTGTCTCTGTGTCCAAATTTTCCTGTTCCCTTTTTTTTTTTTTTTTTTTTTTTTTAGAGACAGCAGGCTGGAGTGCAATGGCGCGATCTGGGCTCACTGCAGCCTCCACCTCCTGGGTTCGAGCAATTCTCCTGCCTCAGCCTCCTGAGTAGCTGGGGTTACAGGCACCCGCCACCACATCCGGCTAATTTTTTGTATTTTTAGTAGAGACAGGAATTCGCCATGTTGGCCAGGCTGGTCTCGAACTCCTGGCCTCAGGTGATCCGCCTGTCTCAGCCTCCCAAAGTGCTGGGATTACAGGCGTGAGCCACCGCGCCCGGCCAAATTTCCCTGTTCTTATAAGGACAGCAGCCATTGGATTTAGGGCCCACCCTAATCCAGTATGACTTACATCTTGATATATCAACAAATACCCTATTTCCAAATAAGGTCATATTCATAGGATCTGACTAGATGTGCATTTGAGGGGGGACACAATTCAGCCCATACACCAGGCTGCCTTCTCTTATTCCCAGTCACCCTTTCTGTGCTCAACCAACTTGGGATAAACAACCCAGGACATCCTAGGGTAGGGCCCCAGAACAAATCCCACAGGGACGACAGTGGCCTGTCTATTCTCCAGTGTTCGATTTTCCTTGAAGCGATGCAGGTTTGTGACTTTCTCAGCAATGGTTCCCCATTCTGGCTCAGAGCAGAATTGCCTGTAAGATTCTTAAAGATTGCTCAGGTCTGGGTCCCTTTGCAGATACAGAGGGTCGTGCTCAGACTTCGGCTTTTGCAGTTTTAAAAGGCCCACAGGTGATTTAACCAGGGCTGTGACCCAGGGGTCTCAGAAAGGGGGTACAGTGGGGGTTAATAAAGCCTGGCTTGTTATGTGGCAAGCTGGCTCCTTTTACTCTTGGCTGCATGCAGGCTTGTTAAATGGCTTGGTGTCTACAAGAGGCAATTGGCTTAAGAAACAGTCAGATTTCTGTCTGCCCGGCTAAGGATTTCTGGGAGGTATCTCCCTAGCAGCTCTTGCAGCTGGTAGGACCGGAACTGTGGTCGGCAAAGATAATTCATTATGAGGTGGTGATGTTTAGGATAAGGGATGGTAAGAGATGACCTGATTTCTTCCCGGAAGGCCCCAGGTCCTTGTCCTTTCCAGCAAGGCCAGCACAAACGGGAAGCATTTTGTGTCTCAGTTACAGCACTATTCAAACGCGCTGCTGGCCCGGCTCCCTCTCACCCAGTGAAATCCTTCACATCTACTGCCAGCCTGCACAGCTACAGGGATCTGGCTGGAAATTAGCTTTGGGCTCACCATTCAGGCAGTACCATGCCTGGAGCCACTTAGCCAGCTGAGCTACTTGGCAGACTCAGGCTGCTTGGGCCTGTTTCTGGACTCAAGGGTAAAGCCAGGAGCTCTCTGGATGCAGAGAATAAAACCTCTCCTCTGGCTTGGGTGGCAGTACCTAAAGCCACACATTATCCTAGAAGACCTCTGCGATGACATCTTCCTCACATGTTCCCATCTCCAGAAGCTGTCCTCTGCAAACCCCCCGAGGAGCTCCAGCTCCAGCTAGAGAGGGGTCCACAACCAAGAGGGGAACACCTGCTGTTTCCTGGGGTGAACAGCCAAGGGTAACCTGGTTCCTGGGGGATACAGTGACAGGGACCAGACAGATAGTAGGGGCCACCCCAGAAAACACACAGCACCCAGTCAAAAATGGCTCTGTCTTCAGGACACGTGCTCAGGAAAAGCAACACAGCATCAGATTCATGGGAGCTGGGTCAGGCCTTCCATGCGAGGGGGTGGGGGTGGCGCTTTTTAAAGAAACTGTTGGCGACTCGTTGTGCGAAGTATGTGATCGATCTGTATTGTCAGTTTTGTTCATCTTGATTTTCATATTGGGCTTGTCTGTGTTTCAACAAGCAATTATGGAGTGGCTGCCTCTGTCCCAGGGGACGTAAGGGAGAAGCAAGACATTATCCCTGTGGTGGGGGAGGCAGGGGGTGGTACATCTCGGCACCAGGCAGTGTGGAAGGGGGTTCCTGCTGCCCGGCATGGTGAGCAGGCCTCCCCTCCTCAACTGCCCGGGTGTGGTATAAAGTCAGTCCACTCAGTGTGGTTTGGGTAAATAATTAACAACAGATAAACTTTCGAAATAACCAAAATTCAGAAGTAATCATGTGACAATGTGAAATGCATTTGCAAGATGTGAGGATAGAAGGCCCCATGGTAGGTTGAGGAGGGAGCTGTGGGGAGAACTGAGGCTCTTCGGCTTGGTTTTGAACAGTGTCCTTGGAGGGACAGGATCCGCCAGGGGAGTCACTGGCCCCTGAATTACTGGCAGCTCCCAAGGCAGGGAGACTGGAAGAGCAGGGAGAGCTGTGCGCAGCCTGGAGGTATGGCAGGTGCTGGAAGGAGCTCTCCCGACAACACACGTTTCTCCTTATCTGGGGATCTGAGGACAGTGCCAGCCTGGGAGCCTCTCGGGCCTCCGCCATTTGCACCCTTCTGAGGGTGCAGAGCCACTTACGCAGTCCCGGCCTGTGGTTTGTGAGCTGCAGGTGGGTTCCGGTACCTGCCTCCCTCCTCCCTGCTGTCACAGCCAGGTTGCTAGGTAGATGCCACTGGTGTGGGCTGAGAGGTTCAGACCCTGTGGCGACGTCTGAGCACATGGAGAACAGCGCATAGATGACTCCTGGGAGACTGAGAGGCGCAGGCCGCCATCTCCAGTCCTGATGCAGAACCACTGACTCGATGCAGTGGGGGTCGCGTGTAGGGGTGAACCTCTTGGGTTCCGAAACAACCAAGGGGTCTGCCCGAGGCTTCCCAGGCAGCTGCAAGGACGGATGCAACAGCAGGGAGGAGGAGATAAGAAGGAAGCAAAGACAGGCAGACGTGGCAGTGGCAGGGGCAGGAGGGGTGCGTACCCTGGACGCTCCCTCTGTCCCCCGGTGCACGCACAGGCTCACAAACCAGGGACTGAGGGCAAGTGGCTGCGTGGCTAGGATGGTCTTTTTTTCTTTTTCTTTTTCTTTTTGAGACGGAGTCTCGCTCTATCCCCAGGCTGGAGTGCAGTGGCGCTATCTTGGCTCACTGCAACCTCCACCTCCTGGGTTCATGCCATTCTCCTGTCTCAGCCTCCCGAGTAGCTGGGACTACAGGCGCCCGCCACCACACCCGGCTAATTTTTTTGAATTTTTAGTAGAGATGGGGTTTCACTGTGTTAGCTGGGATGGTCTCGATCTCCTGACCTCGTGATCCGCCCCCCTCAGCCTCCCAAAGTGCTGGGATTACAGGCGTGAGGCACCGCGCCCAGCAGATGGTCTTTTTCAAGAGGGGAGGGCAGAGTGAAGAAATCAAGGTTAGGGAGGGTGAAGAGGCGACATCTGGAGGACGGTGCTGGGGATTGTAACCCCCTGGTCATTTAGCGGCAGCAGGGCGGGGTGTGCACAGGTGTTCTAAGCCAAGGGACCAACTGCCCCAGGAAAGGTGAGAGTACTGGGTGCAGAGTAGGCCAAAGAGGAGCCTGGAGATTCAGGGGGACCCACAAGGAGATTGGGGCCAAGCTCTGGCTTGTCACGCGACATCTGCATTCCATCCCGGGGCCCACGCAGCCACCAAGGATGTTCTGGCTGTGGAATGACAGCAGGCGTTGCCCAGGGAGCCTGGTAGAAGGCAGCCGCCTAAATCTGAGTGCTGGAGCGGACCTAGGGGTGGCACCAGTTTCAGGACTCTCCAGGTGCTGCTGCCGCCTGCCAAAGTTGGCATAGACCAGTCATCTCCAGAGGGGTGCCCAGTACAGCCTGGGTGCTAGGAATGTTATGAATAGTTAGCATACGGATTCAGAGTTGTACTCTGAATATCATTTTTTTTTTTGAGACGGAGTCTCGCTCTGTCACCCAGGCTGGAGTGCAGTGGTGCAATCACAGATCATTGCAGCTTCAACTTCCTGGGCCCAAGCGATCCTTCCACCTCAGTCTCCCAAGCAGCCACCACGCCCAGCTAATTTTTGGAATTTTTTGTAGAGATGGGGTTTCGTCATGTTGCCCAGGCTGGTCTTGAACTCCTGAGCTCAAGTGATCTGCCCACTATGGCCTCCCAAATTGCTGGGATTACAGGTGTGAGCTACGGTGCCTGGCCTGTATATACTTTTTTAATGAATATCTGATGTTGTGGGTGCTTGGCCAAGGTTTTGTTTTTGTTGCCCATGGGTCTGAACAGAAAGTGTGGAGACTGACCACCTCAGTGTTGGGGGGTGGAGTAAGCAGGCAGATGAGCTGCCCTGAGATTGCTGGGAGGAAGGAAGGGGGACAGACCCAGACTTCCCAATGGAGAGATGGTCTGGAGCATGGATGTCTCAGAGTGGCAGGCAGGATGAAGCTGGTGTCCCCAGGACCTCCCAGGGCCCACCTGCCTGGACTCCTGCAGCCTAAGCGGGCTGGAGTCCCTGGAGCCTGTGCCCTGACGCCCTGGTGCCCTTGTGCATTTGTTGGGGCGTGGCTGTGCAGCAGCAGAGGGAAGGGCACAGAGACCCCGCCTGGATGAATCCCACCTTACAGCGGAGGGCTAAGCTGCTCCCCGGCCAGCCAGGTCAGACTGGAGCCCAGGGAAAGCTTTCAGAGCCCCAGCAAGTCAGGTCGTGAGTGTGTTTGCGCTAAGAAGCAAATTGAGGAACAGTCTTTATAAAAGAGGGGTCTTAACTCGGAGTGTATGAACACCCAGCCAGAGATAGGCCTGGCTGGTTTGGGGGTGGTCACAAGCCTGGAAACTGTAAGTGAAGTTGTGTGTGTGTGTGTGTGTGCGCGCGCGCGTGTGTGTTTTTTTGTGGACAGTGGCAGCCGCCAACTTCTCAAAGGTGCCTGTGGCCCTCCAAAGGTCAAGTCACTGCCATTTAAAAGGAGTCTTTTTATAGGTTTCGAGTCTTCTGTTTGCTGTATCTGCGTAGTCTCAGCTGAGCAATGGTAACGATCTTGCCTTTCTCTCCTCTCCCACCCTCATTCTGCACTTGGCCACCCTGGACAGCCAGGGTCCGCTCAGACACTACTACCCCGAGGGGAGTCCGAGGCAGATCTTCAACCAGCTCTGGGGAAAGGATGCCATCAGTGTCCTTTGGCCTCCTAGCTGGTCTCAGGGATGGCTCCAAAGACCTGGGAGGTTCTGTGGTTGTCTTCCATGGGGAAGGCGTCCTTTGTAGACGGCAGCTGCTCTTTTATCTCAAACTCTGATCAGAGCTGGACCACACATGGCCTGAGGGAACTCCAGACCTCACCAGTTAGGAAGGGCCTGGTGTCTGTGTCTTAAATACCTGCTTCTTACAGAATTTATTCACTTAAGGGTTTTTATATTTTGTTTTACAATAGAATTTGGGTGCCTACCATACACAAAAATACTATGGCAAGTGTTTCAAGGAATGTATTTAGTTTTTTGAGACAGAGTTTTGCTCTGTCGCCCAGGCTGGAATGCAGTGGTGAGATCTCGGCTCACTGCAACCTCCGCCTCCTGGGTTCAAGCAATTCTCCTGCCTCAGCCTCCCGAGTAGCTGGGATTACAGGTGTGCGCTGCCATGCCCAGCTAATTTTTGTATTTTCAGTAGAGACGGGGTTTCACCCTGTCGGCCAGGCTGGTCTCGAACTCCAAAGCCATGGTGCCCGTCTTCAAGGAAGTGAGCGCAGAAATGCGAAGATCATCTTGCAGGCTGCACCTCTTGCTAGAGACTGTTATCGAGGTTAGGACACTGTTGAGATTGTGGGCCCTGAGGGGTGGATCTTATCAGAGCTAAGATAAGCCCTGAGGAAGGGTCCTGGGGTGGGTGTGGGGAGCCCAGGGTGGCTGTGGTAGAGAATGTACCACAGGGGGACAGAGTCATTAGAACAAAGTATGGCCAGGCTTGAGCCCAGGCGGAGCAGCGAAGCCTGGAGACCCGGCAGTGGGACTCCGGGGAAGGCTTTATGGCCCCTGCACTGGGGGAGACAGAGAGGGGCAGACAGGAGGGGGATGACACTGAGGAGGAAGGTGGTGTTGAGAGGCTCGCAGTTACCAGGGGAGCAGAGCTCCCACCTGCAGTGGGGAAGACCGAGAAGATGGAAGGCAGGCCCTGGGCGGGGCCATGGGTCGTGGGCAGACACAGAAGGAGATGCCTTTGGAGCTTGACCCAGTGCCCGGGAGCCAGATGCCCTCTATCCTGGTCAGGAGCTCAGGCGGGTAGAGGTCTCCGTTGAGTTCTGCTGGAATCTGGTGACCAGAAAGTCTCGGCGAGAGGGATTTGAGCTAGAACTTGAGCAGACAGTGGAAATTGTGTAACGGGGCCTTGGAGGGAACAGGAAACGGAGCGTTGAGGGGGAAGGGAGCCAGCAGTAGCGAGGGGAGCTGACATTCATAGCAAACAGGGTGAGCGGGGGTCAAATGCTGGCCCCAGATTGAGTCCAGCAGAGCGATCTGGGACAGGTGGCCTCTCTCTGCCTCCGCTTCCACACCGCCAAAAAGGAGAGGCGAATTTCCTGCCTCCCAGGAGGCTCTCGGAGCTAGTGGGGGACACCAGCTCTTTCTGCATCAAACCCTGACTCTCCCTGTCTTGGTGTTCTTGTTCCTCCCCACCCTGCCCTGAGGGAGGCCGGGGAGCAGCTAGAGAGGTGAATCATGACATGGTGATAATGACTGTGGCAACAACAACAGCTGGCAGAGGTGCCAAGGGCTTGGAGGTCTGCTCTTCACTAGTGTCAACCCATTTCCTTCCCTATCCTCATCCCCATCGTATAGACGATCCAACCGAGGCGCAGGCCCACTAAGGAACCTGCTCAGGGTCAGCTGGCTAGGAAATAGCAGAGTAAAGGAAGAGATGGCTTTTAGGCCGGGCACGGTGGAATCATGCCTGGAATCCCAGCACTTGGGGAGGCCGAGGTGTGTGGATCGCCTGAGGTCGGGAGTTTAAGACCAGCCTGGCCAACATGGTGAAACTCTATCTCTACTAAAAATAAAAAAATTAGCTGGGCGTGGTGGTGCACGCCTGTAATCCCAGCTACTTAGGAGGCTGAGGCATGAGAATCGCTTGAACCTGGGAAGCAGAGGTTGCAGTGAGCCGACATCGCACCACTGCACTCCTGCCTGGGTGACAGAGTGAGACTCTGTCTCAAAAAAAAAAAAGAAAAAAAAAAAAAGAGGGAGACGGCTTTTAAAAGGAGGTATGTCAACAGAATGGTGCTGATTCAGACTGACGTTGGCTTGGGGAAGGATGGTCTAGGCTGTGGAGCTGGGCCGGAACTCTACGGGTGACGGATGGAGCCACTGAGGAGGGAGAGGAGTTCCTGAGGCTGGCCTTGTTCATGAGGTTTGCCTGTCTGCTGGAGATAAGCTAAATCAGTTAAGCTTTCTCCCTACTGCAACAGAGTGAGCAGACATTTCAAATGATACTGCAGATTTGTGTTTATGACCTAGAAAAATGTTCGGAGCATAGTACTTTCAAAAGCCCAGACTGGGCCGGGCGCAGTGGCATGTGCCTGTAATCCCAGCACTTTGGGAGGCCGAGGTGGGCAGATCACGAGGTCAGGAGTTTGAGACTAGCCTGGCCAATATGGTAAAACCCTGTCTCTATTAAAAATACAAAAATTAGCTGGGCGTGGTGGCGGGCACCTGTAATCCCAGCTACTCAGGAGGCTGAGGCAGGAGAATCGCTTGAACCCAGGAGGCAGAGGTTGCAGTGAGCCGAGATCGCGCCACTGCATGCCAGCCTGGGTGACAGAGCAAGACTCCATCAGAAAAAAAAAAAAAGCCCAGACTGGCCAGGCGTGGTGGCTCACGCCTGTAATCCCAGCACTTTGGGAGGCTGAGGCGGGAGGATCACTTGAGCCCAGGAGTTCCAGATCAGCCTAGGCAACATAGCAAGACCTCATCTCTACATAAAATAAATTAAAAATTTAAAAATTAGCAGGGGCTGGTGGCACGTGTCTGTAGTCCAGCTACTCGGGAGGCTGAAGTGAGAGGATCACTTGAGCCCAGGAGTTTGAGCTATGATTGTACCAGCCTGGGGGACAGAGCAAGACTCTGTCTATAAAGAAAAAAAAAACAGCTCGGCTGGGTGTGGTAGCTCATCCCTGTAATCCGAGCACTTTGGGAGGCCAAGGTGGGTGGATCACCTGAGGTCAGGAGTTCGAGACCAGCCTGGCCAACATCATGAAACCCCATCTCTACTAAAAATACAAAAATTAGCCGGGCGTGGTGGCAGGTGCCTGTAATCCCAGCTATTCAAGAGGCTGAGGCAGGAGAATCACTTGAACCCTGGAGGCAGAGGTTGCAGTGAGCCGAGAATGGGCCACTGTACTCCAGCTTGGGAGACAGAGCGAGGGTCCATCTCAAAAAAAAAAGCATAGCCAAAGTTTCGAAGGCAGATGAATGCCAATAATCTTCTCAAGAAGCAATGAAATATTGGGGTATAATCTGTGCCTCTGAGGACACAAGGGGAAGTCAGGCAGTCCCCAGTGCTAGTTGCAGCTGCCTGCTCTCCCAGGTCAGCCCGTGCACCCTCTCAGAGGAAGCCGTCCCTTCCGCCTCTCCCCATCCTAAAGAAAACTTCTCTGTCTCTCCATTCATGTCCCAAATGCCGTCTAACTTTAAAATAATTACACAACTATACGTGTTAATCATGGAAAAGACACTTAAGCAAAAAGAAAGAAGAATCGCCCTGATTGTATCCATTGCCTAGAATTTTTTTTTTTTTCCCCCGAGACAGAGTTTCGCTCCGTGGCCCAGGCTGGAGTGCAGTGGTGCAATCTTGGCTCACTGCAACCTCCGCTTCCTGGGTTTAAGTAATTCTCCTGCCTCAGTCTCCAGAGAAGCTGGGATTACAGGTGTGAGCCACCGTGCCCGGCCTATGGTTTTTGTTTTTTTTTGTTTTTTTTCTGGGACAGGTTCTTGCTCTGTCACCCAGGCTGGAGTGCAGTGGCATGATCATGGCTCACTGCAGCCTCAACCTCCTGGGCTTAAGCAATCAATCCTCCTACCTCAGCCTCTCAAGTAGCTGGAACTACAGGAGCATGCCAGCACACCCAGCTAATTTTTACATTTTTTGTCGAGACGGGGTTTTGCCATGTTGCCCAGTCTAGTCCTGAACGCCTGGGCTCAAGCCGTCTTCCTACCTCGGCCTCCCAAAGCACTGGGACTGCAAGCGTGAAGCCCTGCACCCAGCCTGCTTTCGAGCTGCTTTATTGAGACGTAATTCACATACCATGAGGCCACTCCTCTGAAGTGCACAGTTCAGTGGTTTGAGTACATTCACAGAGCCGCGCAGCCATCATCTGTAATTTTGCAGCTTCCAGAGTAGGGCCTCAACGTGAGTTCACCTGATGTTTCCGTGGATAGACTCAGGTCAAACGCTGTTGTCAGAGCCCTGCAGAGCCGCGGGTCTCAGCCCTTGTTGGTGTGGCGAGGTCCTGTAGCCGGCAGTCGGCCTCCCAAAATGTTGCTGGCTTTTTCCAGCGGTTGGCAAACTAGACCCACTGCTGGGCTGATGGCCTGTTGGTGTAAATATTTTTTTTTTTTCTTTTTGCCACCACACCCAGCTAATTTTTGTATTTTTAGTAGAGACAGGGTTTCACTATGTTGGCCAGGCTGGTCTGGAACTCCCAGCCTCAGATGATCTGCCCGCCTCGGCCTCCCTAAGTACTGGGATTACAGGCTTGTGCCACGGTGCCTGGCCTGTTGTAAATAAAGTTTTCTTGGAACACAGCCACGCCCACTGGTAAGGCCAAACCCACGTGGCTTTTGTGCTATAGCATCAGAGTTGAATGGCGGTGATCAAGGACTGTATGGGCCTCAAAGTCTAAATTACTTACCAGCTGGCCGTTCATAGAAGCCTTTTCGGATCTCCAGCCTAAGTCATTGCAGGCTGATGGCACAGGTCTGGGCTTCCCAGTCCATATGTGGCTGGCTCCTCTCTCCCCGGATTGCCTGTTCCCTGCTTTCCAGAAGCAAGCAGGTGGCCTGGGAAGAAGTGGAACCTGCAGGGTGTCATTCTCCAAGCCCATGCTGAAGATGCGATGCCTTCACCAACCTCTTCTGTGCTCTTGAGCACACGGGTGGGCTAGAGCAGGGAAGATGGACTTTCAGGCTGGAGCCTGGTTTTCTGTGGTGGGATGTTCTGTGGGTACCGAGACCCCCCTACTGCATCTTCAGGGACAGAATCTGGCTTGGGTTGAGAGTTTATTCAGCCCTTTCTGATCTGTAATCGGGAGAGATTGATTGGGCTTTCCTGGCACAGATGTGGCAAAGCAAACTGGCAGTGGGGCAGGCTTTGCCAAGGCCTGTCATGGTGGCGGAGGCCTGGTCAGAGCACCTGTCAACAGCTGCTGCTTAACCAGGGACAGAATGAGGAAATGGACATTTCAGAGAAAAGAGACGACATGAAAAGTATTAGAGAAAAGAGCCTGGGCTTTGGAGTCAAGTGGGACTCGTTCTGAATCCCGACTGTGTGCCTCTCTGAGCCTCAGTTTCCTCTTCTGTAAAAGCAGGATCAGACTCTTCAGTGTGGTGCCATGGGAGATTAATTTTTTTTTTTTTTTTTTTGAGACAGAGTCTCACTCTGTCGTCCAGGCTGGAGTGCAGTGGCACAGTCTCGGCTCACTGCATCCTCTGTTTCCTGGCTTCAAGCAATTCTCCTGCCTCAGCCTCCCCAGTAGCTGGGATTACAGGCATGTGCCACCATGCTCAGCTCAATTTTTTTTTTTCTTTTCTTTTCTTTTTTATTTTTAGTAGAGATAGGGTTTCACCATGTTGGCCTGGCTGGTCTTGAACTCCTAACCTCAAATGATCCACCTGCCAGGGCCTCCCAAAATATTGGGATTATAGGCGTGAGCCACCACACCCTACCGATTAAATTTTTGATGAGTGAGTCAAGTGGAGGCCGGGTGGGGTGGCTCATGCCTGTAATCTCAGCACTTTTGAAGGGCGAGGTGGGCGGATCACTTGAGGTCAGGAGTTTGAAACAAGCTTGGCCAACATGGCAAAACCCCGTCTCTACTAAAAATATTTTTTAAATTAGCTGGGTGTGGTGGCGGGCACCTGTAATCCCAGCTACTCGGGAGGCTGAGGCAGGAGAATCACTTGAACCCAGGCGGAGGTTGCAGTGAGCTGAGATCACGCCACTGCACTCCATCCTGGCGACAGAGTGAGACTCCGTCTCAAAAAAAAAACACAAAACAACAACAACAACAAAACAACAACAACAACAAAAGCACTGGAGGGGCTCGATAGTTAGTTTGTCCCAGCCCCTCCTAGGATGTTGAGATCCTGAACAGTGCTTCTGAGAAACCTGCAGCCTCTGTCCAAGGAGCCCTTAAGGAAGAAAGGCAGGAGTGTGGGGCAGGAAGATCGGCTTCCCCTTTCCATTCCACACGGCTGTCTCGCGCTGTTCTGTTTCTCCTGCGACAGCCTGGTTCCTCCCTGCTCCCCAGCTCGCCTCTGCCGCCCTTCTTCCCTCAGTCCAGATCAAGAGTTCAAGGGACGGGGACAGATGATCAGAACGGCCCAGCTCAGGCAAGGAAGGGGAGAAAAGGGAACTCGTATATGCTGTGGGTGGGAATGTAAAGTAGTACAGTCACTATGGTGGAGGTTCCTCAAAAAACTACAAATAGAACCGCCATATGATCCAGCAGTCCCACGACTGGGCATTTATCCAAAGGAAAGGGAATCAGTGTATCAGAGAGACACCTGCACCCCCATGGTCCTGGCAGCACTGTTCACAATAGCCAAGATACAGAATCAACCTCGGTGTCCAACAACAGATGAATGGCTAAAGAATGAAATAGTATTTCATTGTGGATGTTGGTACATCTACACAATGAAATACTACTCAGCCATAAAACAGAATGAAATCCTGTCATTTGCAGCAGCATGAATGGAACTGGAAGACGTTAAGTGAAATAAGCCAGGAACAGAAAGTTAAACATGGCATGTTCTCACTCATATGCGAAAGCCAAAAAAAAGAAAAGTTGATCTCATCGAAGTCAAAAGTAGAACAGAGAATACTAGAGTCTGGGAAGGGTTGGGGGAGGAGAGAGGGAGAGATTTGTTAAAGGATACAAAATTACAGCTAGATAGGAGGACTGAGTTATAGTGTTCCATGTCACTGTTGGATTAATGTAATTAAAAATGGGCCAGGCACTGGCTCACATCTTTAATCCCAACACTTTGGGAGACCAAGGCGGGCGGATCACCTGAGGCCGGGAGTTCGAGACCAGCCTGGCCAAAATGGTGAAACCCCGTCTCTACTAAAAATATAAAAATTAGCCAGGCATGGTGGCGCGTACCTGTGATCCCAGCTACTCAGATCCCAGCTACTCAGGAGGCTGAGGCAGGAGAATCGCTTGAACCCGGGAGGTGGAGATTGTAGTGAGCCGAGATCACGCCACCGCACTCTAGCCTGGGCTACAGAGCGAGACTCTGTGTCTCAAAAAAAAAAAAAAAAGAAAAGAAAAAGAAATTAACAATAGTATATTGTATAGTTTCAAATAGCTTGGAGGACATTGAATATTCCTACCACAAAGAAAGAAATGCTTGAGACGATGGCTGTGCTAATTACCCTGATCTGATCACTATACATTGTATGTATCTAAACATCACTATATACACCATAAATATTACAATTATTATGTGTCCATTAAAAAGAAAGGCCCAGCCCAGCTCACATAAGGACGGCAGGTGTGTTCCTTAAAGCATCACACTGGGTCCCAGTACTAGACGGACAATCCACCTCCAGGTGTGTGACTCTGCCTTTTCTGTGCCCTAGTGCCCTGTTTGCTCCAGCTAGTTGAGAATGCACACTTCCTGGGTCACAGTGCCCGGCCTGGGTCCCGTAATGTTGGGGCGGGGCCGGGGGGAAGAAGGGAGAAAGCCAGGAGTGCCAGCAAGGCTGGGTATTGGAGTGTCAGTAGCATGACGCTGCACGTCTAGAGCATGTACAGAAACCGGATGAGACCTGAGCATTACAGTGTTCAGAGGACATTCGTCACCACTGGGTCTCTCTAACACTAGGAAGGTGACATAATCCGTTTGCCCACGGTCACACGGCAGCTGGGGGTCCAGCTGCACCATGCCCAGGCCTCTGGCACCACGTGATGGGGTACAGGGTGCTTCAGTGACACAGCACTTCATGTGACATTAGGGAGAAAGGACTGGGCTGGGGGGGCGGTCATTCATGGGCTTCAGGTCCAGGGGATTATGCTCAGAAGGCATGTGCTGACACTGTGGCAGGAGAGCTCTGGCGACACGTGGGCTCCTTGATTTATTATTATTATTATTTTTTTAAGAGATGAGGGTCTTGCTCTGTCACCCAGGCTGGAGTGCAGTGGCGTGATCCTAGCTCACTGTAGCTTTAACCTCCTGGGCTCAAGCAATCCTCCCACTTCAGCCTCCTGAGTAGCTGGGATTGCAGGTGTGTGCCACCACACTTGGCTAATTTTTAAATTTACTTTTGTGTTTAGAAACCAGATCTTGCTATGCTGCCCAGTCTGGTCTCAAACTCCTGGGTTCAAATGATCCTCCCACCTCAGCCTCCCAAAGTGCTAAGATTTCAGGCATGAGCCACTGCACCTGACCTACCTACTGTTTTGGGGCAAAGGCTTAGATGGACATGCACACACATGACTCTCCTGGGCTCCTGGTTCAGCACTTTCTCTTCTGGGAGTGCTCCTCGCATTTCATCCTCAATCCTGAGCTGACCCCAGAAGCCAAGGACCAGCCTGCCCATCCCCGGCAGAAACTGAGTATGCCAAGAGGAATGGGGTCGGGGTGGAGCTGGGATGAGCATCACTGGCCGCTGACTCTCCGTTGTGAGGTCTTGTCCGCTTGGCCCAGTTGGCTCCTGCAGGGAATAAAGGAACAGTCTGCGGTGGTCTTCCCTTCTGTGCACTAGTTCTAGAAAGCAGGGATAAAACAAACAGGCAAATGCATAAAAATATTGTCGAGGCTTTTCAGCACAAAGGACTTCACATCTTCTTTATTTACAGTGGCTCTGCGTGGGAGGTAAGGCAGGTGTTTGGATGGGGGAGCAGCCAATGACTTGCCCAAGGTCACCCACAAAGTGGCAGTGCCAGGAATCCAAGGGGAATGATCCTGGCTCGAGTCCCTGGGAAGAGGATTAGATTTCACAGCTTTGGACGCTTTGCTCCTTTTGGCCAAGAGGCGTGTTGTCCTCAGAAGGGCTTGGCGACAGGTATATTTTGCCTTAACTTGAGTAGTTTAGAGGCATGGAAGGGCATTTTGGCAGCAGTGATCAAGGACTTTAGAAATAAGTCTTCTCTTTGATCAGGCAGCCCTAGATCTCGGTGTTTTTCTGAGGGAAATAATTTAGGACACATGGAAGTATTTAGCTGCAAGGATATTCATCTCCGTCTCGCTTATCTTAGGGAAATGTTAGAAGCACCTATATATACAGTAGCAGGGGCGTGGTTAAATACATCACAGCATCAGATGCTCTGCAGGCATCGCATGGTATAGCTTTTTCTTTTCTTTTTTGTTTTTGAGACAGTGTCTCGCTTTGTCACCCAGGCTGGGGCGCAGTGGTGCAATCTCTACTCACTGCAACCTCTGCTCCCTGGGCTGAAGCAATCCTCCCACCTCAGCCTCCCAAGTAGGTGGGACCACAGACACACACCAACTATGCCCAGCTGAGTTTTTGTATTTTTAGTACAGATGGGGTTTCACCATGTTGTTCAGGTTGGTCTCAAACTCCTGAGCTCAAGCAATCCTCCCACCTCGGCCTCCCAAAGTGCTGGGACTACAGACGTGAGCCACCACACCTGGCCAGAACGTTTAGACACATGAAGGGACATTAGACTTTATCTGTCAAGTGTGTATTTTCCAGTTGCTCTAGAATGAATGTGAATTCCATGGGTGCACCTGTTTTACTGGACTTTGCTATATTGTGCTCTGCAGATACTGCATTTTTATGAATTGAATATCACGGCTGGCTCAACTCTGAGTTGAGTGAGTCTGTCGGTGCCATTTTTTTCCCACATCATGTGTTCACTTCATGTGTTTGTGTCCCATTTTAATAATTCTTGCAATATTTCAAACTTTTTCATTATTATCATACCTGTTATGGTGATCTGTGATCAGTGGTCTTTGGCGTTGTAATTGTTTTGGGGCACCATGAACTGTGCCCACATGAGATGGCAAAGTTAATTGATCTATGTTGTCTGTGTTCAGACAACTCCACCAACTGGCCGACTGGCGGCTTCTGGTCTCTCTCCCTCTGCCTAGGCCTCCCTCTTTCCTGAGACACAACAATATTGAAATCAGGCCAATTAATTACCCTATAATGGGACTGGGCGTGGGGACTCATGCCTGTAATTCCCGCACTTTGGGAGCCTAAGGCAGGAGGATCACCTTGAGGCCAGGAGTTCGAGACCAGCTTGGGCAACACGACAAGACCCCATCTCCACAAAAAATTAAAGAACTTAGGCCGGGCGCGGTGGCTCATGCCTGTAATCCCAGCACTTTGGGAGGCAGAGGCGGGCGGATCACGAGGTCAGGAGATCGAGACTATCCTGGCTAACACAGTGAAACCCTGTCTCTACTAAAAATACAAAAAATTAGCCGGGTATGGTGGCAGGCACCTGTAGTCCCAGCTACTCGGGAGGCTAAGGCAGGAGAATGGCGTGAACCCAGGAGGCGGAGCTTGGAGTGAGCCGAGATTGTGCCACTGCACTCCAGCCTGGGTGACAGAGCGAGACTCCCTCTCAAAAAAAAAAAAAAAAAAAAGAACTTAGCTGGGTGTGGTGGCACATGCCTATAGTCCTAGCTACTCGGGAGGCTGAGATGAGAGGATCACTTGAGCCTGAGAGTTCTAGGCTGCAGTGAGCCGAGATCACACCATTGCATTCAAGCGTGAGAGACAGAGCGAGACGTCTCTCACTTTAAATCAAAAGCTAGGAATGATTAAGCTTAGTGAGGAAGGTGTGTTGAAAGCCGAGATAGGCTGACAGCTAGGCCTCTTGTGCCAAACAGCCAAGTTGTGAATGTGAAGGAAATTTAAAAATGCGACTCCAAGTGAACACACAAATAATAAGAAAGTGGAACGGCCAGCCAGACATGGTGGCTCCCAGCACTTTGGGAGGCTGAGGCGGCTGGATCACCTGAGGTCAGGAGTTCAAGACCAGCCTGGCCAACATGGTGAAACCCCATCTTTACTAAAAATACAAAAATTAGCCAGGTGTGGTGGCGCATGCCTGTAATCCCAGATACTCGGGAGGCTGAGGCACAAGAATTGCGTGAACCTGGGAGATGGAGGTTGCAGTGAGCCGAGATCACACCACTGCACTCCAGCCTGGGCAGCAGAGCGAGACTTCGTCTCAGAAAAAATAAAAAGAAAAAAAGAAAAGAAAAGCAAGAAATTGCCACAGCCAACCCCAATCTTCAGCAACCACCACCCTGATCAGTCAGTAGCCATCAACATGCAGGCATGACCCTCCACCAGCAAAACGATTAGGACCCACTAAGGTCGAGACCATCATTAGCATTTTCAAGCAATGAAGTATTTGTATTTTTATTTCTTCAAGTTTTGGGTTTTTCTTTTTTTTGAGGCAGGACCTTGCTGTGTCGCTCAGGCTGGAGTACAGTGGCATGATCTTAGCTCACTGCAGCCTCGAACTTCTGGGCTTAAGCCATCCTCCTGCCTCAGCCTCCTGAGTAGCTGGGACTGTAGGTGCGCACCACTGTGCCTGGCAATTTTCAGTTTTTGTATAGAGGTAGGATCTCACTGTGTTGCCTGGCTGGTCTCAAACTCCTGGGGTCAAGCCATCCACCTGCCTTGGCTTCCTAAAGTGCTGGGATGACAGGCGTAAGCCACTGCCCCTGGCCGATAAAGTATTTGTAAATTAAGGTATGTGCATTGATAAGACATAATGTTATTGCACACTTACTGGGCTACTGTACAATGTAAACATAACGTTTATATGCACTGGGAAACCAAAAGAGTCATGTGACTCACTTTATTGCAATATTCACTTTATTGTGATTCTGCGGGAGGGAACTGAACCCACAGTATGTCTGAGGTCTGCCTGTACCTGTAATTTTTAAAAGCTAGGATTTGCTAGTATGTGGTTCTAATTGCAGTCAACAATAGTATGGACCCAGACTTTCAAGGCTGAGTTGGCCTCAGGCCAGTAGTGAATCCCATGCCAGAGAGAACATTTAGCAGGGCGGATTAATCCAGAGGATGGGCTGCCTTCTAGGGCTTGCCAAGGCAGCGTCAGGACGGCCCAGGCTTCAGAGAGATGTCCTCAGTCCAGAAAAGACCTGACGAGCGCTTGGGAGTCGTGCCGGACATTCTGCAAGGGCCATCGAAGGCCCAGCGTGCCATCCTATTGGGCCCCGTGCTATTTCCTCCTCACTAGAACCTTTCTGCTTGCCTTACTTAGGATGGGCGTCCAGGCCACGCTGAGAGGTTAAAAGATGTAGGGATCTTCTCTGAGGAAGAAGCATATAAAAGATTTTGTATCTATAGGGCCGTATTAGGGTTTCCCAGAGAAACAGAACCAATAGGCTCCATCCAGCTGTGTAAGATGGGATTTATGTGGGAATTGGCTCATGCACGTATGAAGGCTGGGAGGTCCTGGAATCTGCTGTCTGCGAGCTGGAGCAGCAGGGTCACTGGTGCAGTAATGCAGCCTGAGTCCCAAAGCCTGAGAAGTGGGGTGGCCACTGGGGTAAGTCCTGGAGCCCAAAGGCCTGAGGCCCAGGAGCTCTGAGGTCCAAGGCAGAAGATGGATGTCCCAGCTCTCTCTTTTTTTTTTTTTTTTTTTTTGAGATGGAGTCTCACTTTGTTGCCCAGGCTGGAGTTCAATGGTGCGATTTGGGCTCACTGCAACCTCTGCCTCCCTGGTTCAAGTGATTCTCCTGCCTTAGCCTCCTGAGTAGCTGGGACCGTAGGTGTGCGCCACCACGCCCGGGTCATTTTTGTATTTTTAGTAGAGATGGGGTTTCACCATGTTGGCCAGGCTGGTCTCGAACTCCTGAGCTCAGGTGATCTGCCCATCTCGGCCTCCCAAAGTGCTGGGATTACAGGCGTGAGCCACCGCGCCCAGCCTGGATGTCCCAGCTCTTGCAGAGAGAGGATTTGCCTGCCTCTGCCTCTACCTCTGCCTCTTTGTTCTGTCGGGGCTTTCAACAGATTGAATGATGGCGCCCACCCTGGCGAGGAGGGATCGTCTTACTCAGTCCCCCGGTTCAGACGCTAGTCTCTTCCCAGGACACCCTCCCAGACCCACCCAGAAATCACGTTTTCCCAGCTGTCTGAGCATCCCTTAGCCCGTCAAGCTGACATAAAATTAATCCTCAAGGGCTGAGAAGATGGACGCCAAAAATGGGTGGGGGCAGGGGGTGGCGGTGGACTGTGGTTGAGAACATTCCTGCGGGGAGAATGCCTCCCTTCCCTGAGTCAGGGACCAGATGACCTTTCCAGGATCCTTCCAGCCCAGGACAAAGGGCTTTGTCTCAGGTTCAGCTCACCTGAGAATTCATCCTTCCCGAGATTTGGAAACCTTAGCCGAGTTCCTGCTGTTTACCTTCTTCTCTCAAGAAACAACACCCTGAGGATTGTTGCTTTCACTTCTTTGGACCCAAATCATGATTCCCCAGCCGCATTTCTCAGTTGTCAAATTTGTGGAGGATGCTAGAATCTTCTAGTGAGTTGCTTACAGATGATCCAACTGGTGGCTTACTAAAACATATCTTGGGCTGGGCACAGTGGCTCACGCCTGTAATCCTAGCACTTTGGGAGGTCGAGGCAGGGGAATCGCTTGAGGTCAGGAGTTCAAGACCAGCCTAGCCAACATGGTAAAACCCCATCACTGCTTAAAAAAAAAATATATATATATATATATATTTATATATCTCTATCTATCATCTATCTATCTATCTATCTATCTATCTATCTATCTATCTATCTATCTATAAATTAGCTGGGCGTGGTAGCACGCACCGGTAGTCCCAGCTACTCAGAAGGCTGAGGCACTAGAATCACCTGAACCCGGGAGGCAGAGATTGCAGTGAGCCGAGATTGCACCACTGTACTCCAGCCTGGGCAACAGAACAAGACTGTCTAAAAAACAAAACGAAAAACAAACGAAAAACATATCTTGACAATCCAGTAATCACTTTACCGCAAACCTTAAGATTCCAACCACCCAGACTAGGTCAGGGGTCCCCAACTCCAGCAGCTACTCCTGCTTCCTGGAGACCCCCCCCAACAGCCAGACTCCCCCAGTGCCCCATGTTCGTCCCCAGCCTCGCCCTGCCAGCTTCCCTCACCCATCCTTCTGATCAAACCGTCTGTGGGGAACTAGCCCTCAAATGAGGCCGAGTATGTGTGGCTTCTCCTCCTGTGTGGGCAGGTGGTTGACGGGATTCTTTCTTCCCCCGCCTCCAGTGGGTTTCAGCTTAACGATGGCTTTCTGGAGCTGTTTAGAAGCGTGAACAGATGCTGTCCCTACAGGAGAAGGGATGGCAAGCGTTGTCAGGAACGCTGACCTTGAAGTGTACCGCCTTAATGGCCTGACAGCTCAGAGAGAATGACACCCTGGGAGGTCTCCATGCTGCCGGCTGGGGGCAGGAAGCTGTCCTCTGCCTGGTATGGCCTCGAGCATTTGTACGTTGCACTGTCCTTGTTCACCCACACCTCCTTAAACAGGCACCTTCAAATGCCCCCGTGGCTCCTGGCTGCTTGAGTCAAATCTTTATGATTGATCCCCTAAGCTACACGCTTGCCCTCTGGCTGGCTCGCAGCTGTCCCTGACCTCACCCCTGCCATGATGTCACAGCTCAACAGCTCTGCTGTTCCCATGGCAACAGCCCACTATGGGTAGCCAGCCAGGGCAGAGGCCAGGCTGCAGGTGGAGGTGGGGAAGCGATTCCAGCCACCTTTGGTCAGTGGGCCCCTGAGACCACTGGGGGGCTGAGGCTCTCTGTGTCTGCTCCCATCTGTGGTGAGGGTGAGGTTCTTTCTATGCCCAGATGTTTAGCAAGGCTCCCAAGAGGGCCCCGGAGAGTGGGTCAAGGAGGGGCTCCAAGCCATGTGTTCGCAAGGCCAGTGGCAAAGTCCCTGCACCACGGGGGCTCCCCACGGGCAGTGGGATGGGAAGGAAGGTGAGGGAAGCTGGTGGGACTGGGTTGGAGATGAATATGGTTATTGGAGGAGTTGGGCTGGGGGGTCTTCCGGAAGCAGGAACAGCTGCTAGGATTGGGGACCCCTGACCTAGGCTGGGTGCTTAGGATCTTGAGGTTTGTAGGGAGGCGGTCATTGATGCTGTCGAGGTGTGTTTAGCGAGCCACCAGTTGCATCAGCTGTAAGCCCCCCATGTGGGGAGCTGGCGTCTCAGCTGGGAGTTTGGAGGTCAGTCTGCCTCAGTGTGTGTCTCTGTGAAGCTGGTCAAGGGGAGGCCTGAGCCCCAGCTTGCCCCCAGTGGCTGCTTGCCCAACCATCTCCACCCTGGAGAGCTGACCCAGCCCAGGATATGGATACACAGAGATTCATGAGCTGCGGCCCCAGTATTCGGGTGGAAAAGCCTGCTGTGGGCCTAGCCAGGACTCATTCTAAAGTGACCCACCCCCGCCCCAGGTGATGCTAACACAGCCAGTCCAAAACCCAGTGCAGGCCGGGCATGGTGGCTCATCCTGGAATCCCAGCACTCTGGGAGGCCGAGGCGGGTGGATCACCTGAGGTCAGGAGTTTGTAACCAGCCTGACCAGTATGGTGAAACCCTGTCTCTACTAAAAATACAAAAATTAGCTGGGTGTGGTGGCGTGCGCCGGTAGTCCTAGCTACTTGGGAAGGCTGAGACAGGAGAACTGCGTGAACCCGGAAGGTGGAGGTTGCAGTAAGCTGAGATCGCACCACTGCACTCCAGCCTGGGCAACATAGCGAAACCAAAACCCAGTGCAGTGGCTTGGGACCCCCGTCCCCCCGCCACCACCGGAACATAGCTAAGAGTTGGGGAGAAGAGGGCGAAAACCAAGGCTCTGGCAGCACACAGGGTGTCATGGAGGGTATTTTTAGAGGCTAGAACTCAGAGAAATGGAGTTAAAAATGTTTCTGATATTTGTTTTATCTGGGCTTGGCTCGGATGCCTCCAGTGATGGGCGTCTCACTACCTACAAAGTCAGCCCAGTGATTTCAAGACAGCCCTGGAGACAGTGCTTCCTGCCCCCTCTGTCAGCTTCTGCCTCCCTGTAATGTGTTCTGGGTGGTCTAGCTCAGTCATCTGGAGACACACACAGTAAGTACCACCCCTCTTCCCCAAGCATTTCAGGTGCTTCTCGTGGTGACAAGCCCTGGCATCTCTGTAGATGGGTGCTGCTGTCGTCATCCCCATCCTAAAGAGCAAACTGAGGCACCCAAAGTGAAGCAGCTTGGCCTAGGTCACATAGTGCTCTTAAGCACCATACTCTGCCATTGTAGATTTTTCTATCCTTTGCAAACACCCCTGCCCCACCTCACCTCCTTTGGCTTTTCTTCCTAGGACCTTTGGTCAGTGGGCCCCTCCTGACCAAAGGAGTTCATCCTCCTTCTGAACTCCGAGCCTGCAGCCTCTTCTCCCCGTCCTTACCACCCTCCTCCTCTCGCGAGAACTGCCCAGGAGGACACACCTCTCCCTCGTTCAGATTTGCTCCTTGTTCTTCAGCCTGTGCATCTCTTTTAGGCCTTGAACCTTTCTGGATAGGTTTATTCCTGATCATTTCATCACGGTTTTATTGATTTTGAAACTTTATCCCATGACATGATCAAATTGGCCATTTCTAGAGCACAGGCACTTCGTAGCTGTTTACCGTCATTTAGCTCCACATCTGCCCGTCGGTTCCTCCTGTGTGGAATCCAGCACCACGTGGGTGTCTCTGCCGAGCTCTCGGCATTTCCTGAGCCTTCCCAGGAGCCAGACTCTGTTCTCGGCGCTTCACACGGGCTGTCTTGTCTGATGCTATGGCGTCCCGTAGGATGGGAACAGGCGGTGCCCGTGGACGTGGTGCTGTGCCTGCTGGCATCCTGGGCACCACAGCATGCTGTTTTCCCATTGCCTCCTAGCACGGCCAGGTGAGGTCCGGCCGGCTGGGCTGCACCATTCGCTTGCATGTTAGAGGCATTTCTGTTCACTCGGGGGACAGTCACGTTGGCCCTTCTGGTGGCCCAGCGTCTTTTGTCTCCTGTGCTGCTCCACACACCCACCTCTGTACTTGCATAGTTGGATTTAGGGACCCACATATAAGTTTTAGATGTGTTCCCATTACCTTTTATCTTGTAAGATTTGGCCAGTTGTGCAAGCTGTTAAAAACCTTCTAGGCTAGAGTGTAGCAACAGTTTTCCACCTCCCGCATGGGTTATCTGTACCCGGTGATGCCCACAGCTTTGAATTGATAAGGTCAGGTATGAAAGCTCAGGCAGTGGCCCTGTGGAAGAGCCCACCACCACCTCGGACTCTACTTACTTTATTAAAAAACACACTTTTTTTTTTTTTTTGAAATGGAGTCTCGCTCTGTTGCCTAGGCTGGAGTACAGTGGCACGATCTAGGCTCACTGCAACCTCCGCCTCCTGGGTTCAAGTGATTCTCCTGCCTCAGCCTCCCAAGTAGCTGGGATTACAGGCATATACCACCACGCCTGGCTAATTTTTTGTATTTAATAGAGACGAGGTTTCACCACGTTGGTCAGGCTGGTCTCGAACTCCTGTTGTCAGGTGATCCAGCCACCTCAGCCTCCCAAGGTGCTGGGATTACAGGCGTGAGCCACCGCGCCCGGCCAAAAAAAACACAATTTTAATAAGCTTGTTTGTGTGGCTGCTGTCAGACAGTTATGACCAGGGAGGGGAGGACACAGGGAGCTCTAAAAAGGCGACTTAAAAAACCCAAATTGCATTCCGGGGTCACTTAGGTTATGGGACCTCTGTTCTTTACATTTTAAAAGCCCTCGAGGGATTTCCTGTATTATCCCAAAGACAAGCCAAAGTTTACCCCAAAGAAGGTCAAATTACATATTCTACGTAGGCTCTGTAGACAGAGAAATGTCTAACTTTCCATATGAAAGGGTAAGCTCTAATTATATGGATATGTTCTCTCTCTGGCCGATGCCAGCTCACGGGAGCCCTTCTATAGCTATTTTTATGTTTCAAAGACAAAGCGCTCGACTATGTGGCCCGGGTGCTGGGCTTCTGGAGAAAGGGAAGAGCATTCTCTTTGTTCCCTTGGAGGCTTGGGGCGTGCTGGGGGAGTGGGAACGAGGCCTGGGCTGGGGACGTGGGTAGGATGGGGAAGGGGGTGTGTCCATGTCATGAGGAAACCGCGTGAGCACGGTCCAGGCGCTGCTGGGTGTGGGGCATTTGGGAATGGCCAGGAGCTCCACCACCCCTGTCTGGTGTGCAGCGCTCCAGGCTGGGGTAGCTCCCAGGGGAGCCAGGGCGAGCTGCTTGACCATTCTCAAGCCTCTAGGCCCAGAGGTAGCCAGGCTTTGGCAGGGCAGCTGGTGAACTGGCCGCATTCCTGAGCCCCTCCCGCAGGGACTGGGATAGGATCTGTCAGGGGCGAGGCCCAGGAATCTACCCCTTCACTAGCAGCTCAGCTGATTATGACGCAGGTGGCTGCGGGTTGCACTCAGAGACTTGCTGGTGTGGACAGCAGGGAATCACATGGGGGATGCTGAAACGTAACCCAGGCCGCTCAGTTAGACAGCGCCGGGCCGCAGTGCGGGAGAGGACGGGGTGCAGGCCTGGGGGTCAGAGGCAGAGAGGCTGATTGGAAGGCTTGTAAGGGCCTCAGGTGAGAGATGATCAGGGCTGAGCTGCTGGCAGGGGAGGAAGGCAGAGCAAGATGCAGATTCCTGGAAGAGATGGTTTGCCAGGGCCGCAGTACTCCAAGTGTGGTCCCCCAGATGGCAGCATCAGCATCCCTGGGAGCGCTTTAGAGATGCAGAGTCTGGCGGGGGCGGGGGCTCACGCCCGGAATCCCAGCACTTTAGAGATGCAGAGTCTGGCGGGGCGCGGGGGCTCACGCCCGGAATCCCAGCACTTTAGAGATGCAGAGTCTGGCGGGGCGCGGGGGCTCACGCCCGGAATCCCGGCACTTTGGGAGGCCAAGGCGGGCAGATCACTTGAGGTCAGGAGTTTGAGACCAGCCTGGCCGGCATGGTGAAACCCTATCTCTACTAAAAATACAAAAATTAGCCAGGCATGGTGGCGCGTGCCTGTAGTCCCAGCTACTCGGGAGGCTGAGGCAAGAGAATTTCATGAACCCAGGAGGTGGAAGTTGCAGTGAGCTGAGATTACACCACTACACTCCAGCCTGGACAACAGAGCAAGACTCCGTCTCAAAACAAAAAAAAAAAAAAATGCAGTCTTGGGCCCCACCCAGACTATTGAATCAGAGCCTGACTTTTAA
Organism: Symphalangus syndactylus; assembly: GCF_028878055.3. Lineage (NCBI taxonomy): Eukaryota > Metazoa > Chordata > Mammalia > Primates > Hylobatidae > Symphalangus > Symphalangus syndactylus. The sequence goes on along the minus strand of NC_072436.2, from coordinate 12,906,287 downwards.
CAAGATTCAAGCACCACCATGGTCTCACCCTTCCGTGCATGTTGACAAATCAAGTACTTAAGCAGAAAGAAGACGGGGATGGTCGACGTGATGAACTCAGAGGCGCCAACCGTGGTGTCCTGGGTCAATGCACACAGAATGCACGCAGGCCCCTTGCAGGCCTTCCCACCCATCAGAAGCTCAGCACACCTGTCAGGGTCACAGGAGGGCCAGGGAGGTCAGAGGTCACGTGAGGCCAAGCACAGTCCGAGCATGGTCTCCTTGTGCTGTGGAAGTGGTTTCTAGCTCTGACCTCCCTGGGCAGCAGGCTAGGATCCTGGATCAGGGGCCTGCTTGCTTGGCCTGGAATCCCTGCTGCCCTGATTATGAGCTGTGTGGCCTTAGGCAAGTTGCTTAACCTCTCTGAGTCTCAATTTCCCTGTCAGATTGTGCGAATAGGAATAGGCCTCACCTCCTATGGTGAGGCGGTGAGATGGAGAGAGGTGTACGTGAAATGCCGGAAGAGTATGAAATCCTGCGGGTCTGTGTGCTGATCAGTGTGATGTCTGCATTCAAACCCAGCTCCTCCGTGTAAGCTGGGAAAGTTATTCAGCCTCTCTGAGCTTTTGTTTCTTTTTGTGAGCTCAGAGGGGAAAGCAAGGAGAGCTGGAGGCGGCAGGGACAAGGTTGCATCCGATGGTGTCATGGGGGAAATCAATTCCTGAATGATGGAGCTGGCTGTGATTTTCTGGACTTTATCCCAAAGATCTCTGCCCAGATGTTTTAAGTTTGTACCCATTTCCGTGTCTCCAGGAAAACCGACACGGCAGCCCCGTTGGCTCCTTTCACAGTCACCCCCCGGATCATGTTGCAGTGACTCTAGCCAAGGGTATGGCCTGTGTCGTGTCTGTTACAGGCTGAGGTGGGAAGAAAAGGTTGTCCCTGTATCTGGAGGGGCCAGTTCATGCCTTGAGGAGGAGAGAGGCACTCTGGGTCCTGCCATTGTCCTCAGGGATGGCCAGGCTTGCCATTGTCCCCCATGTCTGTTGGGGGGGGCCTTCTCCTGGGGATACAACGTCTGCTGCGTTGATTTTTGGGTGTCCAAGTGTACCAGGCTAGTATCACATTGAGAGTCACCCACCATGGGTGGATTCACCCATTCCCGGCATGGGGCCTGGGGCTCCAGCAGCCTCATCACAACACAGCCTGGTAGTTGGAGGGCCTGAGCCTTTGTCACGACCGCCCCGACTTAGCCACAGGGCTATGCACCCGGTGGGGACTGGGGTGGGCAGGCCAGTCTCTCACAGGCCCACACCAAGGCTCCAGATGGGCACGTGCATTGTTCAAACGCTGTCACACCTTGGGGGTGTGAGGGGGCAGCGTGAGGCAGACGAGAGAGGCGGAGGTCTCACACTGAACCACAGGACCTGGCATCCTGCAGCCGGGGCGCAGGCCTGGCTGTGGAGCCCCCATTCTGGGCGCCTCACATACCCTACGACTGTGATGCTCGCCCCCTGCCCCCGATGCCACGGGAGTGCACAGCAGGCCTGGAGTCTCCTTCAGAGGGGGGTGAGGAGGCCGGCGGGGGGCGGGGGGTGCTGTCTGTGGGCCCTGGCACTTCCCTGCTGCCTGGGTGGAGGGTCCCTGGGTGAAGTCTGCCTCAGTTGAAAAGCTGTCTGAGCGGCCGCCCAGGGAAAGGCGAGCTGCTTGGACGTCATTCTCAAGCTGTAGGCCAGAGGCTGCCTGACTTTGGTGAGAACCGCTGGGAATCTGGTGGCTGAGCACATTCCTGGGCCCAGGCGCTGGGATCGGATCGGTCTGGGGTGGAGCTGCCACGGGCTGGCTCCTGCACTGGGGCCACAGGACTGCAGAGAGCAAGATAGGAGAATGGGCCCAGTGTCCACTCCACTCTGTGGGAGGCCCTGGTGCTGTCCGGAGGCCAGATTGGTGTCCACTCACCTTCCTTCTGCTTCTCTGAGCGTGGCTTCTGTGGAGGGGGGAGCTGTGGTTTCCCCGAGTGGTTGAAGGCAGCCAGCAGAAGGCAGGCTTGTCAGCTCTGGGGGGCAGGACCAGAGGGCAGCGGGGGAGTAGAAAACACCAAAGCAGCCCAAGATGCTCAGAACACTCAGAGGATGTGGAGGACAGAGGAGCGCCAGGACCCCTGCCCCTTCCAGAATATTCTAAGCAACCAGAGAGGGCAGGTGCCTCTGGGAGGGGAGCTGTAGCGAGGGCCCTGATTGGAACCATGGCTCTCTTCCTGGGCAAGTGTCCTGCCAAGGGCACCCGACGTCCTGTCTGGCAGGGCTGGAGAGACCCTGGGCTGCCTGGGGATCAGGCCACGCATCACAGGCAGAGGCAGGCATCCCAGCAGGCTGTGCCACAGGTGAACAGCTGTTTCTCCTTGGTCATCTTGGGCTCAGCGAAGGCTCAGTTGCCTTCCCTGCCAGTGCCTGCATGAGTCCATGTGAGACCCTGCCCTCTGCCTCAAGTTAGTGAGTGGGGAGGGTCTCAGAGGGGAGAGCAAGGAGAGCTGGGGTAGCAGGGACGAGGTTGCATCTGTTGGTGTCAGAGCGGGGATCACTTCCTGAATGATGGAGCTGGCTGCAATTTTCTAGACTTATCCCAAAGATCTCTGCCCAGATGTGTTAAGTTTTTACCCGTTTGCATGTCTCCAGGAAAACTGACGTTGCCTCATTGGGATGCCCACGCCAGTGGGGCTGGCACGGGATGCACTGAGGTCATTGAACGGGCTGGGGGCACTTCCAGAGCAGGGAAGACTTGTCCAGGTTATACTAATTGTTGTTGGTTGACAAGGGGTGTGAACCAATGGCTCTTGGCACAGAAATAGACTGTGAACCTTGGAGCCTCCAGGCACCTTCCGAGATGTACAGAGGGGCATTCGCAGCAGCCCTGACCTCACCCCACCTAATTGGACATCCCCATGGCTGTTCCTGGTGGTCTTTGGTGTCTGAGGCCAGCTCCTCCATGTGAGCTGGGAAAGTTATTCAACCTCTCCGAGCTTTGGTTTCTTTTTGTGGATTCAGGCCTTCTCTTGGTTATAGACCTAGGAGTGGAATCTCTGGGTCATAGGGTAAGTCTGTGTTTCCCTTTTTAAGAAGCTGCCAGACTGTTTTCCAAAGTGGCTGCACCATTTTCCATTCCCACCAGCAGCGTGCACAGGGTTCCAGTTCCTCCCCCTCCTTCCTCACCGACCGTTGCTATTGTCTGTCTTTTTGACGACAGCCGTTGGAGTGGATGTGAGGTGACAGGACACTGCAAGGTCAGTGTGCATTTCCCTAAAGACTGCTGCCATTGAACATCTTTTTATGTACTGTATTAGCCATACATCTATGTTCTTTGGTGAAATATCTATTTAAATCTGTTGCTGATTTTTATTTTTGAGACAGAGTCTCACTCTGTCATCCAGGCTGGAGTGCAATGGTGTGATCTCAGCTCATTGCAACCTCTGTCTCCCAGATACAAGCAATTCTCCTGCCTTAGCTTCCCGAGTAGCTGGGATTATGGGTGCATACCACCACAGCTGGCTAATTTTTGTATTTTTAGTAGAGACGGGGTTTCACCATGTTGGTTAGGCTGGTTTTGAACTCCTGACCTCAAGTGATCCGCCCGCCTCAGCCTCCCAGTGTGCTGGGATTACAGGTGTGAGCTGCCACACCTGGCCTTCTTTTGCTGATTTTCAAATGGGATTATTTGCCATCTTACTGGGTAGTAAGAGTTGTTTATATGTTCTGGATTCAAGTCTTCTGTTGGATATATGATTTGCAAATATTTCCTTCCATCCCATACCTTGTATTTTCACTTCACTTACAGTATCTTTTGAAGCACAAAGGTTTTTTTTTTTTTTAATTTTGATGATGTTCAGCTTATCAGTTTCTTCTTTTATTGGTTGTGCTTTTGGTGTTGTATCTAAGAAATCTTTGCCTAACTCAAGGTCACGAATATACACCTATGTTTTCTTCTAAGCGTTTATAGTTGTAGATGTTACATTAAGGTCTGTAATCCATTGTGAGTTAATTTTTGTATGTAGGGTGAGATAAGGCTGTGAACTCCCATTTTTTGCCTGTGGATATCCAACTGTGCCAGCATCATTTGTTGAAAAACAAAAAACTATTCTTTCCCCACATTAAATTGCCATGGCACCTTTGTCAAAAATCTCAATCATTGCATTGAAGGGCCCAGCTTTCTCTCTCCCTTTCTCTCTTGATCATCATGGTGTTTGGCAGACTGGCTAAATATAATATTAACCACTATTCTAAATGTGTGATCTGATTTACCAAGAGGTGCAAGGACCTCCCGCTAGAAGACTTAAGTCAAAGCCAGCTGCAATGTGTGACCACCTGAGGCTGGTCAAAGGTGCTGGGGTTCGTCCAAGCAGCAGAGGGCCAATCTCTGCCACTTACCAGCTGTGTGATCTGGGTTAAGCATCTTCATCTCTGCCTGCCTCAGTTTCCCTGTCTGTGAACCGGGGGCGGGGGTGGTAGGAGCTTCGTATCTCAAAGGATTACTGTAAAAAAGATGAACGGATACCTGCCAAGTGCTCAGAGGCGAGCCTGCACGGTTAATGTTAGCTGTAATGTAGATGCAGTATTTTCTGACTCCTGCAACTACATATGACTTCAACTGCAACTACATTTAACTCCAAATGCTTAGCCTGGTTCCACGTAGACTAAGATGAAAGAAGGGAAGGGGCAGTGGAGGGGGACTCCATATCGACTGTGGCTGTCCCTTAGCCTTTCCTGCAGCTCACAGATCTGGCTGTTTCTGGCATCAGCTGCCCGTGGCAACAGACACAATCCCTTACTCTTTTGGTGTAAATGCCCCTCCTTTGCTAGGAAGGCCTGACAAAACATGGGTCCCTTCCTGATGCCAAAGAGACCTGGAAGAGTCCTTCTCTGATCATTATAAAAGGAAAGAGGTGGGAATCATGAAGAGAGAGCTAACACCAGCTTCTCCTCCTCTCTGGTTTCTACTGGATTCAAGTATCAGACATGCACACACACATACATACCTGCATGCCCCACACGGACACATACACATACACACACCGACATGCACACAGATGCACACACAGACATGCACAGATACACACCTGCACACCCCCTGTACACACAGATGTGCAGACATGTGCACAGAAACATAAACAGATGTGACATGCACACACCCCTACCCACACACACCCCTACCCACACACACCCCTGCATACACATGCACACACACCCCTGCACACACACTCCTGCACACACACTCCTACACACACATGCACACACCCCTGCACACACATGCATGGAGACCCACACACCCTTGCCCACACACACACCCTTGCCCACACACCCCACACCCCTGCACACACATCCTTGCATACACACCCCTGCACACACACCGCTGCATACACACACTTCTACACACCCCTGCACACACACCCCTGCATACATACACTTCTACACACACATGCACACACCCCTACACACACTTCACACACACGCACACACACCCCTGCACACACACCTTGCACACCCACACTTCTACACACACATGCACACACACCACTGCACACACACACCCCTGCCCAGCATGCACACACACCTTGCACACCCACACTTCTATACACACATGCACACACACCCCTGCACACACTTCTACACACACACGCACACACACCCCTGCACACACACCTTGCACACCCACACTTCTACACACACATGCACACACACCCCTGCACACACACCCCTGCACACACACCACTGCACACACACACCCCTGCCCAGCATGCGCACACACCTTGCACACCCACACTTCTATACACACATGCACACACACCCCTGCACACACTTGTACACACACATGCACACACACCCCTGCACACACACACCCCTGCCCAGCATGCACACACACTCCTGCACACACACATGCTTGGCAGGCTCCTCCCTCCCCCGTCTCTTCCTCCTTTACGAGCAATTCTCCCTCCAGAGGCCCAGACTTCCTCTTTTACATCCACCTGCTCTTCTCAATATTTGTTTCCAAGGGCTGCCCTTTGTGCCCCTCCACCCTTACCTGGATCCTAACACTTGCCCTTTGGGTGGGATTGTCAGTCTTGGCACTACTGACATCTCTGGCCAGGTTCTTCACTGTCTTGGGCAGCCCTCCTGTGCAGTGTGGGGTATTTAGCAGCCTCCCTCACCTCCACCCAGCCGCAGGCCAGGAACACCTCCTCCCTGCATTTGTGACAATAGAAAATGTCTCCAGACATTGCCAATGTCCCCTGGGAAACAAAACCACACTCTGTTCAAAACAACCGCCCCACAGGCTCTTGTCAAAAGTGTGCAGGACAGAAATTGGGAGGCTGAGAGTGGGTCCTGGTGGGCACGGGTCAAGAGAGCTTGGAGGGGCATATTTTGCAGCCTGTCCCCACAGTGAGAATCCCGTGTGCTTGTGTCCAGGGCTTTGCTCACTCTCCTGGGAGGGGTCTGGAAAGCTGCACTTGTGCTCCCTTCCTCATAGGTTTGCTGTGGAACAGTTGTGGCTTCTGTGGCTCCTCAGGCCCAGGGGCGCCCCTTGAACCCTCCACTCTTGGCTCCAAGCACCTTCCTTGGGAAGCTGCATCTGCTGGGTTCGCAGACAGGAACAGAAACATGGATGGAGCCACGTGGCTGAGCCTCTGTCCTGATAACGAAGCCCTGCTTTGGAGGAAAAAGCACAAATTGCTACAAGCCCGGGGCAAAGGCCATCTCGCTCTGCAGAGAAGAGCGGATGTCAAGCTGTGGAAAAGCTACCAGCTTCAGCGCTTGGCTGAGGAGTTGAGGAAAGGGTGTCGGGAGGCGCGGCACCCGCAGGTCGGTGGCCTGGACGGGCTGCAGTCAGCATGTCTGTTAGGCTGGGGAGGAGGACGGGCCAGGGAATATGAGCCCGACTCGGAGGGGCCCGTCCAGCAAAGATCAGTCAGGCCCCCACGGGCCAAGGAGAAGCATAGAGCAGCCCTTAGTGAAGAGAGGAGTTGCAGGGAAGAGTTGGGCCAGCAACACCCCGGGCACTCCAGGCCCCGGAAGACAGCAGCGAGCCCAGAGAAACCACAGGCTACAAAAGCCACGGGTCGGATGAATTCTCACCTGGCCCCGCCTGAGAAGAGAAAGGGAAGGCCAGAACCTTCCACCAAGTCTGAGGGTGGCCGCTGTGCCATCCACCCTCGGAGGAGCAAAGGGGCGGACCTAGAAAGGTCGAACCCACTCGTGGCTGTTGTGGGAGAAATCGGGCGTGTGGAGGAAAAAGAGAAAGGAATGGCTCGGGCGGGGAGGAGGCAAGTGGGAAAGGGGGCAGTTTGCTGCGTTCCAGCCCTGACCAGTCGCTCTCAGGGACAGAGTCCGGAGGGGAAGCTGAGAGACCTCGGGCAGCTGTGGCCAGCTGATTCCAGCCGCAGAAGGGAAGCCGTGTCCCCAGCATCTCAGTGCACGCTCCGGGAGAAGAACAAGTGGCAGAAAGAGCTGGAGTTGGCCCTTGAAGAGTTGATTAATATAAACAGAAAGCTGAAAAAACACCTGCGCTTGTACCTGGCACTGACGCCCAGGATGGACCAGAGACCTGGGGAAGAGTATGCCTTCTCAGAGATGCAAGAATGTCGCGCTGGGACCCCAAGAGGGAAGAAAACGGCAGACGCAGAGATGCTGCCTGCCGGGGAACCCAGGAGCCTAGCAGAGGAGGAGGAGCAGCAGGCAGTGTCCAAGACTGACTCGAAAACATTAATGGGCAAGGCCCAGAACCAAAAATATCAGGGCACGGTCAAGCCCACGTTTAGAAATGGAAGTCAAACATTGTCTCCCAAGGCAGGTATATTTATCAACAAAGAGGACTCATTATTGTATAGCACTGAATCTGGACAAGAGACCCCCAAACTGGGCACCCTGGCAGAGGGCTCCCTTCAGCTCCACCTTCAAGACCAGGCAGACGGAGTGGGCCCAACAGCATCCAGGCAAAGGCAGAAAGCAGAGATGGAGCAGAGAAGACAAAAACAACTGGAATCGCTTGAACCAGTGGAACACCCAGATATGAGCTTGGAAATCCACTAAAAGGCTGAGTTAGAAAAAGAGAGGAGGGAGCAAAGAAGAGCTCGACTGGCCCATCTGAAGTCCTCCTCCACGAGAACCCAGGAAAGGGAGAGAGCACCTGAGCTCAGCACCACTACCCCATCGGGCACCAGCCTCGCTGACGACGACCGGCACAGTCAGATGATCCGAGACCAGCAGCAGCAGATTTTAGAGCAAAACAAGTTGCACAAGCAGTTTCTTGAAGAAGCCAGGAAACGCTTGCGGGAGTTTCAGAACATATGCTAAACGCGAGAGGCCCGCCCGGGGTAAATACATCACTGATAATGGTGATACCAGAACTGGTACCCGGGTCTCTAAGATCTGTGTTTGCGTCATTGCCTCAGAGACTATTAGGCCTCTTTAAAATGGGCAATCTGGGGCCGGGTGTAGTGGCGCACACCAGTAATCCCAGCACTTTGGGAGGCCGAGGTTGGCCTCAGGATCACCTGAGGTCAGGAGTTCGAGACCAGCCTGGCCAACATGGCGAAACCCCATCTCTACTAAAAATATAAACATTAGCTGAGCATGGTGGCATGTGCCTGTAACCTCAGCTACTCAGGAAGCTGAGGCAGGAGAATCACTTGAACCTGGGAGGCGGAGGTTGCAATGAGTCGAGATTGCACCACTGTACTGTACTGCCTGGGTGACAGAGTGAGACTCGTCTCAAAAAAAAAAAAAAGGCAATCGGTCATTATACCGTCCTCCAGGGCACATTCCCTTACAGGGACTCCTTCCCTGATCTTGGCTTTGTTGATTAATTGATTGATTGAGACGGAGTCTCACTTTGTTGCCCAGGCTGGAGTGCAGTGGCGCAGTCTTGGCTCACTACCTCTGCCTCCTGGGCTCAAGCAATTCTCCTACCTCAGCCTCCCTTGTAGCTGGGATTACAGGCACCTGCCACCACACCTGGCTAAGTTTTTGTATTTTTAGTAGACACAGGATTTCGCCATGTTGGCTAGGCTGGTCTTGAACTCCTGATCTCATGATCCGCCTGCCTTGGCCTCCCAAATCACTGGGATTACAGACTTGAGCCACTGCGCCCGGCCTAGTCTTGCCTTTAAAACGAAGTCCCATTTGGGAAACCACCTATATACAGAAATAGGAACCTGCGTGGGTTTCAGTGGGTGTGTCTAGCTCGTGTACTGCAGATGCATCTCCCAGAGCCGATCATGCCACTACATTCCGGCCTGGGTGACGGTCTGTTTTCAGGGGCCACAGACACAGATGGAGACTCCAGGTCATTTAAGCCCTTCAGATGTTTTAGCCAAATAAACACTGGCCTTTCAGGGGCACCCAAGGTCAGACAGGCACAATTTCAGGAGACAGATCACTTGGTGCTTAGCTGAGGCTGAGACATTAACAGAGACTGAACCAAAGCTAAAACCTCTCTTAGTCTTTCAAAGTGACAAAACCAACATTGTTTAAATTGCATGTCGCTTAATACATTCTTATAACTTTAAGAGAAAAGAGAGTAGACAAAAAAGAGAAAACAGGCCACCCTCGCCCCACTGGGTGACTCCCTCTGGGGCTGGCAAGGGTGTCGGCACCTGGGCGTTTGATCAGTTTCCTCCCTGCTAGCTTTGCCACTGACCTGGCATCTACCACAGCCACGGAGACTTCACACTGGGTAGCTTCTCTTCTGCCAGTTGCAGTCTTAGGGACAGGCACAGGGATCAACATACTTTTTCTGCAAAGAGCTGGAGAGTAAATATTTTAGCCTTTGCTAACTGTGCAGCCCCCATGGTAATTACCCAGCTCTACTGCAGCTGCTCAGAAGCAGCCACAGATGATATGTAAATAAAAGGGCGTGGCCGGGTTCCAATGAGACTCTACAAAAATGGGTGGTGGGCAGCATCTGCCCTTTGTGCCATAGTTTGCTGATCCCTGGACTAGGATGGTTTCAGAGTCTGTCTCTCTCCCTCCCTTCCAACAACCTCAGATACATTGACAGATCAACCAATCTTTGTTCGTGACACATTAGTATCATTGGTCCACGAATGGCCTTACTTATGTATATTTTGTAGACAATATAATGAAGTACTATGAGCCCATCACCCAGACCCAAGACCCAGAATATTCACTACCTGTGCGCTGCCTCCCTTTTCCCATCCCCCTGCTGCCTCCTTGGACATATACCTGCTGATGGCTCACACCTATAATCCCAACATTTTGGGAAGCCAGCGCAGGAGGATCACTTGAGCCCAGGAATTCGAGACCAGCGTGGGCAACATGGTGAGACCCTATCCTACAAAAAATTTAAAAATTAGCTGAGCATAGTGGCCTGCACCTACAGTCCCAGCTACTCGTGAGGCTGAGGCAAGAGGTTCGTTTGAGCCCCAGAGGCTGAGGCCTCACAGGGAGCTGTGATTACACCACGGCCAGCCTGGGTGATAGAGCGAGACCCTGTCTCAGAAACAAAAAGATGCTGGACGCGGTGGCTCACGCCTGTAATCCCAGCACATTGGGAGGCCGAGGCGGGCGGATCGCTTGAGGTCAAGAGTTTGAGAACAGCCTGGCCAACATTGTGAAACCCCGTCTCTACTAAAAATAAAAAAAATTAGCCGGGTGTGGTGGTGGCATCTGTAATCCCAGCTACTCAGGAGGCTGAGGCAGGAGAATTGCTCGAACTCAGGAGGTGGAGGTTGCAGTGAGCCGAGATCGCACCACTGCACTCCAGCCTGGACGACAGAGCGAGACTCCATCTCAAAAAAGGAAAAAAAAAAAAAAAAAAGAAACAAAAAGATACATACCTGCTGAACTTGGGGTTTAGCCCTCCCTATCTTTATCCATATATGTATGCTAAACACAGTGTTGAGTTTTACTTGGTTTTGAACTTTATAAAAAGGGTATTATGTGGAGTCTTTTGGAAGCTAGTTTTTTTGGCCTCGGCATGGTTACTGAATTCATCCACATCACACAAACGCCTCTCTTACTCGTTTTCACTGCGGCATATCCTCATCGTGTGTATGAGCTTCTTTCCAGGATCATAGCTTCTCCTGTTTCGTGCTTGTTTCCAAAAAGAGGACTGTATCTCTGATGCATTTGAATCAAAAGACCGGGTATCAAAAAGTGCTTTTGACACAGCTGGGATGTAGGTGTGGGAAAGATCCCATTTATTGCTCTTTTTTTTTTTTTTTTTCCTATTTTTACCTTTTTTCCCCAGAGAAGATTGACCTGCTCTTATAAAATATTTAATTTGCAAATATGAGGCTAGGCACGTTTGCCCATACCTGTAATCCCAGCACTTTGAGAGGCCGAGGCGGGTGGATCACTTGAGGTCATGAGTTCCAGACCAGCCTGGCCAACATGGTGAAACCCCGTCTCTACTAAAAATACAAAAATTAGCCGAGTGGCATGCACTTGTAATCCCAGCTATTCGGGAACCTGAGGCAGGAGAATTGCTTGAACCCAGGAGGCAGAGATTGCAGTGAGCTGAGATCATACCACTGCATTCCAGCCTGGGGACAGAGGGAGACTCCATCTCAAATAAATAAACTTACAGATATGAGTCCTAGACACTGTCCCAGTCACTAGAGATGAGCAGTGAGCCATGCACATGGAACCACAGGACTCCCATTCTGGGGGAGCGCACAGGTGATGAGTGAGTAAAAGCTGGAACTACGGCTGTGCGGGGCGAGGTGCTCAGTGGGACCCCAAGTGCACGCCTCTGAGATACTCAAGCCGGACTTCCCCGGCGAATGTGAAGCTCGTGGAACCAACAAGCGTTACGCTCATTTGGATGGGGTGGAAGTAGCATCCCACAAGACCCTTTTGTTTTTGCTTTTGGGTTTTTTAATCATTAGTAGGTTAGGTCTCTGTTGCCTGTGGCTTTCTGCTTCAGGCCAAGTAGAGGAAATTCAAGGCTGGGCATGGTGGCTCACACCTGTAATCCCAGCACTTTGGGAGGCCGAGGCAGGTGGATGGCTTGAGCCCAGGAATTTGAGACCAGCCTGGGCCACATAGTGAGATCGTGTCTCTATAAAAACAAAAAGTAGCCAGGCATACTGGCCTGCATCTATAGTTCCAGCTACTAGGGAGGCTGAGCTGGGATGATCTCTCAAGCCTGGGAGGTCCAGGCTGCAGTGAGCTGTGATTGCACCACTGCGCTCCAGCCTGAGTGACAGAGACCCTGTCTTAGGAAAAAAAAAAAAGGAAGAAAATTTTGATCTTAGCCTGGTTTTTTTCTATCCTCTGCTTCCAGAATGTCATGGGCTAGGGTTGCAAAGCCACTCCACAATTTGCTGTAGGCTCAACATGATTAAGAAGGAAGCTGGGGGTCAGGAGGGCTGCTGTTTTTCAAAAGCCACATAGATTTCTCGGGGCGGGGTGTCACCGTGCTCCTGCTGTTTCTGCACTTGCCTTGTGCCCAGCTATTTTTTGCACACGGAGACCTGGAGCGTAGCCGCCTGTCACTGTAGCATCACCTCTGTCTGAGAGGGCAGAGAGGATGTTATGGCATGACTGAGTTAAAAGCCATGGCCACAATGAGGCCCAAACATTGAGTAGCCGAGGTCTTCCTGCCTTAGCCTGGAAGCCACAGTCTGAGGGGGGAACCAGCCTGCCTTTGGGTGGGTTATTTTTGTTTCCATTTTCAAAGATAGTATTTGCGACCCATGTGTTCTAGGTGAGGAATCGCCCCTTCTTGGCCACACTTGAGCTAAAACTAGGTGTGGAGACAGGCAGCGAGACAGGGTGGAGGGTGACTCATCTCTGCCCGGACGGTCACACCAACACTGTCCCCTGGCAGCAGTACCAGACACCCAGCCTTTTTCCACCTGTCCTGCAGAAGGCTAAGGGGACAGGCTGGTTCTTTAACTGGGGCATTGGTGTGGGCACTAAAACAGCCCTCCAGGATGCCCACAACCAAAACCGTGGCCCTCCAGTGATTCTTATGGAGATGTCATGGGTAACTTTCCATCCCAGGGCCTGGCAGTGCCTGTGTTCCCCTCCCCTCTTGGGAGGGGAGCTGTCCCACCTTGGCACAGCTGGACGGTGGTGGAAAGGGCTGTGGAGCAGCCTCCAGCTTCCCCTGGCTCACCCCGTCCCAGGCCTCCACCCAGAGCCTCCACCAGGAGCTGGTGAGAGCCCTACTGCCGGGGTTGGAGCCCTGGCTCTGCCATTTGCCAGCAGCTCGGTGACCTGGGCAGAGTGTTAAGGTTTCTGCACTTCCTCCAAGGCCTGGCCCTCTACCCCCTGCCCCTCACACCCACGTTCCAGCATCTCTCTTCCCACCGCCTCTCTTCCACACACAAGTGCACAGGGCCCGCCCCCTGCCTTTCTAGCCTAAATCCTCCCCGAAGTGCCGGGCATCTCATAGGGCTATGTTGGCGGGCTCAGGAGTGCCCCCTGGACCCACACCCCAGCCCTTGCCCAGCCTTCATTTGACTGTAAAACAAGGGATGGAGCCACCCGGAAGGGTGTGGGGCTCTTGAAGTTTCCGGAGAGCACTGCCATGCCAGCAGCGGTGAGGACCCCGGATGTGGTGGCCGTGTTCACCTTCATCCTTCTGAAGCACTTCCAGGTGCCCCGCACGGTTCTCCTGCTCCGAATACTTTGCACCTTCTAGAGCTCTGCTCTGGTTTGGTGCTTCTGCCCCCACCCTCGGGGGACAGATTCCGTGTTCCCACCTCACTCTGCATTTGCTGGAACCTTTGTCCTCCAGCCCCATCTTTGCTGTCTGCCTTGTGGGTCCTTCTCCCCAAACCACAGGGACCCAGGAAGGCCTCCGTGGCTGAGCAGTGGTGCATGGGTCGCCCTGTTTGTCCGTGAGGCTTGCAGGGGGAGCAGTAGCGTTGCTTGTGCTTCTGCTGAGGTCAGCTGTCCATGGGCTGGGGGAGGCCAGCAGGGTCTGGCAGGTGCCACCTGTTCACCTCCTGCTCTTCTCCAACCTGCTGGCCACCAGTCAGGTTTTGGATGTGACCCCACACTGGGAGCTGCCCTGGGGGGGTCCCTCTTCTCTCCACGCAAATCTCCCTTCCCTGCCAAGCCGTGTGTGACCAGGATCTCAGACACATAAGACAAAGGGAAATAGGGTTTTTAGAGTGGAGGGGTGGGCAGAGCACCCTCCCTGACCTGTGGTCATTCTTCCAATTCGTGCAAATGGCAAGGGGGTTATATCGAGATCTCCAAGAAGACACGGGGCGGAGGGCTGGGGTGCAGCCTGCACTTGCAGCAGCTGTGACAGCCCAGGCCGAGTCTTCCAGCTGGAGATGGGGCTACACAGACGCACACCCCCTGGGACAAGCTCAGGGAGGCTGGGGGTGCTGCTCAGCATGGGGCTTGTTTGCGAGGCTGTGCCGAGGAGGAAGGGAAGGGGGAGTGGGGACGCCAGCCTCCCGCTTTCATTCTCTCCTGGGTGTGTGGCCCCCGGGATTCCAGCCTTCACGTCCCTGTTTCTGTCTCCTGAGAAATGCAGCAAGTCAGGCTCAGCCCACAGGCCACATGATCTGGGTCCCGCGAACAGCCAGGGCTCAAAGACAGTCAGTGCCTATGAGCCTGAAGCCTGGGCCCAGACCTCACGTTCGTCCCCAAAAATGGATCGGCTTGGGAGGAACAGTGCCCTGCCCACCTCGTGCTGTTGCAGCCCCCCAGCAACAGCACGAGGAGAGAATCTGCTGCTGCCCCTGGCTCCAGAGCTGTCACCCTGGCCCCCTGCTCAGCCGTTGTTGGGGGTGGGTTGCAGGGATGGGTAGGGGTTCCCTCGGTGCCTCTCCAAGCTCCCTCTGCCTCCTGCCCTGCACTGTCCTGCTCCTGTCCCTGCTCCGGCTCTGGCTTGGAGTTTGCAGGGCTGAGCTTGGCTGTTCCGTGGGTCTTGGCGGAGAAAATGCAGAGCTGCACTTCCCTCCACAAAGCCGCACTGTTCTCAGCAAATCCTCCCAGGGTCTGGTGCATTTTTTTCAAGTGATTCAGCAGCACGTGAATGGGAAGGGCCGAGCCGGAGGCTCTGGCATGAGACCTGCTGGCCCACCAGGGAAAGGGAGGGCAGCAGGACGTGGGCCCCGAGGTCCTCCCAGAGCTGCAGAGGGAGGGGGCAGGGCCCTGGGGTCGGGGAGGGCAGCAGGAAGGCTGGGCAGAGTGCGGCTTTGCTCTGCATGGCTGAGGTGCTCTGATAGATGCTGTTTCCCAAGGGGAGCCAAAACGAATGGGCAGGAAATGAGATGGGAGAGCTGGTCTCCATGGAGACAGGCACCCAGTGGCCAGCAGCTCACGTGCACTAGAATCTCAGGCAGCCGGAGAGGGAGCGTTCCCTGGGGCGGCAGGGCCTGGAACACCCCCAGGTGCCCGCTGGCAGGCGGTGTGGCCCAGGCTGAGGCTGCACATCTGTCCCCGATCTCTGTTGTGCGCCCTGCTACCTTCTCTGCCCCACCCTCCTCCGCACCCTCCCCAACAAAACATCTTTTCTGAGTAGTTGTCATTCTAGGCATTTTTCACCCTGGCCTGAGTCATGCTGGCCAAGTCCTGTCCTCACCCTGGATGTCACGGTCCTGCCCTGCGCCAGAGCTGCAAGTCACCACTGAGGGTGGACCTGGGGCCCCTCTGTCCCAGCCACCCACAAACTCTCAAGGTCAGAGTCTGGAAAGGGAGGTGTGCCCTATGTCTTCACTTCTGGTGTCTACACCCTCAACTGGGGACAGATGGCCAGTGTGCTCCTACGGTGCCCCCTCTGCTGAGGTCTTTCCTGCTTCCCAGAAGGCCCCATTACTGGCTTCTAGGGACTGAGGAGGTTGGAGGACCTGAGGGTGGGTCTGGCCTCCACAGCAGCTGCAGGGCGGGAAGAGCCTGGTTCCCGCCCAGCACCACAGGGCTGTTTTTAATTACCAAGTCACAGCCCCCTTTTCTGCTCATTTCCCTAAAAGGAGTGAACTTGGAGGAGGTCTGCCGCACCCGCTGACCAAAAGGGGCCGGCATGAAGGGGCCGAGGAAGGGCAGAGCCCAGTGCCCAGGGGAGACCCTCTGACTGCCCACCAAGGGCACCCGGCTGTGTCACTTGAGGCCAGAGGCCGAAGATGAGCTGGACCAGCTAACCCTCACTGTCACCTCGCAACCTTGTGACACTTCCTGGCCGCTCAGCCTTGCCCCGTGCACCCGGACAGTTCTGTAGGGAGAGGCGTGGCCTCCAAACCTAGAGGACTAGAGCAGGTCTGGGATCCCTGTGAGCACAGCCCCTTCCTGGGTCACCGTCTGCCATCCCTGGCAGCGTTTGTGGCCACTTCTGCCGCTCCAGCTGGCGAGGTCAGCCCCATCCTGCTAAAAGAAGGAGGTGCTGCCCGAATGGAGAGCTTCCATGTTTCTAAGCTGTCTGTACTATGATCCTGAAGCCCAACGAGTGTAGTTACACACAAACATTTAGGGATCCCACAGCGATCTGAGGGCAGGGCCATGAAAAATACAGTCATTTATTACAGCAGTCGCAGGGCAGGGTCACAGCTCTGGTACTGGACATCTGTCCCGAACTGAGGGTGTAGAGACCAGAAGTGGGGAAAGGGGGCTTCGCCTCCCTTTTCAGACTCTGATCTTGTGGGTGGCTAGGGCAGAGGGGCCCCTGGTACACCCTCAGCTGGCGCTTTAGACATATTAATCAAAATGGTCAGGCTGGGCCAGGTGGCTCATGCCTGTAATCCCAGCACTCTGGGAGGCCAGTGTGGGTGGATCACGTGAGGTCAGGAGTTCAAGACCAGCCTGGCCAACATGGTGAAACCCTGTCTCTACTAAAAATACACACACACACACACACACACACACACACACACAATTAGCCGGGCATGGTGGCGGGCACCTGTAATCCCAGCTACTCCAGAGGCTGAGGCAGGAGAATTGCTTGAACCCAGGAGGCTGAGGTTGCAGTGAGCCAAGGTTGTGCCATTGCATTCCAGCCTGGGCGACAAGAGCGAGACTGTATCTCAAAAGAAAAAAAGAAAAAGGTCAATGGAGCCGCAGCCAGGTTGACCAGCCATATGGTGTCGTTACATCCACCCAAAAGGGACGAGAGACTCTCATCCCGAATGGCAACGCCAAGTTATAGTTACAAACGTTAGCAAGGGCTTTACTAGCTGTGTGATTTGAGGGTGTGGATGTTGGCACTCATGGCACCCCACTTTTCTGGAGATTTTAGACAAGGCATGGAACGTCGCAGTCCTTCCCCAGTAAATGAACAAAGCTGAGTCCACTTGCAGCTGCCATTGGATCCTCCCCAGGAGTAAGTGGAGGTTGGGTTTCGTCCAGGAGAGAAAATGGTTTCTTTGATAATTCCTCTGAAATGATTGGCATGTAATTCCACCCAGAGCCAAATGAACCAAATGACACTCAGAAGATGTCTGCGGCTCCAGCCTGCAGTTACTGCATTTGCATCTACGCAGTGTGGAGTCTTCCAGGGCTGGCCCCTGGGATGCATGCAGTGGCCACTGGTCTTCATTGCCGCTGTGGGTGCTCTGGGCTGACTCTGACCCAGCTGCAGCATCAGAATGTCCCCCACGCACTGGTGATTTGGGCCAGTAGGGTCTTTGGCACATGTGTGAAGCCCCCACCCGACCCCCAGGAATGACCCATGTTGAGAGCATGGGGACCCCTTGGCATTCTCCACTGGGCTGTGAGCAGGACAGGACAGAAGGGAGGGAGGCGCTTTCCCTGCCAGTGCTGGTCCTGTGGGCACCCCTCCCCAGGTGGAAGCTGCAGCCTGCCGAAGAGGGTGGACGGCTGGGAGGGGCCAGTGCCCTCCGGTGATAATGAGCAAACCCTCCCAGTCCAAGTCAGTGTACACACAAGGTGCAGATGATCGGGCCGGGTTTTGACTTTGTGTTTAGCAGCCGAATGTGTTTCTGAGTCCCAGGGATCCCTGCACCTCGTCTGGGCAGACACGTGACTTTGAGGGACAGTGGGCCACCTGCTGTTGCCTGAGCGCGTCCCATAGCCGAGACAGGCGCTATGCTGTTACAGTGTGTGGAGTGCCCTGGGGAGAGGCTGTGAGTGGTCTAGAGGTTGGGTGTTGATATCCACCGGTTTGCCTGTCCCAAACTTGGGCCTGGGAGCCCGGCAGAGTGGCTCCAGTGGAAAACGTTCTATATGGTATATTTATACATACGGCATGTGGGATTCCTCTAGTGAGCAGTTGGACCCCTGGCAAGAAAATAAAGAGAATTCAGTGAGTGTGGAATAAGTACATTTCTTAGAGGCAATTTTCTTTTTCTTTCAAAGGCAGGGTCTCGTTCTGTCACCCAGGACCGAGGTGCAGTGGTGCGTTCATAGCTCACTGCAGCCTTGAACAGACGTCTAGGTTCATACAATTCTCCTGAGCAGCTGGGACTATAGGCAGATGCCACCATGCCCAGCTAATTTTTTTTTTTTTTTTTTTTTTTTTTTTTTTTTACAGATGAGGTATTGCTATGTTGCTCAGGCTGGTCTTGAACTCCTAGCTTCAAGCAACCCACCTGCCTTGGCCTCCCAAGTGCAGGGATTACAAGTGTGAGCCACTGCACCCGGCCTTTCGAGGCAATTTTCTGTTGGGATCTGGCTCCCTCCCCCAATTGTGGGCATGGCTTATTCTTTTCTGCAGGAACTTCCATAGTACTTCTGTGGACACAGTAGGATTGGAAAAATGTTGGTGGGTGTATGAAGGGGATGTGAGGATGCAGGACCCACATGTTGATGGCAGCAGAGGAGACACCGAGGAGAAGAGAGGACCGTGCCACAGAAGCCGTGGCATCTGTGCCTGGGGCTGGCGTGGCTGGAGTCTGTGGAGGGTGCTGCCCCTCCGGCCAGCCCTTGGCCCTGGCACGTGCTGGTGATACCAGGTTCTCCAGCAAGCCCCCTTCACTGTCTGCTCCCCTCCGAGAGCAGCAGCCGCCGGTCCGGCCTCTGATGGTTTTCCAGGGGCAGTTGTGACTCTCGAAGTCTGACCGTAGCCCATCCTCTTTGGATCGTCTCCCGCGACCTTGGTTTTCCGCCCACCCAGTTCTTTTCCGTCCCCACTGTGGCGGGTGCGCTCGGGATTGTTTTTGCAGGGGGGGGGAAGTGACATCATGTGGTGTCCAGGGCTGGAGGGGTGGGGGTGGGGACCCTGCAGTTCCGTGTGCTTTGAATTCAGCCGACGGTTGTACATTCCAGTAGCCGGCATCTGGCAGTGAATTCATCAGCCAGTGTATCACCCTTGATCTCAAACCCAGATGTTGTGTTCACAGCAGAAGGGAGAGAAGGAAAAACGAAATCTGAGACGCTCAGGGAGAGGCCGTGGTTTTTGGGCTCAGAGCAGTTAGAACGAGAGTCTTTATAAAGACTCCCCCTCTCGCAGCTGCCTCTGGCTCCTTGGGGAAGGGGCAGAGGAACAGAGCAGCCCCTCTTGGGGGCATGGATAGGAGATGGGCTGACGCCCACCCCAGTGCCTAACACCAGGCCCAGCACCCAGTAGGTGTTCAATAAACGTGTCTGTGCCATGATTTTCATTTCTTCCCCGATTCCTTATGTCTCTTCACTTTCCCCAGCCCTGTTCTTCACATGGCCTGGGACTCAGAGAGGCCCTCCCTCGTTTGGAGTGGCCTGCTTTCCCCTACAGTCCTGGTGGTCCATCCTGGAGCTCAGAGGGCAGACCATTGCCATTGGCATGGAAATGTATTCTGGAGAGCTCTCTCTCCTTCCTCTTCTGTCCACCACTGGCCATTGGAAACTCTCCTTCTCTGTGTTCCCGTCCATCGTCTGTCATCTTGCCTGGACTGGATGCTCCTCCCAGGCAAGGCCTTCTGTATGCAGGATCCACCCTGTACCCTCTCTTCACCTGCTGTCGCCTCTGGGCAACAACCCCTGACAGTTATCCGCTGCTCTGAGCAGGTCAGCGGTGCAGATCCCGCTATGCCAACTGGTGTGCACTAATCAAAGCTGTCAACCGGCCCCTCTCCGTCATGTCTGCAGCGTGCTGGTGCTTTGGGGACGGTTGCTGTGGAACTGGTCCTTCTTTGCCTCTCTTGATTCCTATTTTCCCTCTTTCATGTAATTTCTCATTTTGCAAAGTGGGGGAGGAGGTGCCCACCCCCAATTTAAAGAGACCCTGAAGAATCTGAATTCTGTTCCCCAGGGGCAGACTAAAGCAGCCCAGGAGAGATGGAGATGCCCTCAGGCTCTGCTCCTCCAGGCCCCTTACCCCCACTTCCCTGCAGGCATCTGGCGGCTTCCTCGCCAGTTCACTTTCTAGTCCTAACCCCACGTGGCTACCCTGGACTCTTGATTCAACCAGCCTCCTCTTTTCTGACACTTTGAAGAAGGAAAGTGTGTAATCTGAAGCCCCCAGGCAAAGCTAGCACGCTGGGAAGCTGCATCAAATCGAGAGTCTGTGGCCTGCTGACCAGGACCGGATGTCTGTACCTGAGTGGCATGATGCCACCGTCCCAATCCCTCATCCACGGGAGTGGGAGAATTCGCCCTGCTTGTCTCTGTGACGCTCGTGGTCCTGAACTGTACACACATGAGTTCCCGGGCACAGAAGGCTCCACACCAGCCCGTCTAACAGTCACCACGACCTTGTGAAGTGTCAGGACCGTTGTCATTGTCTCCGTCTTAGGTGTGAACAACTGTGGCTCAATGAAGTCAAGGAGCTTCTCAAAGATCACACAGCTGTCTGGGGGCGAATGCAGGATCTCTGTCTCTTGCTGTCTCCTTCAAATAAGTGCCCAGCTGCCACCTGGGAGTCTTAGGCATTTTTGTAAGAGAACAACATGTCAACCTCAATGCCCATGGTAGGCTGCAACATTTTGGCCATTTTGAAGTAATCTTTGCTTATTTTCTGAACTCCAGTGACGTGCTTGTTGAGTGCCTATTGTGCGTTAAGCTTTGTGAGCATAGTGGACCATTGAAAGGTACCTCCAAGGCCGGGCGCGGTGGCTCACGCCTGTAATCCCAGCACGTTGGGAGGCCGAGGCAGGCGGATCACGAGATCAGGAGTTCAAGACCGTCTTGGCCAGCATGGTGAAAGCCCATCTCTACTAAAATAAATACAAAAAAATTAGCCGGGCATGGTGGCGCGTGCCTGTAATCCCAGCTACTTGGGAGGCTGAGGCAGGAGAATTGCTTGAACCCAGGAGGTGGAGGTTGCAGTGGGCCAAGATTGCACCATTGCACTCCAGCCTGGGTGACAAAAGTGAAACTCCGTCTCAAAAAAATATATATGATAATTAGCCAGGCATGGTGGTGCCCACCTGTAATCCCAGCTACTTGGGAGGCTAAGGCAGGAGAGTCACGTGAAGCTGGGAGACGGAGGTTGCAGCGAGCTGAGATCGCGCCACTGTACTCCAGCCTGTGGGGGTGACAGAGCAAGGCTGTCTAAAAAAAAAAAAAAGAAAGAAAGAAAGAAAGAAAGAAAGAAACTTTTCTTTTCAGAGGTGTGGATGCATCTGGGCGTGTTCAGGGCAGAGGAGTATTACGAAGTGGTAGAAGAGCGGGAGCACGGATGGGGGATGTTGGGCACAGCAGCCGAGGCCCCTGGCTGACTTCAGGTTGCAAAGGCGCTCATATTTTAGGAGAGGGCAGGGGGCAGCCAAGGATGATTGAGCAGAAAGGAACATGCATATAAAAAGACAGCTGGTGGTGGTGGATGAGAGGATGGTTGGGAGGGCACTGGAAATGGGGCCGTCAGGGCAAAGCCATCTGTTCTGGAGTGGCCTGTGGGGAGACATTTCCTAGATGTGGCTTTTCAGGATGAGGCCTGGCTTAGCCTGGGAAACAGGAACCTGTGGCCTCGGCCAGTCATGACTCAGCTCCAACAGAAGAAGAAAGAAGAAAGGGGTTTGTGCCCAGGCGAGGGAGTGGGGCTGTGGTGTGGGACTCTGGTGCCAACCTGGGATGCAGAGAGCATTGCTGGGGCCCGGTGGGGATGGACACAGATGGAGCACCCACACGCCTGAGCCTCGCTGCCCCTGTGGGAAGAGACAGCCCTGCCTAAGGGGTTCCAAGAGATTTGAGCTGACCACGTGGGGTGGGGTTGGGGCTGGGGCTGGGAGGCTGCCTGGAACCTGGCGTGGTCTGCTCCTGACCTCTCTGTTTTGCTCATATCCACCCTAACATAACACTTACCCAGAGTGACCCTGAATAGCTGAGTTTGGGAGGGCAAAGCTTTTAAAGCCATTAAAACAGACCATATCACCAACTAATGGCCTTGAAGTTAAAAAAGGGAGGGCTCTACCCAACCCTGCCCAAGTGGCAGCATGAACTACCGATCTGCTTGTCTTCAGGTTACCAGGAGCGGAACAGAGTCCTGGCTTAATTGCTGGGAGAAAGCCCTGTGTGCATGGCCTGTCAGCAACCCCAGGCTCCAGAATATTCTGGAATTGCCCCAGCCCAGCCTCTTCCCCAACTCCTTCCTCTTTGGTTGTGGCTTAGTTGGAATCCTCTTTCCTTCTGTTTGTCCTTCCTCAGCATCTGTCCCTTGGGTCTGCCAGCTGTGCCTGCCGATGTCTCCTTTGGGTGAAACTTTCTGACCCTGCCCCTGTTGTGCCCCTGATAGAATCTGTGTTACTGTAAAGAATCACCCAGGCTGGGCGCAGCGGCTCACGCCTGTAATCTCAGCACTTTGGGAGGCTGAAGCAGGTGGATCATTTGAAGTCAGGAGTTCGAGAACAGCCTGGCCAACTTGATGAAACCCTGTCTCTACTAAAAATACAAAAATTAAGGTTGGCCACTGTAGCTCATGCCCATAATCCTAGCACTTTGGGAGGCCGAGGCAGGTGGATCACCTGAGGTCAAGAGCTCAAGACCACCCTGGCCAACATGGCGAAATGCTTTCTCTACTAAAAATACAAAAATTAGCTGGGTGTGGTGGCAGCTGCCTGTAATCAGAGCTACTTGGGAAGCTGAGGCAGGAGAATTTCTTGAACCCAGGAGGCAGAGGTTGCAATGAGCCAAGATCATACCACTGCACTCTAGCCTGGGCGACAGAGTGAGACTCCGTCTGAAAAAAAAAAAAGAAAATTAACTGGGTGTGGTGACAGGCACCTGTAATCCCAGCTACTTGAGAGGCTGAGGCAGGAGAATCACTTGAACCTGGGAGATAGAGGTTGCACTGAGCCAAAATTGTGCCACTGCACCCCAGCCTGGGCGACAGAGTGAGACTCCATCTCAACAACAACAACAACAACAAAAATTACTCTTAGAACATTTTCCAGGTCAGGAAAGATGAGAACAGCTGGATAGACCTTTCCAGATATAAGACCCCCAAACCTAAATATGCCAGGTACTTTTAAGGCCCCTTTAAGGTGAGTAACTCCCCCTCTGCCCTTGGCCCAGAAAAGCTTGTTTCCAATAGGCTGTGGCTGGAGGGTGGGGAAATGCCCCATCCTTCACGGAATGTGTGGGATTGCAGGTCAGTTCCGTGGGGTACCTGCTTGCCCTAGCCACCAGTGAGTACCCACTGGAGAGAATGAAAAAAAAGCCAAAAGCACTCAAGCATGATATCAACAGATGAGCTTCAGTCAAATCAATGACTGCCTCCCACTGTTACAGAAACCGCCTTGGTCACAAGGGACTCTGGGCTTCTGGCTTGGGCCCCTGTCAACAAAGAAGGGATTCTTGTTGAAGAATCGTGGAAGGAGGAGGAGGCTGGGCATCATCTCTCAGCTTGGAGGAGGAGACGCCATTCTGGGGGCTGGGATCACCATGCCCCTTGCCCGCCTCGCACCTTGCTGCAGTCTGTAACCCTCCAGCAGCTCCTGCAGGCCTGGACGTCTTATCCTTCTCCTTAGCCCCAGGAGTGTGTTTCAGGAACTCTCCTCACCTCTGTGTCTTGTGTTTTGCAGTGATCAGGGCCAAAGCGGTCAGTGAGAAGGAGGTGGACTCTGGGAACGACATTTATGGCAACCCTATCAAGAGGATCCAGTATGAGATCAAGCAGATAAAGGTAATAGTGGCCGCCAGCGTCCCGGGCTGCACTGTGGGCACAGCTGTGGGGTGTTGGGGTTGGCAGAGAGCCTGGGTCCCTGGAACACGATCCGGCCACCTGTGGAGTAGAGCAGAGGATGAGGTCATCAAGCTGCAGATAGATCCGATTTCCCTTAATCCTCGAATGCCTGAAAAGTTGTGTGGAGATGACATGTTCCCCACAAGTTTAATTCCTTCAGAAACCTGTCCGGGCGTTTCGGCTCACACCTGTAAGCCCAGCACTTCCGGAGGCCAAGGTGGGCGGATCACTTGAGCTCAGGAGTTCAAGACCAGACTGGGCAACATGGTGAGAATCCATCTCTACAAAAAACCAGCCAGGCATGGTAGCACCCATCTGTGGTCCCAGCTATTCAGGAGGCTGAGGTGGGAGAATCGCTTAAGCCCAGGAGGCAGAGGTTGCAATGAGACATCTCACCACTGTATTCCAGCCTGGGTGACAGAGTGAGACCTTGTATTTTAAAAAAAAAAAAAAAAAGAAAAAGTAGCAGGAAGGGCAGGGCCTGGCCTGGGGCTTGATAGTAACTAACATGGTCTGTAAGAGAGAAGAAAATTCATGTCGCAGGTGGAGGGACAGCCATGTGATATGGTGGTAGTTGTAGTCATCCATATTTAATTTTGTTATTAAAAATGAAAAGTAGACCAGGCACAGTGTCTCATGCATATAGTCCCAGCACTTTGGGAGGCCGAGGTGAGTGGATCACCTGAAGTCAGGAGTTCAAGACCAGCCTGGCCAACATGGAGAAACCCCATCTCTACTAAAAATACAAAAATTAGCTGGGCCTGGTGGCAAGTGCCTGTGATCCCAGCTACTTGGGAGGCTGAGGCAGGAGAACACTTGAACCTGGGAGGCAGAGGTTGCCGTGAGCTGAGATTGCACCACTGCATTCCAGCCTGGGCGACAAGAGTGAAACTCCATCTCAAAAAAAAAAAAAAAGTAGTTGAAAATCAATGTTATCAGAAGGTCAGTGGAATGCTTTATCATCACATCTATGTCAGTTTAAGGGGATGACCTAGTCTCTCAGTGCCTGAGTCTCTTTCTTTACGAAGCAGGAAAGAGGATCTGCTCTTATGACCTCATAAAAGGGTCGTGAAAAGGCCAGTGCCAGTGCCAAGGAAATGCTTTTAGCCTTTTGGCAAATGATGTCATTTAGTACAGCATCAACATAACCTTTCTTGGTACAAGTTGGAGTGTCACTCTCAAGCCATTTGTCATGACATCAGGCATGCTCCCATTCCATTTGGGTTTGCTTATTGAAACTCTTCAGGGGGAAAAAAAACAGCCTCCTTGAGTGCTGAGAAAATGCCATTCTTCACCTAGGCAGCAGGTACATTCCTGAAAGGCTGTGAGTAAATCACATGTTGAGAAAGCAAACTCCTCTGGCCCATGGAGTTATGTCCTAATTCCTGAGGTGCCTGTCTGCTCTCATTGCCATCAAGTAGACAATATTTGATCAAAATTCCTAGAAATATGGGTTGGGCGGAGTGACTTATGCCTGTAATCCCAGCACTTTGGGAGGCCGAGGCAGGAGGATTACCTGAGCTCAGGAGTTTGAGACCAGCCTGGGTGATAGAGCAAGACCTCGTCTCTACTAATTAAAAAAAAAAAGCCGAGCATGGTGGCATGTGCCTGTAGTCCCAGCCACTCGGGAGGCTGAGGTGGGAGGATCACTTCAGCCTGGGAAGTTGAGGTTGCAGCCCGAGCCTGGGCAACAGAATGAGACCCTATCTCAAAAAAATAACTTCCTGGAAATATGCAAAACTCATGGTTCTTCATGGTGGTCCAGAGTCATGTGGAGGTACAGAAGCCCCTCCCCAGAGATTCAGAAATGACCTCACTGGGGCGGGGGGGGTGAGGGGACAGAGGTGTTGTCTGAGGATGTCATGCTCCAGATGACAGTCTTTTTTATTTTTTGAGATGGAGTCTCGCAGTCTCCCAGGCTGGAGTGCAGTGGCACGATCTCAGCTCACTGCAAGCTCCATCTCTTGGGTTCACACCATTCTCCTGCCTCAACCTCCCGAGTAACTGGGACTACAGGCACCCACCACCATGCCCAGCTAAATTTTTGTATTTTTAGTAGAGACGGGGTTTCACCATGTTAGCCAGGATGGTCTCGATCTCCTGACCTCATGATCTGCCCGCCTCGGCCTCCCAAAGTGCTGGGATTACTGGCGTGAGCCACCGTGCCCGGCACAGATGAGTCTTGTGCCCACCTGCTGTGATCTGCCACACTAAGAGTTGAGTGACTCCAAAGAATCACTTTGCTATAAGAAGTCTTTTTCTTTTCTTTTTTTTTTTGAGACAGAGTTTCTGTCATACAGGTGGGAGTACAGTGGCGCCATCTCGGCTCACTGCAACCTCCACCTCGCAGGTTCAAGCGATTCTCCTGCCTCAGCCTCCCAAGTAGCTGGGATTACAGGCGCTTGCCACCACGCTCAGCTAATTTTTGTATTTTTAGTAGAAACAAGGTTTTGCTACGTTGGCCAGGCTGGTCTCAAACTCCTGACCTCAAGCGATCTGCCCACCTCAGCCTCCCAAAGTGCTGGGACTACAGCCATGAGCCCAGCTGGAACGGTCCTTTTCTAATCCATGCAATTTGCGCTTCCTGGTCCTCTTGGGTGCTGGCTGTACCACAGATACAGGTTGTGCCGCCCGCGGTGTTCTGGATGGGAACGGAATTCAGCAACTGTGTGGCCTCCCTCTGCTTAGATGTCCTCCTCCTTGTCTTTCCAGATGTTCAAAGGGCCTGAGAAGGATATAGAGTTTATCTACACGGCCCCCTCCTCGGCAGTGTGTGGGGTCTCGCTGGACGTCGGAGGAAAGAAGGAATATCTCATTGCAGGTGCGTATGAGTGGGGCCATCAGCCGGAGGAGGCTCGCACAGAAGTGGGGCTGTTCCTAGATGCGGTCCAGGGCTCATTTCCCAGGCTCGGCGGGTGGGGAGGCGGAGTAGCTGAGGAACGGTAAGGTAGGGTACGGAGCCCTCTCGGCCACTTCCCATCAGAGAATGCTAGTGAATGTTCACCTACCTGCCAATTTCCTGGGAAATTTGGATTGGTGGACAAAAAAAGTGAGCATTTTTGCCTTCTGTTCCTAAAAGGGAGGCAAGTGCAGGATGCTGGAGGCATGCAGGGCAGAGAAACCCTTTCTGCTGTCGGGAGGGCCAAAAGCTTGGGTGACGTCTGTTGATACTATGCACAAGACCTGCTTGACTTATTCATTCATCTGTCTCCTTTTTTTTATTGTGGTAAAATATACGTAACAAAATGTAGCCATGTTAATTAACCACTTTCTTTTTTTTTTTTTTTTGAGATGGAGTGTCGCTCTGTCGCCCAGGCTGGAGTGCAGTGGTGCGATCTTGGCTTACTGCAACCTCCGCCTCTCGGGTTCAAGCGATTCTCCTGCCTCAGCCTCTCGAGTAGTTGGAATTATAGGCACGCACCACCACACCCAGCTAATTTTTGTATTTTTAGTAGAGTTGGGGTTTTACCATGTTGGCCAGGCTGGTCTCGAACTCCTGACCTCAGGTGATCCACCCGCTTCAGCCTCCCAAAGTGCTGGGATTCCAGGTGCGAGCCACCACGCCTGGTCAACCATTTTCAAATGTACACTTCAGTGGCATTAGATATATTCGCTGTTGTGCGACCATCACCACCATCTATCTCCACATCTTCCCAAACCAAAAGTCTGTCCCCGTTAAACACTAACTCCCCCATCTCTCTTCCCTCAGCCCTTGGCCACCTCCATTTTACTTTCTGTCTCTGTGGATTTGACTGCTCCAGGGGCCTCACATGGGTAGAACCCTGCAGTGTTTGTCCTCTCTTTCTGGCTTATTTCAGTAGCATCATGTTTTCAAGGTTCATTCACATTACAGCATACATCAGAATTTCCTTGCTCTTTTTTTTTTTTTTTTTTTTTTTTTGAGACAGAGTCTCGCTCTGTTTCCCAGGCTGGAGTGCAATGGCGCAATCTCGGCTCACTGCAACCTCCGTTTCCCAGGTTCAAGGGATTCTCCTGCCTCAGCCTCTCAAGTAGCTGGGATTATAGGCACATGCCACCACACCTGGCTAATTTTTTTTTGTATTTTTAGTACAGACAAGGTTCCACCGTGTTGGCTAGGCTGGTCTCGAACTCCTGACCTCAGTTGATCCGCCCACCTCGGCCTCCCAAAGTGCTGGGATTACAGGTGTGAGCCACCACACCCGGCCCAAAATGTCCTTACTTTTTAAGGATGAATAATATTTCATTGTATGAATGCAGCACATTTTGTTTATCGTTGCATCTCTTTGTTTATACTTTTTTTCTTTTTTTTTTGAGACACAGTCTTGCTCTGTTTCCCAGGCTGGAGTGTGATCATGACTCACTGCAACCTCGATCTCCTGGGGTCAAGTGATCCTCTCGCCTCAGCCTCCCAAAGTGCTGGGATCGACTACAGGTGTGTGCCACCACACCCAGCTAATTTTTTTATTTTTTGGTAAAGAAGAAGTCTCATCATGTTGCCCAGGCTGGTCTTGAACTCCGAGGCTCAAGCAATCCTCCTGCCTCAGCCTCCCGAAGTGCTGGGATTATAGGCGTGAGCCACTGTGCCCAGCCTATATTTTTATTCCTAAATAAAATTATTTCCCCTTACTTCCTTCTACCACCTCCCCTGCTTGCCCAGCTAGGCTGAACCACAGGAGGCCAGCACAGGATTCTCAATCTCAGCACTATTAACATTTGGGGATGGACCATTCTTTGGTGTGGGGGCCTACCTTGTACAGTATAGGATATTCAGCTGCATCCCTGGCCGCCACCCTCTACATGCCACAGCACCCGCTCCAGTCGCGGGGTCTCTGGACATTGCCACATGTGCCCAGGGGAGGTGGGGTAGATTGCCCCTGCTTGAGAACCACTGGGCTCAAAGAGCTTTCTGCAGTGATGGAAACGGTCTCTGCACCATCCAGTCCAGCGGCCCCCAGCCTTGTGGCTCGTGAGCACCTGAGATATGGCTAGTGCAGCCGAGGAGCTGAATTTTAAATTTTATTTCATTTCAACTAATTTTAGTTTAAATGTAAACAGCCACATGTGGCCGGCAGCCGCAGTCTAGCATGGCACTGACTCAGCCAGTTAAGGAACATTATTCCCCTCCTCCCTGGGGAAGTAGGAATCTGATCACAAACTTAAGAAGAAAAGAATAGACAAGGCCTGGTGCAGTGGCTCATGCCTGTAATCCCAGCACTTTGGGAGGTTGAGGCGGGTGGATTGCTTGAGGTCAGGAGTTCAAGACCAGCCTTGCCAACATGGTAAAACCCTGTCTATACTAAAAATACAAAAATTAGCTGGGCGTGGTGGCATGTGCCTGTAGTCCCAGCTACTCAGGAGGCTGAGGCACGAGAATCATTTGAACCCAGAGATTGCAGCAAGCTGAGATCACGCCACTGTACTCCAACCTGGATGACAGAGCAAGACCCCATCTCACACACAAAAAAAAAAAAGAAAGAAAAAAAAGAGAAGAGACAAGACAACTCCCCTAGCCTGGTACTATATTTTGTTCCAAAAGGCAACTGTAACCATAAACATATACTCCAAATCCAAATACCCATGATTGGGGGATTTTCTCCTGATTTAGGTTACATGTACTTTTTTCCCTTCTAAAAATCAACATGTGTTTAGTGGGCACCTCTTAGGTGCCCGGCCCCATGTTAGGGACAATGGGAGATTCCCACGGTGAGATCCTTGGCTCTGGTCATCATGGAGCACACAGATGTTCTGACTGGGGAGACTGGAAAAGAAAGCAGAGAAAATAGATTTTGCTTGTGGAGAATTGTGAATAGTGAGTGAATGCTTAGAAGGTGCAAAAGGGGCCGGGTGCGGTGGCTCACGCCTGTAATCCCAGCACTTTGGGAGGCTGAGACGGGCAGATCATGAGGTCAGGAGATCGAGACCATCCTGGCTAACACAGTGAAACCCCGTCTCCACTAAAAATACAAAAAAAAAAATTAGCCGGGTGTGGTGCCAGGCGCCTGTAGTTCCAGCTACTCGGGAGGCTGAGGCAGGAGAATGGCGTGAACCCGGGAGGCGGAGCTTGCAGTGAGCCGAGATCGTGCCACTGCACTCCAGCCTGGGCGACAGAGTGAGACTCCATCTCACAAAAAAAAAAATAAAATAAAAAAGAAGGTGCAAAAGGAAGAGACTCTCATCACAGGTCCAAGGGTCTAGACAGACTTGCTGCTGGGTGAAGGTGGTGTCCTTGCCTGTGGATGGGGAGGAGGTCATTGCAGGGAGGAAGATGCAGGGGTGTGAGTTGGGCAGGGAAGACTCCTGTTATCTCCCCTTGGGTAAGATCTTCCCTCCCTTCCTTAACACGCTCACAGCTCCTGCTTTGCTAGGTGTCTCGGTCATCAAGACTTCTGTCCCTCTCCTTGGGGATAATAGGAGACTTTCTCCCCCTTTTAAGATGCATTTCTGGACTTCCTAAAATGTTTTATTATGAGCACTTTTCTTATTCTTATTCTTTTTCCAAGACGGAGTCTCCCTCTGTTGCCCAGGCTGGAATGCAGTGGTGTGATCTTGGCTCACAGCAACCTCTGCCTCCTGGGCGATTCTCCTGCCTCAGCCACCCAAGTAGCTGGGATTACAGGCATGTGCCACCATGCCTGGCTAATTTTTGTGTTTTTAGTAGAGATAGGGTTTCGCCATGTTGGCCAAGCTGGTCTCAAACTCCTGGCCTCAAATAATCTACCCGCCTCAGCCTCCCAAAGTGCTGGGATTATAGGCACGAGCCACCATGCCTAGCCATGAGCACTTATTTTTTTTAACAGCTTTATTGAGATAGAAGTCACACTCTATTCAATTTATCCATTAAAAATGTACAATTTGGGCCAGGTATGGTGGCCCATGCCTGTGATCCCAGCACTTTGAAAGGCCAAGGTGGGAGAATTGGTTGAGGCCAGGAGTTCAAGACCAGCCTGGGCAACATAGTGAGATCCTGTCTCAACAAAAACAAAAATAATTAGCCAAGCATGGTGGCATACGCCTGTAGTCCCAGCTTCTCAGGAGGCTGAGATGGGAGGATCGCTTAAGCCCAGGAGTTTGAGGCCACAGTGTCATACCACTGCACTCCAAGACCTTGTTTAAAAAAAAAAAAAAAAATTTTATAATTCGGTGGTTTGTTTTTTTTTTTTTTGGAGACAGTCTCGCTCTATCCGTCTGACTGGAGCGCAGTGGCACGATCTTGACTCACTGCAATCTCTGCCTCCCGGGTTCAAGCGATTCGCATGCCTCAGCCTCCCAAGTAGCTGGATTACAGGTGTGTGCCCCCATGCCTGGCTAATTTTTGTCTTTTTAGTAGATACGGGGTTTCACCACGTTGGCCAGGCTGGTCTTTTTTTTTTTTGAGACAGAGTCTTGCTCTGTGTCCCAGCTGGAGTGCAGTGGCATGATCTCAGCTCACTGCAACATCCGCCTCCTGGGTTCAAGCAATTCTCTGCCTCAGCCTCCGGGTAGCTGGGATTACAGGCGCCTGCCACCACGCCCAGCTAATTTTTTTGTATTTTTAGTAGAGACAGGGTTTCACCATCTCGGCCAGGCTGGTCTTGAACTCCTGACCTTGTGATCCACCCGCCTCGGCCTCCCAAAGTGCTGGGATTACAGGCGTGAGCCACCGTTCCCGGCCATGCCAGGCTGGTCTTGAACTCCTGACTTCAGGTGATCTGCCCGCCATGGCCTTCCAAAGTGCTGGGATTACAGGCATGAGCCACCGCGCCCGGCCTACAATTCAGTGGTTTTAGTGTAGTCACAGAGTTGTGCAACAATCACTACAGTCAAAGAAATCCTGCATTCTTGTGCTATTACCCTCCTAACCCCCTTCCCCCTCCCCCAGCCCTAAGCAGCCACTGGTATGCTTCCCGTCTCTGTAGATTTCTCTATGCTGGGCTTTCCTGGGAACAGAATCATACGTGTGACCCTGTGTAACTGGCTTCTTTCATGTTTCCAAGGGTCATCCATGTTACAGTGTGTATCAGAATTTCATTCCTTTCTATGACTGAGTATTCCATTGTGTGGATAGACCACGTTTTGTTTATCCTGTCATCATTTGATGTGCATTTGGGTTGTTGGCACCGTTTGGCCGTTGTGACAAATACTGCAATGAACACTGGTGTGTGAGATTTTGCAGGGACCTGTTCTCATTTTTCCTGGGTGTATCCCTGGCAGTGGAATTGGTAGGGTGGGGGGTGGGGAGGGGTTGGGTGACTTTAGGTTTAACCATTTGAGGAGCTGCCAGACCGTTTTCCAAAGCAGCTGCACCATTTTACATGCCCAGTATTATTTATGATTTTTACAATAAGAAAAATAAAATCAAATGGAGAAGGGGAAGGGGACAAAAACCACCTGTGGTGCAAAGATCTTACCAGCTAACTAATGCCCTCAAAAAAACACAGAGGAGGCAGAAGAGCTGGGGTGGCCACACAGCACGCACAGTGGTGCGTGGCAGAGGCATGGTCTGCAGCGTGGTATTCGGGGGCTGCTGCAGCTGTGCACAGAACAGAGCACGGGAGGAAATTTCCCAGCGTGTTGGCATCTGCTGTGTCTCCTTTTCAGTTCTTTCCTGTATTTGTTAAACCTTTAAAATTATGGCATTTATTACATTTGTCATCAGAAAAATAAAATCTGGAGAGACAAGAAAGGAGACAGAATTCCCCGTGGTGCAGGGAACTTACTTCCAGTTTTCTGCATCCTCTTTTTGTTCTTATCCACAGGGAACAGCCTTTAAAGTGAAGTTCCAGCTGTCCCAGCTCAGTTTCCTCACACTGCCCTCTAGGGGCTTTCTGGCCAAACTGTAGAACTGCAGAAGGACGAAGGGTGGGGGTCCCATGCACAGAAGGACTCTTGGGTGCAAAAGTGACCTTGGTCTGAGCCAGCACCGGTGTCCAAACATACCCAGCTGAATCCTCGCCCATGCTGAAGCTCTCTGTTTTTGTTTTTGTTTAAGATGGAGTCTCTCTCTGTCACCCAGGCTGGAGTGCAGTGGCACAATCTCAGGTCACTGCAATCTCTGCCTCCCGGGTTCAAGCAATTCTCTTGCCTCAGCCTCCCAAGTAGCTGGGATGGGATTACAGGTGCGCAACACCACGCCCAGCTAATTTTTTTTTTTTTTTTTTTTTGAGACAGAGTTTCTCTTTTGTTGCCTAGGCTGGAGTGCAATGGCACGGTCTCGACTCACCACAACCTCTGCCTCCCAGGTTCAAGCGATTCTCCTGCCTCAGCCTTCCGAGTAGCAGGGATTACAGGCATGCGCCACCACGCCTGGCTAATTTTGTATTTTTAGTAGAGACAGGATTTCTCCGTGTTGGCCAGGCTGGTCTCGAACTCCTGACTTCAGGTGATCCGCCCTCCTCGGCCTCCGAAGGTTCTGGGATTACAGGCATGAGCCACCATGCCTGGCCTAATTTTTTGTATTTTTAGTAGAGATGGGGTTTCGCCACGTTAGCCAGGCTGGTCTTGAATTCCTGACCTCAGGTGATCTGCCCACCTCAGCCTCCCAAAGTGCTGGGATTACAGGTGTGAGCTGCCGCACCTGGGCGGCATTAAGTACATTCACAATGTTGTGTAACTATCACTATCTATTTCTAGAAGTTTTTCATCATCCCAAACTGAAACTCTGTCCCCATTAACCAATAATTCCTTATTCCTCTGTTTGCCCAGCCCCTGACAACCACCTTTCTACTTTGTCTCCACGAATTTGCCCATTCTAGGCACCTCGTACAGGTAGAGTCATACCTCCTTCCATAGCTGAAGCGTTGCACTTAGCATAATGTCCTCAAGTTCATCTATGTTGTAGCATAGGTCAGATTTTATTTTATTTTATTTTATTTATGAGACAGAAGCAACAAAGCCCAGGCTGGAGTGCAGTGGAGCGATCTCAGCTCGCTGCAACTTCTGCTCCCCAGGTTCAAGCAATTTTCCTGCCTCAGCCTCCTGAGTAGCTGAGGTTACAGGCATGTACCACCATGCCCAGCTAATTTTTGTATTTTTTTAGTAGAGACGGGGTTTCACCATGTTGGTCAGGCTGGTCTTGAACTCCTGACCTCAAGTGATCCGCCTGCCTCGGCCTCCCAAAGTGCTGAGATTACAGGCTTGAGCCACTGCACCCACCTGGCAGATTTTATTTCTTTTTATGTGAATACATTTTAAAGTTTCCAAAATATGTAATATTCTTCTAAGTTGAATTCTATATATGTTTTCAAATTGTTAACATTTCCATTAACTTTATAACTTAGACACTACTTAGTATCTCAAGGAGGAGGCACGAGGTTTTGATGAGGACACAGAACTAAAGGTGCCAAGTGCGAACAGTTTCTTGCATAAATAAGGAAATGGGCTGACCATAGTGGCTCACACCTGTAATCCTAGCATTTTGGGAGGCTGAGGCAGGAGGATGGCTTGAGTTTAGGAGTTCAAGATCAGCCTGGACGATACAGCAAGACCCCATCTCTACAAAACAGGAAGGGAGGGAGGAAGGGAGGAAGGAAGGAAGGAAGGAAGGGAGGGAGGGAGGGAGGGAGGGAGGCAGGGAGGGAGGGAGGGAGGGAGGGAGGCAGGGAAGAAGGGAGGAAGGGAAGGAGGGAGGGAGGGAGTGAAGGGAGGCAGGGAGGGAGGGAGGCAGGGAGGAAGGGGGAGGGAGGCAGGGAGGAAGGGGGAGGGAGGAAGGGAGAGAGGGAGGGAGGCAGGGAAGAAGGGAGGCAGGGAGGGAGTGAAGGGAGGCAGTGAGAGAGGGAGGGAAACAGGGAAGAAGGGAGGGAGGAAGGAAGGAAGGAAAGAAAGAAGGAAGGAGAGATGAGCTGGGTGTGGTCACGTGCACCTGTAGTCTTGGCTACTTGGGAGGCTGAGGCAGGAAGATCCCTTGAGCTCAGGCATTTGAGGCTGCAGTGAGCTAGGACCGCACCGCTGCACTCTAGCCCAGGTGGCAGGGCGGGACCCTATCTCTGTTTTGAAGAGAAAAAGATAACAACTAAGTGTCATGAAAAGATGTGAGGAAATACAATGAGATGCCCGAGTGAAGGCTCTGAAAACACACCTGCTCCAGTTCGAATGTGTGCTCTGACACCTGACTCGTTAAAGTCCTTGGCCAAGTGACTTTACCTGTCTGTGCCTCCCATGCCGATACGTATGTGGGGGACAACGACAGTAGTATCTGCCCCACGAGGGGTTGTTGAGAGGATGAAAGTGGGAGTAGGAAATGATGATCACAGAGCTGCTGGTTATCTTGGTCAGGCCTCACTCAAGGGCAGCTGATAATTTTATGTCTTACATTGGAGATGATAGTGACCCATGCACGCAGCACAGCACAGCATGAAAAGCTGGTGAGTCGATACAGTCATACTGAAGGTCTAAGGAGGGCTAGGGTAGCCTGTAGCAGAATGAGCGTGAAGGCTCTGCTGAAAGGGCATTGCTCCCTGGACCTGTGGCAGGATCCTCGGTAGAAAGCTGACATTGAAAGATTTTGAAGAGCTTTAGTTAAAAAGTTAAAAACAGCCCAGCGCATTGGCTGACGCCTGTAATCCCAGCACTTTGGGAGGCCGAGGCGAGTGGATCATGAGGTCAGAAGATCGAGACCATCCTGGCTAACACGGTGAAACCCCGTCTCTACTAAAAATACAAAAAATTAGCCGGGCATGGTGGCGGGCGCCTGTAGTCCCAGCTACTTGGGAGGCTGAGGCAGGAGAATCACTTGAACCTGGGAGGTGGAGGTTGCAGTGAGCCGAGATTGTGCCACTGCACTCTAGCCTGGGTGACAGAGCAAGACTCTGTCCCCGCCCCCCAAAAAAAAAATAAATAAAAATAAAAAAACCAATGTTGGCAAGGCTATGGGGTAAAGGGAAGGCTTAGGAACACTTATATGCTGTTGGTGGGAATGTAAATGAGTTCACCCACTGTGGGGCACACTTTGTAGATTTCTCAAAGAACTGAGAAAACAACCAGCATCTGACCCAACAGTCCCACTGCTGGGTGTATACCCCACTGCGCCGTATGTTCATTACCACATTATTTGCAATAGCAAAGACACGGAATCAACCCAAGTGCCCATCAATGGTGACTTGGATAAGGAAAATGCGGCGTATATATACTATGGAATACCATGCAGCCGTAAAAAGGAAGGAAATCATGTCCTTTGCCGCGACAGGAGTGCAGCTGGAAACCACTATCCTAACGGAACTAATGCGAAAACAAAACCAAATACCACATGTTCTCACTTAAAAGTGGGAGCTAAACATTGGGTACACATGGTCATCAAAATGTGAACAAGAGACACTGGGGAATACAAGGAGGCGGTAGGGAGGAAGCAGGGTAAGGGCTGAAAAAATACTACCTATTGGGCGCTATGCCTACTACCTGGGCGATGGATCCGTTCATATTCCAAACCTCAGGGACACACAATATACTCATGTAACAAATCTGCACATGGACTTCCTGTTTCTAAAAATCAACAAAGACTGTGTGAGACCTGCCCAGTGGCCAGCTGGCTGTATATCTTCTCCACCAATGAGGCTGCATTACTTCATCCTCCTCTCCCTGGGAGGGGCAGCAGGGGTGGGGCCGTTAATGGCCACAGTGGCTGACTCACCTCGTGGCGAGAGGAACCTCTCTCATCTGACTTCTTTCCCAGCTTTGGTCAGATGACTCCACGTTGAATCTGGCATTTATTTCCTGAGGCAGGAACCTAGATCTAGTTTGCCTCAAGTCAGGATAGGCCCTTTATCCAGGGGCTAACCAGAAATCGCAGGGCACAGTGAACCACTCAGCTCGGGCTGGCTGTGGCCGGTGAGTGACTGCATGGCCTGAGCAGGCCACCTCCTCCTGGGCTGATGACTCAGCCTCACGTGTCGAGTCGGGCACCGGGAGACTCATACAGAATTGACCCTGTAATTTTCTTCCACATTCCTCTTCTCCAAAAGGAAAAATGAACATACAACGCTTTGTTACAAATTTTAATTCCTGGTTTTCTATAACCAAGACTCATGCCTCGCTTTTCTCCAAGACAGACATAAGTAGAACATTGCTACAGACGCTCATGGTGTGTACGCCCAAGCAAGTCTTAATCAGACCAGAGGGGGTCCTCTCCACA
The DNA here is from genome assembly GCF_028878055.3 of Symphalangus syndactylus. Classification (NCBI taxonomy): domain Eukaryota; kingdom Metazoa; phylum Chordata; class Mammalia; order Primates; family Hylobatidae; genus Symphalangus; species Symphalangus syndactylus. Next base: position 12,869,197 of record NC_072436.2, on the reverse strand, counting down.
TTTATACGTGACAGCCACGTTCACGTTAGCCCAATAACTAGGACCATTGAAAAGATACAATATTTTGGCTGGGCGCAGTGGATCACTTGAGGTCAGGAGTTCAAGACCAGCCCAGCCAACATGGTGAAACCGCGTCTCTACTAAAAAATACAAAGATTAGCCATGAGTGGTGGCGCGTACCTGTAATCCCAATTTCTTGGGAAGCTAAGGCAGGAGAATTGCTTGAACCTGGGAGGCGGAGGTACCAGTGAGCCAAGATGGCACTGCCGCACCACTCCAGCCTGGGTGACAGAGCAAGACTCCGTCTCCAAAAAAAAAAAGAAAAGATACAATTTTCACTTCATCTCTTCCTGCCATTGCTTACCTCCTGAGGAAGCCAGAATTGGTGGTAAAAGGCCAAAAGAGAAGATGGCAGGAAAAGGCAGAATGTGAAGCAAATCATTAGAACAAGCACGGGTGTGTCTCATCAGTAAACTTATTGAGCAATTACTATGTGCAGGGAACTGAGGAAACAAAAGGGTTAAGACACAACCCTTACCCTCTATACTTACTCTCTGATTAAGGAGCGAGATGCAGAAGAAGGCAAATCTAATATAAAGTGGGAGTTAATGCTGGTCAAGTGATACATACAGTGGAAATCACCATAGAAGCTGGGAAGCCAGGGTAGAGCTTCAGCCTGTCTGTGGTGGCAGGTGCCCAGGCTGGACAGGGAAGGGGCTGCAGTATACCTGTACGGGCACCAAATGCCAGGATCAGCCAGGATACAGGAATGGGTTCCTTCCCATCTGTCTGTTTTGCTCCTTCCTGATCTATTCTGAACTCACAGAAAATAGCCATAGGTCTAGCGGGGAAAGTTATATATCTAATTTTGATTTTTTTTTTTTTGAGACGGAGTCTTGCTCTGTTGCCCAGGCTGGAGTGCAATGGCACGATCTTGGCTCATTGTAACTTCCACCTCCCGGGTTCAGGCGATTCTCCTGCCTCGCCTCCTGAGTAGCTGGGATTACAGGCATGCACCACCACCCCCAGCTAATTTTTATATTTTTAGTAGAGACGGGGTTTCACCATGTTGACCGGGTTGGTCTCGAACTCCTGACCTCAAGTGATCTGCCCTCAAGTGATCTGCCCACCCTGGCCTCCCAAAGTGCTGGGATTACAGGCGTGAGCCACCATGCCCAGCTAGTTTTGAATTGTTTAAGGCCACCCAAACATTTACCTTGTGAAGTTATAGGATTTGGAATAAATGTTACAGGAGTAATTCTGCTTTCTCATCCTGTTCTGCACCTGGAATGTCACGTAAGTCTAAACGGAGAAAAGGACCCGAAGGTAAAGGAACAGGTAGAACAGGAAGTGCGAGCATAAGAATTCAAACCCAGGGAGCTGGCACAATGAGTGCCCCGTACCCAGGACAATGGAGGCCACTTGTGCCTGCTTGAAGCCTCAGGCAAGCCATCCGCATTTCCATGGCACAGGGGTGCAGTCGGTGAGCTGCGTTAGTCCTTTGCTGGGCTGTTTCTGTTAGTGGATCCTCTGAGGCTGGTGCTGTGCCTGAGATCATTAAGTAAGATGCGCTGAAACTTTGTCAAACAAAAGTGCTTAGGGCACAGCCTGAGGCTCTGTCTGCTTTTCAAGGAATTGCCCATCAGTCTCTGCCAGGCGTGGGTGCTCATCACTGACACCTGTGTCTCTTCACAAGGGGCTGTTGTAGCAGGAGGAATGAGGTTTTTTTTTGTTGTTTTGTTTTGTTTTGTTTTGGAGACAGAGTCTTACCCTGTCACCCCGGCTGGAGTGCAGTGGCTTGATCTTGACTCACTGCAACCTCTGCCTCCTGGGTTCAAGTGATTCTCCTGCCTCAGCCTCCTGAGTAGCTGGGACTACAGGTACCTGACACCACACCCGGCTAATTTTTTGTATTTTTTTTATTTTATGTATTTATTTGAGATGGAGTTTTGCTCTTGTCACCCAGGCTGGAATGTAGTGGCATGACCTCTTCTCACTATAACCTCTGCCCACTGGGTTCAAGCGATTCTCCTGCCTCATCCTCCCGAGTAGCTGGGATTACAGGTACCCACGACCATGCCCAGCTAATTTTTGTATGTGTAGTAGAGACGGGGTTTCACCATGTTGGCCAGACTGGTCGCAAACTCCTGACCTCGAGTGACGTCCCTACGTCAGCCTCCGAAAGTGCTGAGATTACAGCCATAAGCCACCGTGCCCTGCCTGAAAGATTAGTTTTTATTTTATTTATTTTTTATTATTTTCTTTTTTGAGATGGAGTCTCGCTCTGTCGCCCAGGCTGGAGTGCAGTTTGCAATCTTGGCTCACTGCAACCTCCACCACCCCCCGCCCGGGTTCAAGCGATCCTCCCGCCTCAGTCTCCTGAGTAGCTGGGATTACAGGCATGCATCACCACGCCTGGCTATTTCTTTTTGTATTTTTAATAGAGACGGAGTTTCACCATGTTGGCCAGGCTGGTCTCGAACTCCTGACCTCAAGTGATCCGCCCACATCAGCCTCCCAAAGTGCTAGGATTACAGGCACGATCCACCACACCTGGCCTGAGGGATGAGTTTTTAAATGATTTCCATAGCTGTCATTAGGTTCTGTCAGCCACTGGAACACACTCCTTTGTTCTTTTCCTCCTGCTTGGAAAACGCCAAGGCTGTTGCCAAGGTAGTATCTTCAGCAAAGGAAGGAGGCAGCTGAGTCGGGAGCCCGAAGTACAGAAAGAAGCCACAGCTCATCACGCCTGATGAAGGGAATTCAGAGCAGATTCCTAATTTTCAAAAATTCCATGCTTTGGCTCTTCATAATGGAAAAATGCAGAATTATAAGTTTAAACTCAAATGGGAGAAACAACTGTGAATTAATATTTTGTGAAAAACAAAACAGTAAACAATACAATCTACATACTGCATGACATTTTGTGTGTGAAGATGCACATAGAAGAGAATATTGGCCGGGCGCAGTGGCTCACACCTGTAATCCCAGCACTTTGGGAAGTCAAGGTGGCAGGATCACTTGAGCTCGGTTCAAGACCAGCGTGGGCAACATGGTGAAACATCGTCTCTATCCTTTTTTTAGAATAAAATTTAATTTAAAAGAATATTGGGGCCAGGCGTGGTGGCTCATGCCTATAATCCTAACACTTTGGGAGGCCAAGGTGGAGGTATTACTTCAGCGCAGAAGTTTAAGACCAGCCTGAGTAACATAGCAAGACCCCATTTCTACAAAAAAAATATAAAAAATTAGCCGGGCGCGGTGGCTCACGCCTGTAATCCCAGCACTTTGGGAGGCTGAGGCGGGTGGATCACGAGGTCAGGAGATCGAGACCACGGTGAAACCCCGTCTCTACTAAAAAAATACAAAAAAATTAGCCGGGCGTGGTGGCGGGCGCCTGTAGTCCCAGCTACTCGGAGAGGCTGAGGCGGGAGAATGGCGTGAACCCGGGAGGCGGAGCTTGCAGTGAGCCGAGATTGCGCCACTGCACTCCAGCCTGGGTGACAGAGCAAGACTCCGTCAAAAAAAAAAAAAAAAAAAAAAATATAAAAAATTAGCAGGGCGTGGTGGTTCACACCTATAGTCCTAGCTATTCAGGAGACCAAGATGGGAGGATCACTTGAGCTTGGGAGGTCAAGGCTGCAGTGAGCTATGATCATACCATTGTACTCTGGCCTGAGCAACAGAGCAAGACTGTCTCAAAACCAATAGTGGAATATTGGAAGGAAATATATCAAAATATTAGCTGTGGGTAATTAAAGTAGGGAAGTTTTTTCTTTTCTTTTTCTTTTTTCTTTTTTTTTTTTTTTAGATGGAGTCTCGCTCTGTCGCCCAGGCTGGAGTGCAGTGGCACGATCTCGGCTCACTGCAACCTCTGCCTCCCGGGTTCACGCCATTCTGCCTCAGCCTCCCGAGTAGCTGGGACTACAGGCACCCGCCACCACGCCCGGCTAATTTTTTGTATTTTTAGTAGAGACGGGGTTTCACCGTGTTAACCAGGATGGTGTCCATCTCCTGACCTCGTGATCCACCCGCCTCGGCCTCCCAAAGTGCTGGGATTACAGGCGTGAGCCGCCGCGCCCGGCCAGGAAGTTTTTTCTTGATTGTCTATCAGTGAACATGCATTATGGCTTTTTTTTTTTCCCACTTTTTATTTTTTTGAGACGGACTCTCGCTGTGTCACCCAGGCTGGAGTTCAGTGGCGTGATCTCGGCTCACTGCAACTTCCGCCTCTGGGGTTCAAAAGCGATTCTCCTGCCTCAGCCTCCCAAGTAGCTGGGATTACCAGCGTGTGCCACCACACCCGGCTAATTTTTTGTGTTTTAGTAGAGAGGGGGTTTCATCACATTGGCCAGGCTGGTCTGGAACTCCTGGCCTCGAGATCCACCCGCCTCAGCTTCCCAAAGTGCTGGGATTACAGGAGTGAGCCACCGTGCCTGGCCACCCATTATGTTAAACTCAGAATAGACAGTGCACAGGATTGTTACAATGAAATCCCAGTGCCCCTGCGCCGGGTGGAGGAGTTGGGCAGGAGGAGGACTTGTCCCTCTCCCTGAGCTTGGTGATCCCCATCTTTCCGCAGGAAAGGCCGAGGGGGATGGCAAGATGCACATCACCCTCTGTGACTTCATCGTGCCCTGGGACACCCTGAGCACCACCCAGAAGAAGAGCCTGAACCACAGGTACCAGATGGGCTGCGAGTGCAAGGTAAGCAGGTCCCGCGTCTGCTGGAGCATTGCCTCCTCCCACCGTCTCCAGATGGACAGCAGGGGTTTTGATCCTTGGCTTTCCAGGGCCTGTTAATCCCCGGCTCCTGATTTAAGACCAGGCTCTGGGAAGGTAGAGTCATCCCAAGAGTAAGGCTGTCTGGCTGGGGACAGAGCCCCTGGTCCCTGGAGAGCCCTGAGGCACACCTCTGTCAAGGGATGTCTGGAGGCCGGGCGCTGCAGGTCACTTGAGGTCGGGAGTTGGAAATCAGCCTCACCAACATGGCGAAACCCTGCCTCTACAAAAATACAAAAATTAGCCGGGTGAGGTGGCGCACGCCTGTGATCCCAGCAACTTGGGAGGATGAGGCTTAAGAATTGCTTGAATGTGGGAGGTGGAGGTTGCAGTGAGTTGAGATCATACCACTGCACCCCAGCCTGGGTTGACAGAGTGAGACTCTGTCCCCCAAAAAAAGAGGGGGATGTCTGGAAGGCTAGGAGATTTGAGAGTAAGAGCATGAATTCAGCTCTGTTACCTGTAGCTTCCAGAAAAAGGAGCTGTATGGGGAGAGAGAATATGGTCCCATGGATAATTTTCTACAAATGTGCAAGTGCAAACGCTTGTGTGGCTTATGAGAAGGCACTGCAGGCCTTACGCTTTTCCCAACATTCCCGACATTTTCACACCTGGGTCGGTGTCTACGTGGGGTCTGTGTGTTGAGAACACCTGAACACCTGCTCCTCTTACAATGAGCCCGGAGGCTGTGCCAGGCACAGCTGGAGCAGCGCAGCGCTTAGATGTGGCTGTGGAAGGTGAGATCGCCGCCTCCAGGGCTCCCAGGCTGGCTCTTACCCTGTGGGCTCCTAGCACCCTATCCCACCCTCCCCGCAGGAAGCATTGCCGAGTGCTGGGCACCTCCCACCCTGGGTCACTCCCAGTGAGTCTGGGACCAGGACACTCTGGCGAGGCTGTGGGGATTGGCCTTCCCTGGGGAGCTGCCTGGGGCTGCCCTCCCTCCTGACGGCCGCCAGCCCCTTCTCGGCATGTTCAAAACAGGAGCTCCGAACTCATAGTCTCCAGCCACACGTATGTTAAGTGAGACTCCTCTGTGGCATGAAATCAAAAGCAAGTTCTTCCTTTTCCTTTCCATGGTGGTGAAGGCGGTCATCCTCTTGTAGCCCAGGGTTCCTTGGCCAAGTTGCTAGTTGCCGATGACCTCAGGGCTCAGCTTGCGCAATTCCCAGCCTTTTCACTGGGCTGGAATCTGTCTCCAGGAAACCCAGGCCCTTTTATTATTGTTGCTGTGTCCCCCAGAGGGGAGGGCCAAGCTGAGGCCATTCTCTCCTGCTCAGGAAGGTAGAAGATGGCCCAAAGGGAAGCACACCTGCAGTAGGAGGGGGGGCAGTGGTGGGCGGGGCACAGCTTCCCTGCAGGTAAGACTCCCTCACGGGCCAGCCCCTGCAGGAGTTGTGGGTCTCGGGAGAGGCTGCCATCCCTGCACACCGCAGGTAGGCACATCGCCAGGTTCTGGACATGCCCTCGGAGCAGCCTCCGCCCACCCCTTCCTGGGTCCCTGACTCCGTCCGCCTCTGTGTGCCCCTCCCCAGATCACACGCTGCCCCATGATCCCGTGCTACATCTCCTCCCCGGACGAGTGCCTCTGGATGGACTGGGTCACAGAGAAGAACATCAACGGGCACCAGGCCAAGTTCTTCGCCTGCATCAAGAGAAGCGACGGCTCCTGTGCGTGGTACCGCGGCGCGGCGCCCCCCAAGCAGGAGTTTCTCGACATCGAGGACCCATAAGCAGGCCTACAACACCCCTGTGGCCAACTGCAAAAAAAGCCTCCAAGGGTTTCGACTGGTCCAGCTCTGACATCCCTTCCTGGAAACAGCATGAATAAAACACTCATCCCATGGGTCCAAATTAATACGATTCTGCTCCCCCCTTCTCCTCTTAGACATGGTTGTGGGTCTGAAGGGAGACGTGGGTCCAAGGTCCTCATCCCATCCACCCTCTGCCAGGCACTATGTGTCTGGGGCTTCGATCCTTGGGTGCAGGCAGGGCTGGGACACACAGCTTCCCTCCCAGTCCCTGCCTTGGCACCGTCACAGATGCCGAGCAGGCAGCACTTAGGGATCTCCCAGCTGGGTTAAGGCAGGGCCTGGAAATGTGCATTTTGCAGAAACTTTTGAGGGTCATTGCAAGACTGTGTAGCAGGCCTACCAGGTCCCTTTCATCTTGAGAGGGGCATGGCCCTTGGTTTCTGCAGCTTCCACGCCTCTGGCCCTAGTGTAGCACTCCCTGCCCCTGGCAAGTGCCCCCATCGCCCCAGTGCCCACCATGAGCTCCCAGCACCTGACTCCCCCCACATCCAGGGGCAGCCTGGAACCAGTGGCTTGTTCTTGAAGGGGCCCCATCAATCCTATTAATCCTCAGAATTGCAGTGGGAACCTCCCTCTGAGCCTTGTAGAAATGGGAGCGAGAAACCCCAGCTGAGCTGCGTTCCAGCCTCAGCTGAGTCTTTTTAGTCTCCTGCATCCCCCGCCCACCTGCTCCCCAGCTTGCAGGGGGAATCGGTGAGGTCCTGTCCTGAGGCTGCTGTCTGGGGCCGGTGGCTGCCCTCAAGGTCCCTTCCTGAGCTGCTGCGGTTGCCATTGCTTCTTGCCTGTTCTGGCATCAGGCACCTGGATTGAGTTGCACGGCTTTGCTTTATCCAGGCTTGTGTGCAGGGCCTGGCTGGGCTCCCCATCTGCACATCCTGAGGACAGAAAAAGCTGGGTCTTGCTGAGCCCTCCCAGGCTTAGTGTTCCCTCCCTCAAAGACTGACAGCCATCGTTCTGCATGGGGCTTTCTGCACGTGACGCCAGCTAAGCGTAGTAAGAAGTCCAGCCTAGGAAGGGAAGGATTTTGGAGGTAGGTGGCTTTGGTGACACACTCACTTCTTTCTGAGCCTCCAGGACACTTTGGCCTGTTTTAAGAGACATCTTATTTTTCTAAAGATGAATTCTCAGATGATAGGTGAACCTGAGTTGCAGATATACCAACTTCTGCTTGTATTTCTTAAATGACAAAGATTGCCTAGCTAAGAAACTTCCTAGGGAACTAGGGAACCTATGTATTCCCTCAACGTGGTTTCCCGAAGACAGTGATGTGGGGGTTAGGATAGGAAGAAGTTTCTCGGTAATGATGAGGAGAATCTCTTGTTTCCTCCCACCTGTGTTGTAAAATAAACTGACGATATACAGGCACATTATGTAAACATACACACGCAATGAAACCGAAGCTTGGCGGCCTGGGACTGGTCCTGCAAAATGCTTCCAAAGCCACCTTAGCCTGTTCTATTCAGCGGCAACCCCAAAGCACCTGTTAAGACTCCTGACCCCCGAGTGGCCTGCAGCCCCCATGCCCACCGGGACCTGGTCAGCACAGATCTTGATGACTTCCCTTTCTAGGGCAGAATGGGAGGGTATCCAGGAATCGGCCCCTGCCCCACGGGCGTTTTCATGCTGTACAGTGATCTAAAGTTGGTAAGATGTCATAATGGACCAGTCCATGTGATTTCAGTATATACAACTCCACCAGACCCCTCCAACCCATATAACACCCCACCCCCGTTCGCTTCCTGTATGGTGATATCATATGTAACATTTACTCCTGTTTCTGCTGATTGTTTTTTTAATGTTTTGGTTTGTTTTTGACATCAGCTGTAATCATTCCTGTGCTGTGTTTTTTATTACCCTTGGTAGGTGTTAGACTTGCACTTTTTTAAAATAAGGTTTCTGCATCGTGGAAGCATTTGACCCAGAGTGGAACGCGTGGCCTATGCAGGTGGATTCCTTCAGGTCTTTCCTTGGTTCTTTGCTTTCATTCGTCTCCCGTCTTTGGTTCTCCAGTTCAAATTATTACAAAGTAAAGGATCTTTGAGTAGGTTCGGTCTGAAAGGTGTGGCCTTTATATTCGATCCACACACATTGGTCTTTTAACCACGCTGAGCAGAAAACAAAACAGGTTAAGAAGAGCTGGGTGGCAGCTGAGAGAGGAAGCCGCTCAAATACCTTCACAGTAAATAATGGCAATATATATATAGTTTAAGAAGTCTCTCCATTTGGCATCGTTTAATTTATATGTTATGTTCTAAGCACAGCTCTCTTCTCCTATTTTCATCCTGCAAGCAACTCAAAATATTTAAAATAAAGTTTACATTGTAGTTATTTTCAAATCTTTGCTTGATAAGTATTAAGAAATATTGGACTTGCTGCCGTAATTTAAAGCTCTGTTGATTTTGTTTTCGTTTGGATTTTTGGGGGAGGGGAGCACTGTGTTTATGCTGGAATATGAAGTCTGAGACCTTCCGGTGCTGGAAACACACAAGAGTTGTTGAAAGTTGACAAGCAGACTGCGCATGTCTCTGATGCTTTGTATCATTCTTGAGCAATCGCTCGGTCCGTGGACAATAAACAGTATTATCAAAGAGAACATGGGCTCTCTCCGTGTGGCTGTATCCGATGTTCAGAACGGCCACTTCCTAGCTCAGCCTCTGCAAGGAGCCTCTCCCGTCCGGCGGGAGGGGGCGCCCTGTGTCCTCCAGAGAAACAAGGCCAGTGAGCTCTGAGTCAAATGTGGGATGCAGACCAGGTGCGGTGGCTCACTTCTGACATCCCAGCATTTTGGGAGGCCGAGGCGGGTAGATCGTTTGTGCCGAGGAGTTCGAGACTAGCCTGGCCAACTTCGCAAAACCCCGTCTCTACAAAAAATAGGCGTGGTAGCATGTGCCTGTGGTCCCAGCTACTCAAAAGGCTGAGATAGGAGGATCACTTGAGCCCCGGAGGCAGAGGATGCAGTGAGCTATAACTGTGCCACTGCATTCTAGCCTGGGCAACAGAGTGAGAAACTGTCTCAAAAAAAAAAAAAAAAGAAAAGTGCGACGTGGTGGCAGAGATGGGTAAAAGCAAATGTGGTTTCCTTAGGTGGATGAAGAGGCAGAAGCGTAGGAGAGGGTCCCCTTCATTCAGCACATGCCTCTGGCTTTTTATTACAGAGACACGCAGAGCCATGCACCTGTCTCACAGCTTCGACACTGAGGGCTTCATGGCCAGCTTTAGACCTACACTCAGCCTTCACCCACCCTTCACGAAATTATTTGGAAGAAAAAATTCCAGGCATGAAGCAGTCTCATTTATAAATATTCCAGTACACATATGTTTAACAAACAAAAACTACTTTTTTTTTTTTTTTTGAGACGGAGTCAGGCTGGAGTGCAATGGCACGATCTTGGCTCACTGCAACCTCCGCCTCCTGGGTTCAAGTGATTCTCTTGTCTCAACCTCCTGAGTAGCTGGGATTACAGGTGCCTGCCAAAACGCCCAGCTAATTTTTGTATTTTTAGTAGAGACAGGGTTTCACCATGTTGGTCAGGCTGGTGTCGAACTCCTCACCTTGTGATCTGCCCACCTCGGCCTCCCAAAGTGCTGGGATGACAGGCGTGAGCCACTGCGCCCAGCCAAAAAATAAAAACTACTTTTAAAACCTTTTTCCAGGCCAGGTACGGTGGCTCACACCTGTAGTCCAAGCACTTTGGGAGGCCAAGGTGGGCGGATTGCTTGAGCCCAGGAGTTCAAGACCAGCCTGGACAACATGGAGAAACCCCAACTCTACAAAAAATACAAAGATTAGCTGGGTGTGGTGGTGCATGCCTGTAGTCCCAGCTACTCAGGGGGCTGAGGTGGGAGGATCTCTTGAGCCCAGGAGGTGGAGGTTGCAGTGAGCTGAGATCGCACCACTGCACTCCAATCTGGGTGACAGAGTGAGATCCTGTCTCAACAACAACAAAAAATCCAAAATAGCTTTATCACACGTCAAAAACTTACTTAGAATTCATCAATGTTATCAAATATCCAGTCAGTGTTCTGACATCTCTGACTGTCTCATAGACGCTTTTGTGTGGTTTATGAGTTTGAATCAAGACCCAAATAAGATCCATCCATTGCAGTTGGTTGATCTGACTCCTAGGTCTCTCTCTCTCTTTTTTTAAATAACTATTTTTTTTCCTCCAAGGTCACTTTGAACAGTGAGTTTGAAGCTCCCCCTTCGTTCTTTCTCTCTTTTTTTTTTTTTTTTTTTGAGACAGAGTCTCGCGCCATTGCCCAGTCTGGAGTGCAGCGGTGTGATCTCAGCTCAGTGCAACCTCTGCCTTGAGAGTAGCTGAGATTACAGGTGTGCACCACCACACCCGGCAAATTCTTGTATTTTTAGTAGAGACGGGGTTTCACCGTGTTGGCTAGGCTGGTCTCAAACCCCTGGCCTCAAGTGATCTGCCTGTGTTGGCCTCCCATAAGCCACCGTGCTTGGCCTCCCGGGTCTCTCTTATTCTCCAGGTTGTTTCTCCCTTCCCCCACCCTGTCCTCGTGCTGAGAAAGGCGTTCCCATCATAATTCAAACTTCAATCAAAAGTCACATAATGCTTCGCCATATGGACTTTTTTTTTTTTTTTTTTTTAGATGGAGTCTTGCTCTGTCACCCAGGCTGGAGTGCAGTGGCGCGATCTTGGCTCACTGAAACCTCCACCTCCCGGGTTCACACCATTCTCCTGCCTCAGCCTCCCAAGTAGCTGGGACTACAGGCACCTGCCACCATGCTTGGCTAATTTTTTGTATTTTTAGTAGAGAGGAGGTTTCACCGTGTTAGCCAGGATGGTCTCGATCTCCTGACCTTGTGATCCACCCACCTCGGCCTCCCAAAGTGCTGGGATTACAGGCCTGAGCCACCGCGCCCAGCCATGGACATTCTTTAATGGTGTATTTGAACAGTTAGCTGCCCCCTGGCCCATGTGCACACTTTGTTATGCAGAATCTGTTATTCCAGGGGCAGCCAGAAGAATCGTGTTTCCTACTGTGTGCAGTTACTGCTCAAAAAGCAAGAACAAACTTACGACATCTGAAGTTTGCTCCAATGTCACATTAAATGTGATCCACTTAATATCTACTGCAGAAATATTTGGATTGTTTCTTCTGTGTGTCCAAATATGTAGGGAAAGTGGTTGAGTGGTATACTATAATAATAATATCAAAACTTTCCATTTCATACAAATGAACTTATGTGGCATTTGCAGCCCACATTTGGAGTTTTAGTAAGCAGCCCTCCAGGTGATTTATACCCTTTTCATATATTTATGCATTTAAGTCAAACTTGACTTAAACTCATTATGGAAAATTTAAAACATATACAAAAATGCAGAGAATGGTATCACCAACTCCATGTGTCTATAATCTGTTTTCAACAATTATCCACGTTTTGCTGATCTTTGAAAATGATTTAAGATCAGTTTGTAGGCCGGGCGCCATGGCTTACACCTGTAATCCCAGCACTCTGGGAGGGCGAGGCGGGAGGATCACCTGAGGTCAGGAGTTTGAGACCAGCCTGGCCAACATGGCGAAATCTCGTGTCTACTAAAAATACAAAAATTAGGCCGGGCACGGTGGCTCACACCTGTAATCCCAGCACTTTGGGAGGCCGAGGCAGGCAGATCACCTGAGGTCAGGCGTTCAAAACCACCCTGGCCGATGTGGTGAAACCCCGTCTCTACTAAAAATACAAAAATTAGCCAGGCACAATGGTGGGCGCCTGTAATCCCAGGTACTCGGGAGGCTGATGCAGAATCGCTTGAACCCGGGAGGCAGAGGTTGCAGTGAGCCGAGATCGTGCCATTGCGCTCCAGCCTGGGCGACAGGAGCGAGACTCCATCTCAAAAAACAAACAAAACAAAACAAAACAAAAAAATTAGCTGGGCGTGGTGGTGCACGCCTGTAGTCCCAGCTACTCAGGAGGCTGAGGCAGGAGAATCGCTTGAACCCAGGCAGCGGAGGTTGCGATGAGCCGAGATCGCACCACTGCACTCCAGCCTGGGCAACAGAGCAAGACTCTGTCTCAAAAAAAAAAAAAAAAAAAAAGGAAAAAGAAAAAATCAGTTCGTAGACTCACATATGGGGTAACGACATTGTTAGGGACACAACTAGACACCATTATTTCCTCTGTCTTGTTTACCCTGTGAAAGAAAAATGCATGGGGACAGGTGAGGTCAGCCTCAACCCATCAACCAAGATGTGTGCACCCATCATGGAAAAGCAGCAAGAGACCCTGCAAGATCCAATCTGAAGGGACGTGGGGCCTGGTGGTGGAGCTGGGGAGCCACCAGGACTGGTTAAAGAACTTTGGAGCTGGCCGGGTGCAGTGACTCACGCCTGTAATCCCAGCCACTCGGGAGGCCGAGCTGGGAGAATCACTTGAACCCCAGAGGTGGAGGTTGCAATGAGCCAAGATGGAGCCACTGTATTCCAGCCTGGGCGGCAGAGTGAGACTCGGTCTCAAAAAAATAAATAAAAATAAATAAAATACTTTGGAGCTGATGGGAGAATTTGAGCCTAGTTATAGGACGCATAGTAGCAGTATCTTTTCCCTCCTAATTTTTAATGGATATTTTTACCTGATCTAACTTTAAAAAATAATTAAACCCGCAGGGCGCGGTGGCTCACGCTTGTAATCCCAGCACTTTGGGAGGCCGAGGCGGGCGGATCACGAGGTCAGGAGATCGAGATCACGGTGAAACCCCATCTCTACTAAAAATACAAAAAAATTAGCCGGGCGTGGTGGCGGGCGCCTGTAGTCCCAGCTACTCGGAGAGGCTGAGACAGGAGAATGGCGTGAACCCGGGAGGCGGAGCTTGCAGTGAGCCGAGATTGCGCCACTGCACTCCAGCCTGGGTGACAGAGCGAGACTCCGTCTCAAAAAAAAAAAAAAAAAAAAAAAAAAAAAATTAAACCCAAACAGTGGAATTACAATATTTTGGTAGCATCAATTTTATGATAGGCAATTTGCTATGACCATAGATTTTTTTTTTTTTTTTTGAGACAGTTTCGCTTTATCACCCAGGCTGGAGTGCAGTGGCACAATCTTGGCTTACTGCAATCTCCACCTCCTGGGTTCAAGCGATTCTCATGCCTCAGCCTCCCAAGTAGCTGGACTACAGGCATGCCACCACACCCAGCTAAGTTTTGTATTTTTAGTAGACACGGGGTTTCACCATGTTGGCCAGGATGATCTCGATCTCTTGACCTCATGATCTGCCCTCTCAGCCTCCCAAAGTGCTGGGATTACAGGCATGAGCCACCGCATCTGGCCGCCTTCTAACCATTTTTAAGTGTACAATTCAGTTAATTACACTTACAATGTTTTTATGGCCATCACCACTATTTCCAAAACTTTTTCACCACCCCCCAGAAACTCTGTAACCAGTATGCAATAACCCCCGCCCTCCTCCTCCTAGCCCCTGGTAACCTCCAGTCTACTTTCTGTCTCTATGGATTTGCCTGTTCTAAATATTCCATCATCCTGCATGATTCCACCTATGTTATGTCCAGCTCACTTAGCACGTCTTCAAGGTCCATTGGTATTATAGCATGGATCCATGCTTCCTTCTTTTTCACGGCTAATATTCCATTGTATCTGTTACATTTTGTTTATCTATTCATCCATCAGTAGACACTTGGGTTGCTTCCGCCTTTTGGCTATTGTGAATAATGTGGCTATAAACATGGGTGTGCAAATATGTGTGTCCCTGCTTTTAATTGGTATATATATACACACACACACTTAGTATATGTATATAGATATCTATACACTGTAGATATATGTAGATATATATCTACTATAGATATGTAGAGCCATATATGTATATTCAACATTAACCTACATTAATTAATTCAACATTAATCTTTGAAGGAAAGGACATTAAGCTTGTTTCAAATTCAGCTTCTCTGATTCAGCATATATATATCTAAACTACTATATATTTATATATCTATATATACAGTATATATGTATGTACACAGTATTATGTATAATTATTGCAATACAGGCCAAGCGCAGTGGCTCACGCCTGGAATCCCAGCACTCTGGAGGGCCAAGGAGGGTGGATCACCTGAGGTCAGGGGTTTGAGACCAGCCTGGTCAACATGGTGAAACCTCATCTCTACTAAAAACACAAAAAATTAGCTGGGCGTGGTGGCGCAACACCTGTAATCTCAGCTACTCGGGAGGCTGAGGCAGAAGAATCCCTTGAACCCGGGAGACGGAGGTTGCAGTGAGCTGAGATGGCGCCACTGCACTCCAGACTGGGTGACAGAGCAAGACTCTGTCTCAAAAATAAATAATGAAATTACAATATAATTATACATAATAGTACACAAATAAAATTGTATTGCAATAATTAAGTCTGGGAGCATAATTATATAGATAGTATCTATATCTACATACATAGTATATATGTGTATATACTACATATATGTACCGTATATATACTATGTATATACTACGTATATGTACCGTATATATACTATGTATATACTACGTATATGTACCGTATATATACTATGTATATACTACGTATATGTACCGTATATATACTATGTATATACTACGTATATGTACCGTATATATACTACGTATATGTACTGTATATATACTATGTATATACTACGTATATGTACTGTATATATACTATGTATATACTACGTATATGTACTGTATATATACTATGTATATACACTACATATATACACTACGTATATACTATGTCTATACTATGTATATATACTATGTCTATACTATGTATATATACTATGTCTATACTATCTATACACTATGTCTATACTGTATACATAGTGTATATATACACAGTTTATATAGAGATAGTATGTATAGTAGTCCTATGTTTCGCTTTTGGAGGAAGCACTGTCCTGTTTTCTGCAGTGACTGCACCATTTTACATGCCAACCAGCAGTGTCTGAGGGTTGGTCAGCTCTAAAGTTATTCTTCCTACACCTCCCAAAGTAGAATTCCAAAACCGCCTTGTTAGACCAGCCTGACAATTTACAATATTCATGGAAAGACACTTCCTAATATGTTCAAAATTCCAAGGTTAAGATGCCTGGAAGTTATATTAAAAAAATAGAACAGCTGTCTTTGCCACATCTACTGTGAGAATGAAGACCGTTCCCAGCAACCAACCCGTGGATATTCCAGAAAAGGTCAACGTTATTCTAAAGGAAAACACAGTTATTGGGAAGGGCCTGAGAAGAGCCCTGAGGAGGGACTATATTTATTTATTTATTTATTTAATTTATTTTTTTGAGACAGGGTCTCGCCCTGTCGCCCAGGCTGGAGTGCAGTGGCGCGATCTTGGCTCACTGCAACCTCTGCCTCCCAGGTTCAAGCAATTTTCCTGCCTCAGCCTTCCTAGTAGCTGAGACTACAGGCACATGCCACCACGCCTGGCTAATTTTTGTATTTTTAGTAGAGACATGGTTTCACCATGTTGACCAAGCTCATCTCAAACTCCTGGCCTCAAGCGATCCGCCTGCCTCTGCCTCCCAGTGTTGGGATTACAGGTGTGAGCCACCTCGCCAAGCCGTGAGGAGGGACATTAATCACGTCATTGTAGAACTCAGTCTCCTTGGAAGGGAAAAGAGGCTCCGGATTGACAAATGGTGGGGAAACAGAAGGGAGCCGGCTGCCGTTGGGACTGTTCGTACTCGTGTACGGAGCATGGTCAAAGGGGTTGCCCTGGGTTCCATTACGAGATGAGCTCTGTGGGTGCTCACTTCCCCCAGAAACGTTGTTATCCAGGAGAACACGACTCTTGTTGAAATCCAAAACATCTTGGGTGGAACATCCATCTGCAGGGTTCGGATGAGGCCAGGTGTTGCTTATTCAGTATCTCAAGCCTAGAATGTCGAATTAATCTTTGAAGGAGATGACATTGAGCTTGTTTCAGTCTTGTTCAAATTCAGCTGCTCTGATTCAGCAAGCAGCAACAGTTAAAAACAAGGATATCAGAAAATGTTGGGGTGCTGTCTACATCTCCTAAAAGGAACAGTTGTGCAGGCTGCTGAGGAAGTTCTAAAAGTTGTCCAGCTACAGAAACACAATGTTGGATGACTCCTCAGACCTATCCGTGATATTTAGATGATGCAATAAGAGACCTATAATTTGGAAAAAAAATTTTACAAAATCACATTGAAAATCACAAAGCATAAGCCATCTACACCTTTTTTTTTTTTTTTTTGAGACAGAGTCTCGCTCTGTCACCCAGGCTGGAGTGCGGTGGTGTGATCTCGGCTCACTGCAACCTCCACCTCCCAGGTTCAAGCAATTCTCCTGCCTCAGCCTCCTGAGTAGATGGGATTACAGGCAAATGCCACCACGCCCAGCTAATTTTTGTATTCTAGTTGAGACAGGGTTTCACCATGTTGGTCAGGCTGGTCTTGAACTTCTGACCTCAAGGTGATCCGCCTGCCTCGACCTCCCAAAGTGCTGGGATTAGAGGCGCAAGCTACTGCGCCCAGCCCATCTACACCTTTGCAGGGGATTCTGGAGAATTCCATGTAGCAGGATGACCTATGGAGACAAACTTGCCTCTCACCCGAGGCACCACTCACCTGTCTGTAGCCTGAGTGCTTCATCTATAGTTGGGACCTCTTGTCTGTGGGGCACGTGGTCCACCCCTCCAGCCTCAGCCCTCCCAATGGCCTCCTTTTCTTTTCTTTTTTTTTTGAGACGGAGTCTCGCTCTGTCTCGCAGGCTGGAGTGCAGTGGCACGATCTCGGCTCATTGCAACCTCCACCTCCCAGGTTCAGTGATTCTCCTCTTTATTTTCTTGAAGGTGCCAAGCTCGCTCCTGTCTCGGGCATTTTGTTCATGCTCTTCTCTCATTCCAGAACCTCCTTCCCTTGCTCCTCTTACAGCCGGCCTCTCCCCATCTTCCCACTTTCAACCGAGGTAGCGCATCCGCGCAAGAGTTTTCCCCGATGCCCCAGGCCAAGGTATTCTCCATCACCTCATCCTGCTCTTGGCCTGGTCACCATTGGTAATAATAATTATGCAAGTGTGTTCATTTGTTCATGACCTGCATGTTCTTAAGTCCTTTATGGGGAGAGTCCAGGGTTGATTCGCTCACCAGCATGTGGAACAGAGGAAATAAGAAATATTTGCTGGACGAATCAATTTGTTTGGTGCCACAGGGCCACAGGAAGGGGTGCCAGCCCCAAGAGAACAGTGAAGGCTTTGTGTGGCAGAGGCCTGGAGCCTTCTTCCCCAGGAGTCGGGGGCTGGAGCCCTTTAGCAAGTGCTTCCTAGGGAACCTTCAGGTCCCTCTGGGCAGAAAGGAGCCCAGAAGGGTGGATATTTTGGGGGAGATGGCTGGCACCAGAGATGGCTGGCACCAAGGGGGCTGGGACTGCAGGAGGCTGTGTGGGGCTGGGACTTGGAGGGAGGTGACGGAGCAAGGGGAAGGGCTGTCGAGTGTGAGCGTGAGAGTCGGTGGGTTTTGAAAGTGTGTGAGTGTGGTGGGGTGTGTGAGTGTGTGTGAGGATGTAAGAGAGAATGTATGTGTGCGTGTGTTGGGGGAATCCCTGGGAGCAAACTTATTGTGGAAAGGGTGGCATCCTGCCCAGCTGCATTCAGGGGAAGGACCTCTGCCAGCCTAGGGCACATATGGCTGAGGTGCCCCTTGAGCTTGAGAGCAGTACCAGGGGACTGATGCAGGGAATCCACAGACTAGAAGACCAGGGTGCACCTCCCCAAACAGCCGGCTGCCTGGAGTAGCTCTTTGGAGCCTGGGTAAACCCCTGGAAATCTGTCCAATTCAAAGGAGGCAGAGAGCCCCCAAAATGATTGAGGTTGGGAATTCCAACCATCGATGCGGGAGAGGTATTAAACTAATATAGTTTACCAAAACGAAACAAGAGAAAAGGCCGGGAGGCTGGGCGCGGTGGCGCACGCCTGTAATCCCAGCACTTTGGGCGGCTGAGGTGGGCAGATCACCTGACGCCAAGAGTTCAAGACCAAACATGGCGAAACCCCATCTCTACTAAAAATACAAAAATTAGCTGGGTGTGGTGGCATGCACCCGTAATCCCAGCTACTCTGGAGGCAGAGACACGATAATTGCTTGAACCTGGGAGGTGGAGGTTGCAGTGAGCTGAGATGGCACCACTGCACTCCAGCCTGGGCGACAGAGTGAGACTCCACCTCAGAAAAATAAAAAACAGAGAAAACTACAAAATATGTATCCTGACTTGTGCCAAAGCATCTCGGAGCAGCTGCTGCTCTTGCTAATGCCTTCTGTGGTCCCAGCTCCTGGCCGCCACCTGCCCGGGCCTGGGCTGCCACTGCACAGCCATTCTCCTGGCACGGTCAGATGTCTGAGAGTCAACACCATTTAGGAAGGATGACTTTCTCCACCCCTTCTGAGACTAGAAACAAAATGGAAGGGTCGTTAAGAATGGTGCCAAGCAGCCAAAAGAGCCACTTCCTTTGGGTACCAACAGGTGGCGTGGCGTCATGGCTTCTGTCTTCCCCAAGCGCCTGTGCCCAGCAGCTGCCTCTGCCTGTGTGTCTTCTGGGGCGATGCTAATGGCAGATTTCCTGAGAGCACTGTCCCATCTGCATGGATGGAAGGACGACATACTTCCTAAGGAAAGTGGCATCCCTCCCAAACCTGGGAACTCAGGTCTCCGTGGACCACACAGACACCTGAGAAAAGGTTTTGCATCAGAGGATGATGGCAGAGGCTCTACCAGTCTAGCAAGTCACCTGACTGATGTGAAGGGTTCCCCTAGAGCAGGAGGGACATCTGGGCTGAAAACCCTCATGTGAAATGGCCTGGGTCCCCCAGGCACTTGACACTCATGAAATGCAACCCCAGCGGGTGGAAAAGCAAGTCCACGATTGCACTCCCCTGCCAGGCTAGGGAGAAATGCTGCTATTGCTGGGCCGGGCGCGGTGGCTCACGCTTGTAATCCCAGCACTTTGGGAGGCCGAGGCGGGCGGATCACGAGGTCAGGAGATCGAGACCACAGTGAAACCCCGTCTCTACTAAAAAATACAAAAAAAAAAAAAAAAAAAGAAATGCTGCTATTGCAATTCAGGGGCAACACACCCACCCCCACAGACCTGAGGGTGGCTGCAACTGTCAGCCACACCCAAAGAATGCAGGGCAGGCTCACTGTGGATAAATGTTCGTGAAAGCACCACATGGAAATTGAAATATTTGAGATGAGACTGAATGATCTCTAAATCCTAAAAGAGAAAACTAGAGAAATGTTAAAGATGAAAGAATAAAATATTCTGTTATAGAAAGCTGTAACCAAAACGGATCACATTAGAACTTATCTCAAGAAAAAGGTGCATTAACAGAATAGTTGTATTGTCACCCAAAAATTACCTGGTCGGCTCCCTGCCTGGGAGGTCAAGGTAAGATGGACTCAACTCCTCTTCTGGTTTCACAGCCTGTAGAAGATGGCTGAGATTTGGGCTAATTTCGGGAGAGACCTAAGTTGCATTTCTTTTTTTTTTTTTTTTAAGACCAAGTCTTGCTCTGTTGTCCAGGCTGGAGTGCAATGGCTCGATCTCGGCTCATTTACAACCTCCGCCTCCCAGGTACAAGCGATTCTCCTGTCTCAGCCTCCCTAGTAGCTCGGATTACAGGCGTGCGCCACCATACCCAGCTAATTTTTGTATTTTTAGTAGAGACGGGTTTTCACCATGTTGGCCAGGCTGGTCTCGAATTCCTGACCTCAAGCGATCTGCCCGCCTCGGCCTCCCAAAGTGCTGGGATTACAGGCGTGAGCCACTGTGCCCAGCCTTTTCTTTTGAGACAGAGTCTCATTCCGTCGCCCAGGCTGGAGTGCAGTGGCGCCATCTCAGCTCACTGCAACCTCCGCCTCCTAGGTTCAAGGGATTCTCGTGCCTCAGCCTCCTG
This sequence comes from Symphalangus syndactylus, assembly GCF_028878055.3. Classification (NCBI taxonomy): domain Eukaryota; kingdom Metazoa; phylum Chordata; class Mammalia; order Primates; family Hylobatidae; genus Symphalangus; species Symphalangus syndactylus. Next base: position 12,848,673 of record NC_072436.2, on the reverse strand, counting down.
AGTAGCTGGGATTACAGGCGCACACCACCACACCCAGCTAATTTTTGTATTTTTAGTAGAGACAGGGTTTCGCCACATTGGCCATGCTGGTCTCGAACTCCTGACCTCAGGTGATCCGCCCACCTTGGCCTCCCAGTGTTGGGATTACAGGCGTGAGCCACCGCGCCCAGCCCAAGGATTCTTACAGATAGGGCATAGTCTCAGCATCAGACTAATACGGTTATCTTGTTTGCTTTTTTCAAAAAACACCAGCGCCCAAGTAATAAATACAAAGTGAATTTTGTTCCAAGTACATCTAGCCTCTCTCCCCATCTCCAGTCCCTGCTTTAAGATCCGTGGGGAGGGCATGGAGATTCGTTTTGGGTTGTTTACCTGTGACTTCACCCTACTCATCATTCCTACTTATATCAAAAAAGACACAGCAGATACAACTGTGTTTGCAAAGTTCTGCCTTTTGGATAAAGTAGTTTATGCCAATCCTGTGCTTCTCTGAGTTTCTGAGGTCAGGCCAGGAACCAACACTCTCCACCTGCCCAGGGGAATGGGGAGGAAGCCAGCGAAGTTGCCTCAGATCAAGAGGATTTTTAAAAATACTGCGAAAGAAATACGTGCTCACAAATACTCAGCTAAAACCTTCGCAGAGCTTTTGGAGGGAGTGGGTGGAGCTAGGGATTGCACAGCGGCCACCAGACTACGAAGGTCAAATCTCACACTCTCAGATCCCTAATTCCGAAGAGCCATTTCCTCGGCACCCCCAGGCTTTGGCCGATCGCTCCCAGATCCCTCCCTCCCCAAACTGCAGGTGCTCCGCGTGTGGGAGTCACGGATGGCCCCAGAGCCCGGGACGTTAAGGCCGAGCGCCCGCGCCTCCGCTTCTCCACAGCCACGGGACGGCCAGAGGGCAGGTGGGAGCCCAGCCTTCTCCCTGCCCGGGAGACGGGGCTGGAGCGCTGTTGCAGGGGTGGGTAAAGTCCCTCGAGTCCCCGTTCTGGGGCGGGGGCGCGCGCCACTGTCACACTTGAGGCGTCCGCAACGCCGCCAGGTGCGCTCGGCCGACCCGGAAGTAGCGGCACCTCTCCAGCGCTGCGGAGACGTCACCCGGCCGCGGCACAGGAGCGGGAGCGCCTTTGGCTCTGCGCACTTGCGTCATCACGTAGGCTGGCGGGGTCCCGTGATGGGGAGGTGACGTAGGCGTCACGGAAGCGGCGGTGGGCGGGGACAGGGTGTTAGCGGAATCTAGCCCCGCCTCTTAAAGCCTCCCGACCCTTTCTGTGTTAGCGCAGCGCGGCCGCTGGGTGCGGCGCCTTTAAGCGTCGCCGTGACACGTGTGTGAGGCGTCGGAGGCCCGGATGGTGCGAGTGCTGGGCCGCGGGCCGAAGGAGTCGCCAGGGCTGCGGAGGCTTGTGGCGCGCCGGCGGAGAGGCCGGGGTAGGCTGCGGTCGGGTCGGGGCGGTGCGCAGGCCTGGGGACGAGACCGGGGCGGGGGGTTCCGCGAGGCCTGGGGCGCTGGAAGGGCTGGCGGGCGCAGCCGGGACGCTCAGGAAGGACGTAGGCGCGCGTCCGCGCAGGGCTTCGGCCGTCCCCGAGGAGGACCCGGGATGCTCCGCCCGCTCGCGAGCTCGCTTCTCCAGAGCCCGGATCTTCCCGAGGAGGGTCCGGGGCCGGGCTGTCCTCGCCGGTCTCCGCCGTCCCCCGGGCTCTGGGCCGGTGGTGGGGGCCGCCGGTGCCCGCTGTCTGCGCAGGATTCAGGTCGACTTCGGAGAGGTTGAGGTCGGAATCAGGGCGAGGGCGTCGCGTGCGGCCGCAGAGCTCAGCGGGGCGGGTGCGGCCTCGGGGCGGGCACCTCCCTTGTGGCTGCGGAGGCCACGGAGCCCGGGGCGGGGTGCGGTTCCGATGCCGCTGCTTCTGGCGGGTGGCGTGGGGGTCCTGGGCCCGGGGCTGGAATGGCGGCCGCCAAACCCAGACACACGAGAGGGGAGACTTCGCGCGCCCCGGTTTACGTAACGCTCGCCACGGAGCTAGGCTCGGGGAGAGGTGCTCAGGTCGCTGTGTCCGCGGCTGGGCTCGGGGCAGGCGCTGCGGAGTCGCCCGGGAGGCCCCTGGGGCGCCGCGCTGGGCCCCGGGAGGCCGCTGCATCCGTGGGCTCCTCTCCCCAGCACGTGGTTGACCCTGCGAGCATCCATTGCAGTTCATCCTGGAAAAGTGACTTTAGAAGGAAGAGGGAGCGGGAATGAGCCTGAATGGTGCTGGCTGGGGTTCGCGCACGTGGAAATGTGGATGAGGCCTGTGCTGTCCCTGGACCAGAGAGAGCATCCTTCCTGAGTTGGGTAGGGTGTTGATGGTGTGTGTTCGGAGGGATTGCTAGTGGTTACAGGAACACTTGTCTCGGGCTCCTACACCTCAGAGAGAGAGCGAGCGTTGTTTAGGTTATTGCTTAATGTTTTAGGTGGAATTGGTGAAGTAGAGATTGACCTGTCACACTTGAAAAATTGTGTTCAAAATCTCTGCATCTACATTAAGCAGTGGGTTAAGTTTAAAGTTACTTATCTCGAGTGAAATTGGGTTACATCTCCCAAGTTTCGTTTATCCCCTCCCTAAGTGGTTCTCAAGCGTTGGTTGTGGTGCATGACAAAGTTCTCACCTTCCAGGGTAGATGTGAGTCCTGACCGAAAGCAATAATATTGTGGGGAGTTTTTAATACGACTGGATGTCTTCACTTTATAGATGGCTTTTATATTCTGAGATCATTTCCTTACACATTTTTCGGGAGTTGGTATGGTTTTATTTATGGATGAAATCATAGGTCTGAGATTTGCTGTAGAATTACCTGGGGATGGGAGGTGACTCAGGATGGGTCAGACGTAATTCCTGAGGCTGAATAAGGGGGGCCCATGTGCTCCCTGTGCGGTTCTCCATCTGTGTGTTTGAATGTTTTCACTGTTAACTGTTTTTACGGACCTTAATTTTATGTAATCACAGTGATCGTAGATGGTAATGAAAGAGAAAATCGACACTTAGCAAAGCAAAATTTTGGCAACTCCTATTACTCCCTCAGGTTTGTTGTTATTGTTATTGAAGTTTTACTGGTTCATTAAACCAGTAACACTTGGGGATTTATTACCTCTTACTCTTTGGAAATGAAATTAGACTGGAGCTGACTGGCAGGTGTTGGGGAGGTTTTCGTTCTCTGGGCTTGTCTGAGGTCAAGGTTAAGGTGTTCATATCGTGTGCATTACAACTGGTGATGAGGTAGCACGGTCCACTGCCTCATCCTGAGTGCACCCGTGGATGCTCCTTGGACAGCTTTTTCACGGTAGAGGGTTGCCGGTGCGTGCTGCCTCCCTGAGAAGTAGCTGAAGAGAAGGCGCAGGAAGAGTCGCCTCCACTGATGGTCTCCCTGTCCCTCCCACAGGCTCCGACGCCCGCTCTGTGTCTTTGGTGATTGAACAGGCCACAGCCCGGGAGCGCTTACATTCAGGAGCCCCGCGTAGCACCTGCCCAACCAAACTCAGCCCTCCCTTAAGATCCTGGTTCCATGCTGCAGTCTGCACATCCCAGGTGAGTCTGCGAGGCTTCTGTGTATTTTTTGATTCCGCTGAATTGTCTGCTTGTGACCCAGCAGTGATTGTTCAGTTGGTGAGAAATCTTTAATAATTCTCATGAGAAAAGGCTCTTTTATTTTCTCAAATCAGACAACTTATAATGCTTTTTTAAATAAGCTTCTAAAATTTCTTTACAGAAGTTTTTTTTTTTTTTTTTTTTTTTTTTTTTTTTTTTTTTTTTGAGACCAAGTCTTGCTCTGTTGCTCAGGCTGGAGTGCAGTGGTGCGATCTCGGCTCACTCCAACCTCTGCCTCCCGTGTTCAAGCAATTCTCTGCCTCAGCCTCCTGAGTAGCTGGGATTACAGGTGCCTGCCACCATGCCTGGCTAATTTTTTTGTATTTTTAGTAGAGAAACATCTTCGCCAGGCTGGTCTTAAATTCCTGACCTCCTCATCCACCCACCTCGGCCTCCCAAGTGCTGGGATTACAGGCGTGAGCCACAGTTTTTTTTGTTTTAAAGATGGGGTCTCACTATGTTGCCCAGGCTGGACTGCACTGGATATTCACAGGCGTAATCATAGCTCACTGCAGCCTCAAGCTCCTGCCCTCAAGTTATCCTCCCACCTCAGCCTCCCAAGCATCTGGGACCACAGGCTCAGGCCACTGCGCCTGGCTTTTCTTTACAGAAGTTTTTATAGAAAAAGATACTTGATACTTGATACTTCTTCTTTTTTGATAAGTGTCCTGGGAAGACATTTGTTTAAGTTTAGGTGTCTAATGGATACTATTCTCTGGGCCTGCTACTTGCTCTTCTTCTCATTCCTCACTTTTAAAAAGATAATTTGTACTCCAAGCACTGTCTAATGGAGATATAATACAAGCCACAAATATAATTTAAAATTTTATAATAGCCACAATAAAAAGAAGCAGGTGAAATTCATTTTCATAATTTATTTAACCCAATATATATAAAATATTACCATTTCAACAGGTGAGTGATCTAAAAATTACTGGGTTGTTTTACATTCTCTTCTTATACTACTGTGTATTTCTTTTCAAAATCTGGTGTGCATTTTACACTTATAGCACCTCTCAACCTGGACTAGCCTCATTTCACATGCTCAGTAGCCACGTGTGGCCTGTGGCCTTCATATTGAAGAGTGCAGGTCTGTACAGACATGCATGCTTATCCGACCTGCATGCTAATTCGTTTATTGCATGGGTGTGTGTATGTGTAACCAGTTTGTATGTGAGAATTAGTGTCCCCCTGTTTTGGAGCAGACATTTGGACCACGTGATGGACTTTTGAAGGAAATGGCACCAAGAGTGATGTCCAGAGCTACTTGATGAGTATCTGTTGAAGAGATGCACGTGGCAGGGGCTGTCTGGCTGCCTCAGGGCCACTGTTGTCTGCTCAGCTCTATTTGTAGCAGCATCTTATCTTTCTGTGGGGGAAATGTGAACTAATATGTCCAAGTGACTAGTTCTGGGTCTCCCTGTTTCACACTTCCTTTGTACGGCTGATCCAAGGGATCACTGATCCAGGGGAGCTTTTGTGGTGGCTAGCATCCATAATGACCAAAGATGAGATCTTAAGAGATATTTTTGTCCTGGGATTTCGTTATCCATGGCTCTATGTTTCTTCTTGTCCCCGCAGTGATGCACCATGCCAATAGTGGATAAGTTGAAGGAGGCCCTGAAACCCGGCCGCAAGGACTTGGCTGATGATGGAGAACTGGGGAAGCTTCTTGCCTCCTCTGCCAAGAAGGTCCTTTTACAGAAGATCGAGTTTGAGCCAGCCAGCAAGAGCTTCTCCTACCAGCTGGAGTCCTTAAAGAGCAAATATGTGTTGCTCAACCCCAAAACAGAGGGAGCTAGTCGCCACAAGAGTGGAGATGACCCACTGGCCAGGAGACAGGGTACAGATGTGCAGTGTGCTGGCAGAGAGGCCCTCACTCCGGGGTGACGAAGTGGATGGACTTAAATATTGACTAATTAGTAGGAAAAACAACAGAATGTGGTCAAAGAGTTATGAATTTTTACATGGGGTCAGTGGATTTCAGTTATAGAAGTAATGATACAGGGTTGGTAGCAAGGAAATCTGTGTACTTGACAGATCTGTGTACTTGGCGGGTCCTTGGACTTGCTGTTCCCCCCATCCCAAGTATAATACAGTCAAAAGTCAGGCTTGGAACTAAGAGAAATGGGGTGGGCTGCATGTGGGCACAGTGTGGTGCAGAGTGCCAGGGCCTGGCTCCTTCCAGCACTCAGCCTCTGAGCCGTGTCCTTCATCTATAGAGGGGCCCTTGGATTCTATAGCCAAGCAGCCTAGGAGGGTCCGTGGGATGGCTAGGTTTACTCCTGAGCTTTCCAGGAATGTCCCGTAAACCAGAACACCAGTTCTTCTCTGGTGCCGTGTTCCGAGACACTGCATGCTAAGTGTATGCTTCAGGAGTTTCTTTTTGTGGACGACCTATGTGTGGACTTACGTCTTCCTCTTTTCTTCTCTTGTCCCTTTCTTCCTCAGGCAGTGAGCACACGTATGAGAGCTGTGGTGACGGAGTCCCAGCCCCGCAGAAAGTGCTTTTCCCCACGGAGCGACTGTCTCTGAGGTGGGAGCGGGTCTTCCGTGTGGGCGCAGGACTCCACAACCTTGGCAACACCTGCTTTCTCAATGCCACCATCCAGTGCTTGACCTACACACCACCTCTAGCCAACTACCTGCTCTCCAAGGAGCATGCTCGCAGCTGTGAGTGTGGGATTGCAGCAGTGGGGTGGCTGTGGGTCCTCTGGATTAGATAAGCCCATGCACTTGTGGCACTGCTGCTCTCAGTCTGGGTCAAATTTAGGAGGGCAGTTCATAACGTATAGTAACTGATGAAACCTAAATTTGAATCATGCCTGCTGCAGAATGGGCCATGAAGGTGAATCACTCAGGTGGGGCTGTGTTCGCCAAGCTTTTCTGTAAATAATTACCCAGACAGAAAGAAACGTTTTCAAAATACTTCCAAAATATGTACGTTCAATTACTATTTTTTTAGAGACAGTATCTTACTCTGGCACCCAGGCTGGAATGCAGTGGCTCCATCACAACTCTCTGTAGTCTTGAACTCCTGGGCTCACGTGATCCTCCCATCTCAGCTTCCCAAAGTGCTGGGATTATAAGTGTGAGCCACCATGCCTGGCCCAATTGTTTTATGCATCTATTATTGTATCAGTATATCTTATATGTATTATAAAACATGCAGCCTGGACAACACAGCAAGATCCCATCTCTACAAAAACAAATCAAGGCCAGGCGTGGTGGCTCACACCTGTGGGAGGCAGAGGCGGGCAGATCACTTGAGGTCAGGAGTTCGAGCCCAGCCTGGCCAACATGGCGAAACCTGGTTTCTACTAAAAATATAAAAATTAGGCGTGGTGGGGTGCACCTGCAATCCCAACTACTTGGGAGGCTGAAGCAGGAGAATTGCTTGAACCCAGGAGGCGGAGGTTGCAGTGAGCTGACCAAGATCATGCCACTGCACTCCAGCCTGGGCGACAGAGCAAGACTCCATCTCACACACAAAAAAAACAAATTGAAACAATTAGCTGGATGTGGTGGTGTGCTCTATTTGATTAAAATAGAGGTGAAATAAGATATAACTTACCACAAACTGAAAGAAATAGAAACTGAAAAGTCTTTTAACTATTAAAGAAATTAAAGCAGTGGTTAAAAATCTTCCCATGAAAAACCCCAAGCAGAGACAGTGTTATTTCTGTGTAACTTTTTTTTTTTTTTGAGACGGACTCTGTTGCCCAGGCTGGAGTACGGTGGTGTGATCTCGGCTCACTGCAACCTCCGCCTCCTGGGTGCAAGCAATTCTCCTGTCTCAGCCTCCCAAATAGCTGGGACTATAGACGCACGCCACCACGCCTGGCTAATTTTTGTATATTTAGTAAAATGGGGTTTTACCATATTGGTCAGGCTGGTCTTGAACTCCTGACCTCAGGTGATCCAACCGCCTTGGCCTCCTAAAGTGCTGGGATTACCGGTGTGAGCCACTGCACCCAGCCGATTTCTATGTAACTTTTAAGAAACAATTCCAATCCTTTACACATTCTTCCAAAGAATAGAGAAGGAGAGAATCCTTCCCAGCTCATTCTATAAAGTTCCTGTAACTCAGATAACAATAATAAGGAAGATGCGAGAAAGAAAATGGATAACCACAACTTCTTCACGAACATAGATATAAAAATTATAGGAAAATACTACCAAATGACACAGTTTCTAAAAAACTGTAAGCAACTTAGTTTATCCTAGGACTGCAGGATGTTTTCATCGCAGAAAATCTCTAAGTAGAATTCTGGAGGGAGCAGAGCAGTTGAAAGCATAGCTCAGGAGCCTGGCCTGTAGGGATTGCTTCCCGGTTTGCCCCGTAGTAACTGAGTTTTTGAGAATGTCCCTGGTCTGTGGAAGAGTGAGACTGTCTTCCTTACAGAGTTGTATGATGCTCAGATGAATTCTGAGTAAGTCAGGTGCCTGGAGTAGCAGCCCGCAGACAGGGAGTACTATAGAAGTGACTGCTACTGGCCGGGCACAGTGGCTCACACCTGTAATCCCAGCTACTTGGGAGGCTGAGGCAGGAGAATCGCTTGAATCCGGGAGGCAGAGGTTGCATTGAGCTGAGATCACGCCACTGCACTTTAGCCTGGGCGACAGAATAAGATTCCGTTTCAAAACAAAAAGAAAAAGAACACAAGATGGCCGTGCAGTGGGAAGTGTTTGTAAACATCTTGCTAATTGCGATGGCTTCATAGCAGCAAAGGTTAATTATCAAGGCATAGTTGTTGAGATGAAGCAGCACATTGTTTTGGGGGATGGGGTTTGGAGATGGAGTCTTGCTCTGTCGCCCAGGCTGGAGTGCAGTGGTGCGATCTCGGCTCACTGCAACCTCCGCCTCCTGGGTTCAAGAGAGTCTCCTGCCTCAGCCTCCCAAGTAGCTGGGACTGCAGGTGCCCGCCACCACGCCTGGCTAATTTTGTATTTTTAGTAGAGAGACAAAGTTTCACCATGTTGGCCAGGCTGCTCTTGAACTCTCAACCTCAGGTGATCTGCCTGCCTCTGCCTCCGAAAGTGCTGAGATTACAGGCATGAGCCACCATGCCCCGCAGATGTACATTATTGAGATGGCTAACTGTAGCCCCTATTTCCAGTGGTGAACTTGGTAATTTTGAGGTTGTTCTGGGTGGACTTTCAGTAAGATTTGACTAGATGGCCGTTGTTTTCGTCTCATGGTTTTGGCAGTAAGACTCTGCTATCCCAGGCCTGTAAGGGCTCTTCCACTGTAGAGCTGCCTTCCATTCTTGGTTTCTCTGCGGGATCTTTTTGAGCCATTTGCCAACTTTGTGAGGATTAATTTAGTTAAAACTAGATAACATCTGTAAATCCCCATAACCTGGCACAGGTAAGCTGCAGTTGGTTGCAGCATGTCAGCAGTAAGCGTGTGAGTAAGGCAGCCATGGCCATCCCTTCAAGGGGAATGCCTGGTCTTCCTTCCCATACAGGTCCCGTGGGTCAGCATCAGTTTGTTCTGAGGAGGGTCCGCTGTGCATGTGGCACGGAGCAGCAGCTCCTGCCTTGGGCTGGACTGTCTTTGGCGCTAATATTTAGCTAGAAGAGAAATACTGTGAAAATAGTCTAGGAGGAATGCAGTTCAGTCCTATCCTTTTGTTTCCCAAATCTCTCTATGTCCCTGTAGTCATGGATTGACTTCTGAGTTATATTTTCCTAAATTACATGAACAAATGTTTGTCCATGTGCCACTTAAATTAATCTCATATATTGCTGGAGAACCTGGCTTAGATTGTTATTTACCCTATTTAAGAGTGATATTTTATTAGGCTGAAAGAAGCTTTCTTTTTTGAGACAAGGTGTCACTCTGTCACCCAGGCTGGAGTCCAGTGGTGTAATCATAGCTGACTGCAACCTCCACCTCCCAAGCAATCCTCCCACTTTAGCCTCCCAAGTAGCTGGCACTATAGACTCATACCACCATGCCTAGCTAATTTTTTTTTTTATTCTTTGGGTAGAGATTTGGTTTGGCAGTGTTGCCCAGGCTGGTCTCAAACACCTGGGCTCAGCGATCCTCCTGCATCAGCCTCCCAAAATGTTCGGATTATAGGTGTGAGCCACCATGCCCCACCAGCAGCATTTTATATATAATGATTAGAGGCTTAATTTCTACACAATTTTTTGAGACAGAGTCTCTGTTGCTTATGCTGGAGTGCAGTTGCCACAATCTCGGCTCACTGCAACCCCCACCTCCCAGGTTCAAGCGATTCTCTTCCCTCATCCTCCCAAGTAGCTGGGATTACAGGTGCCTGCCACCACGCACGGCTAATGTTTGTATTTTTAGTAGAGATGGGGTCTCACCAAGTGGCCAGGCTGGTCTTGAACTCTTGACCTCACGTGTTCCACCCGCCTCACCCTCCCAAATTGCTGAAATTACAGGTGTGGGCCCCCATGGCCATTTTCTTTTGTAGTAAAACTGTATCTTACCTGAAGTTAGGTTTTGAAAAATTTTATGTTGTCCTTTTTTTTTTTTTTTTTTTTTTTTGGAGATGGAGTTTCACTCTGTCGCCCAGGCTGGAGTGCAGTGGTCTGATCCTTGCTCACTGCAACCTCCACCTCCCAGGTTCAAGCGATTCTCCTGACTCAGCCTCCCGAGTAGCTGGGACTACAGGCACGTGTCACCATGCCTGGCTAATTTTTTTCTATTTGTAGTAGAGACAGTTTCACCGTGTAAGCCAAGATGGTCTCGACCTCCTGACCTCGTGATCCACCCGCGTCGGCCTCCCAAAGTGCTGGGATTACAGGCGTGAGCCACTGCATCTGGCCTATGTTTTCTTTTAAATGACATTATTTTTGCCTAATTTTGAGTTCCCCAATCATTATTGTCATTTTAAAAATAAAAGTAATAACATGGATATAGTTAGAAAAGGCAAGCAGAAGTCTAAAATGAAAAAAACCTCCCCTTTATGTAAAGGCAATCTCATGGAGAGTTTTTTACATCTCTTCAAGAAGAATTTTGTGTAAATAATAGCATTTTAATGTCTATTTGCTAAGCAGGCTGCATGCTGTTTCATTATTGATTTTGAAGTCTAAGGAGTTGGAGATATTGCGGGGAAATAATTTGGGTTGAGTTTTGTGTTATGAGATGGATCTATTTGAACAGGTAATGCACTGTATGGTAGACAACAGTATCTAGCATATTTGAAGGCGTGCTTGCCCTTTGGTCCAGAAATTTGTCTTCTGAGCGTGTACTTTAGAGAAAGTCACCCATGTGCTCAAGGAGACAGGTGCAGGATTGTTCATTGCAAAATGTCTGTGATAGCAGAGAAAATGGAAAGACTAAAGTGTGTCAGTGGTGGATATATAAATAACTGTAGTCTTTTCATTCAGTGAAATATTCTAGCTGGAAGATTTGAAGGAACTGGAGCTATGTCTAGCAACATGGATTTTTGTAAAGCACATTGCTGAATGATACGTAACTGCATGATATGATTTATAGAAAGGAAGTTTGGAAACGTAGCTACAGTGCCATTTATTGTTCACTGATACACGTGTGTGATAATAAATACATGAATGAGAATGATAATTGCCTAATTCAGGATAGTGGTGACTTTGAATGAAGGAACGTGGAAAATGGGGTTGAGAGAGATTGAGGGGAGTTCAGCGATCACAGCAGTGTTTATTTACATCACAATTTGAAAGGTAAAAATGTACCAGTGTCGGGGCTGGGCACGATGGCTCACACCTGTAATCCCAGCACTTCGGGAGGCCGAGGCAGGCGGATCACAAGGTCAGGAATTCGAGACCAGCCTGGCCAGCATGGTGAAACTCGTCTCTACTAAAATACAAAAAATTAGCCTGGCATGGTGGCACGAGCCTGTAGTCCCAGCTACTCAGGAGGCTGAGGCAGAAGAATTGCTTAAACCCGGCAGGCGGAGGTTGCAGTGAGCCAAGATTGTGCCACTGCACTCCAGGCTGGGTGACAGTGAGACTCTGTCTCAGAAAAAAAAAAAAGGACCACTGTCTAGCCTAATGCCTAGTGAGGCGTTTTATGTAGAGCAGGGGTGGGCAGACTCATCTGGCCTGCTCTCTGTGTGTGTAAATAAAGTTTTATTGAACACGTTCATACCCCATTGTTCATATATTGTCTATGGCTGCTTCCTCTACAATACAGGGGCATGGTTGTGACTAGGCTGTATAGCCCTCAAATCGGAAAGGATTTGCTATCTGGATCTTCCCAGAAAACGTTTTCAACCCCAGATATATCCTAGCGAGGTGTTTACTAGAAGCAGTGGAACAGACGGTCCCATACCTGAGGCACTACTAAGAGGCTGTCAGCCCTAAAATATTTTAGCCTATTTACCATGTGATGCAGCTTAGAAATTCGAGAATACATCTTTTAAGCTTCATTTTGAAAATCTGCCTTAGTCTTTTTTTAAGTAAATAATACTAGTGAAATCTGAGAAGGATCATGCACAGGTCAGCATTAACGTGGGGTGATGGTGTGAGTTTCAGCTTTGGATGGATCATAGCTCCCAAACGCCATCCAGCAGAGAAGAACATTTCCTTGGTGGTCGCCCAGTCAGCAGAGGTCTGGGATGTCTGGCTCAGCCGTTCTCTCACAGCCTGGTTTGCTCTTACCTGCTTGTGTTTCTGTCTGTGTTACGTTTGGGTTGGGGGCCTCACCATGAGTTCTTTGAAAGCTCTTGTCTTAAAATTGCTCCTCCTTCCACGCCGGCAGGCCACCAGGGAAGCTTCTGCATGCTGTGTGTCATGCAGAACCACATCGTCCAGGCCTTCGCCAACAGCGGCAACGCCATCAAGCCCGTCTCCTTCATCCGAGACCTGAAAAGTAAGCATCAATCCATGTTAAAATTTTCGTGATTTATTTATTTTTTAATTTTTTGTAGAGACAGGGTTCGTGCTGTGTTCCCCAGGCTGGTCTTAAATTCCTGGCCTTAAGCATTCCTTCCATTTTGGCCTCCCAAAGTGTTGGGATTACAGACACGAGCCACTGTGCCATTCTCCATCTGTTACTGAAGGCCTGCTAAGTGCTCGCCCTGTAGGAGGTGCTGGGGAGTTGGTAGAAGGGAGAGAAGAGTGAGTCATGGATGAAGTCTTGGGAATCCCTCTGTGCTAACAGCCCTGCATGTGGTGGCACAGACTCAAGGAATAGCAGTTCAGAGACATGTGGGCTGGGGTCAGTGGGGAAGCCTCTCAGTGGGGGCAGGTCAGGACAGGTAGCTTTTCCTTTGGCCAGGTGGAGGAGTTATTGTGTATTTGGGGCAGGCAGGTGAGCCTGAGGGAGAGCTGGGAGGAGGGATGGATGAGGAATGTACCAATTCCATTCTGAATATCAGGAATCAGTTGCCTGTGATATAAAAAAAGTCTCATTCTCATTCACTTGGCAGAAAGAAGAGGCCTATTACCGGTTTTTGAAATCTGTGTAAATTGTAGCACTGTGAAATACTTATTCACCTGTGTTTTGTATTGGCTTTTGGAGAGATACTCAATGGATTTTACATTCTTTTTGTTTGAGACAGGGTTTTGCTCTTACACCTAGGCTGGAGGACAGTGGTGCAATCACAGCTCACTGCAGCCTCAACTCTTGGGCTCAAGCAATCGGCCTTGGCCTTCTGAGTAGCTGGGATTACAGGCGCACCACACTTGACTGTTTCTGTATTGTTTGTAGAGACGGGGTCTGGCCATGTTGCCCAGGCTGGTCTCCAACTCCCAGCTCCAAATGATCCTCCTGCCTTGGCCTTCCAAAGGGTTGGGATTATAGGCATAAGCCATTGCACCCTGCCGGATTTTACATTCTTTATTCTTTTTCTTTCTGAGATAGGGTCTTGCTCTATTGTCCAGGCTGGAGATTGCAGTGGTGAGATCATAGCTCACTGCAGCCTCAACCTCCCGAGCTCAACCCATCCTCCTGCCTCAGCCACCCAAGTAGCTGGAACTACAGGCACATGCCATCATGCCTGGCTAATTTTTTTTATTTTTTATTTTTGTAGAGGTGAAGTCTCCCTATGTTACCCAGGCTGCCCTCGAACTCCTGGGCTCAAGTGATCCTCCCACCCCGGCCTCCTGAAGTGTTAGAGTGACAGGCATGAGCCGCCTCACCCAGTCGGCATTTTACATTTTTGAGAGCTTGGTGTTCTTCCTTGTCTGTGAAGTAGTGAAGGTTCAAGCCTGCGATCTTATTGAGAAAGTGGTGGCCATGATGAATTGTGATTGGGATATAGAAAATCCATGTAGAGCTCTTGTTTTCCTCACTTGTTCCTTTGAAAAGTTGCAGTATTTTCCCCTTGTAACAGCCAGGAATGGATATTCAGGAAAGCAGCCGCAGGCTGATGAGAAGACACGAGCTCTTCCCTCCCTGTTTCTTCCTCTTTTAGAGATCGCCCGGCACTTCCGCTTTGGGAACCAGGAGGACGCACATGAGTTCCTGCGGTACACCATCGACGCCATGCAGAAGGCCTGCCTGAATGGCTGCGCCAAGTGCGTGCTTCCCCACTCACCTTCCCAGGGCTTTGGACACCTTTTCTATATGGTGGCAGCAGAACATTCCTATGGCAACAGCCAGCCCGGCACCTTTCTACCCAGGCTGCCCTCGGGTAGACGTGGCAGAATTTGCCTCTGGGTATTCAGCCTGTTGGAGCTCAAATAGGGGATTGCCCTTGCTTCCTGGGAAAGGGCTGTCTCCGGAGACGTCTTGCTGGTCCGGGGCGGCTTGGTAGGATCGGATGGCTGTGGTGGTGGCAGCTGTGTCTCAGCAGCTCAGTTAAGGGGAAATATGTTAGCAGATCTTAGGGGTATTCAGTTATTACCATGGACTTTTTCAGTCTCTTAAAAATCATATTGTTTTTAAAAAGAGGATGGTGTGGTAGGAATTAGGTCTCTGCAGTATAATTTATACATACGTGTATATGTACAAACAGGGAGCTTTAACATGAGGAAGTTTATAGCTTTAGGATCTGACTGTGCCTGGCTGCTATTTCTTACTCACACTGGTGTGGTGCCAAGCGATTGTTTGGCACCACATATGCCCTTATATGTAATGGTTGCCATCACAAATTGTCTTTGTGTCATTCCTGAGTTTATAGGTTCAGACCAAAGAAAACAGGCAGGAAATGCTTAGGACTTCCTTGTATTGCCTCAGCTTAGGATCTTAGAAATACTTTAAATAGTTTAGCAAATATACCTAGAATGTTCTTTAGAGAAGTTGAGTTGTAGCAATGAGTGATTGAAATGGCAAAACCACTGGCCTCAGTGGATGATATTATTACGTAAACAAGACTTACAGAAAGAAAAGTTTTTTTGAGACAGGAGTCTTGCTCTGTCGCCCAGGCTGGAGTGCAGTAGCTGGAATTACAGGCCCACACCACCATGCCTGGCTAATTTTTGTATTATTAGTAGAGACAGGGTTTTGCCATGTTGGCCAGGCTGGTCTCCAACTCCTGGCCTCAAGTGATCTGCCTGCCTTGGCCTCTTAGTGCTGGGATTACAGGCATGAGCCACCATTCCTGGCTTAAGAAAACGTACTTTAATCATTTATATGAAGGCAACTTTCACTGCATTCCTAGGATGCTTTTTGTCTATTCTGAGGGTTTGGTCACGTGTTCTTCCCCTTCTCCTGAAGGGGCTCAAGCTTCCCTGCTCCCTATATGATCCCGGGTCTGCCCTTCAGTGAACTGGGTAATTGAACTACTGTTCCCTGTGTGCTGGGCCCCATAGCTAGCACTGGGAACTGAGAGATAGAAGCCATGGCCCTGGAGTCTGTGGAGCTCATGGTGTAATTGGTGAAGAGAGTGGACCCCAGCAGCATTTGCAGTGTGGTGTGGGCAATGCTGTGATAGAGGGATATTACTTCACCCAGAGGCGGCTTCCTGGGAGAAGTGACCCCTGAGGGCCTGCAGAGGCAAGTGGATGTCCCCAGGAGGAGGGTTGCGGTGTCCCCAGCACCTGCAGGGGGAGTGCAGTGAGCCTATAGCAGGGGCCCTGGCTCTGGGCACAGGGTGCAGCCACCTGGAGCGCTCTTAGGACAGAAACTGACCCCTGGGCTTCAGTCAGTCCAATTAACCAGAGTCTGCGGTGGAAGAAATTCGTGAGGAGTGGGATGGGAGGTAGAATGAATAACGGTTTGGATTTGGGGCTGTGAGATGGGAGGAATGCAGGTCTGTGGTCTGGGCATTGGGGTGGGTGGTGGTGAGCCATTCGTTGGTACCAGAATTGGTGGAAAGAGGAGAGAAGCCAGGTGTCAGGTGGCCAGGCATTGCCAGGGGAGAGATGAAGGCTCACCAGATGTCAGTCCATGAGAGAGCTTTCACTGGTCTGTAGTGAAATGTGGAGTGAGAAAAAATAAGTGACACCAATGGTGAGCTTCTCATAAAGCAAATTATTCCATTTAATTTGCAGGTGGAGGGGCCTTTTTGTCTTTTGCTTCTGTAAATGACTTTTGGTGTTACTTGCGTTATGATCAGAGCATGTTGATAATATTTCTACTTCATGGAACTTCTGATGTTTTCTCCGTGATGATAGGTGACCAGCGTTTGTGAATGTTTCCTGCATGCTTGACGGTGGCTGCTCAGACTGCCAGGGTGTTGGTTTGCTCCTCTGTCCGTAGATGGGTCTGTTGATGATGCAGTTTTCGTTTTCTATATCCATGTGCTCTTGTCCCCTTCATTTGTTTGGAATAGTGTGTTAAGTCCATGATTACTGGAATTCTGGTGGGTGCCTGTCTCCTTGCATCTCCTGTAGTTTTGCTCTATACAGGTGGTTGTGGTTAGATATTCGTAACTGTCATGTCTTCATTGAGGATCATTGCTTTTAGCATTCTGAGTGTCTTCGCTTGTCACGTGGAGTGGCTTTTGTTCTGAATTCTGCCATGGCCAGCGTCAGTGCTGCAGCTCCTGCTTTGCAGGGTTTCCGCCGGCCCCTTGCTGTCACTTTCTGAACCCTTTCTTAGAGGCGTTCTTAAGATTTGTCTTGTGTTGTAAGCCAAAGTGACCATCTTTTAATAGGCAGGTTAAGCTCCTTCACATTTCCTGTTATGACTGAAAAGTTTGGTCTCAATTCTGTCATATTTATGTATTTTATAGTAATTATAGGTAGCATATTTACTGTGCTTATTTCTGATTTTTCTTTATTTCTCAAATTTCTTTGGATATTAGGAAGATACGTGTTTTTGTTTTAATGGCTACCTTTGTACATAAACCATTCTTTTTGAGACAGGGCCTTGCTCTGTCTCCCAGACTGGAGTGCAGTGGTGCGATCCCCGCTCACGGCAGGCTCCACCTCCTGGACTCAAGCAATCCTCCTGCCCAGTAACTGGAACTGCAAGCACGCTCCACGCTGCCTGCTGGTTTCATACGCCCTTTTGAAATGCACCTGGTCCTGTTTCCTCACCCCTCACTGTCTGATTTGGCAGCCCACCGTGGTACCCTTTACTTCCTAGCGCTTTTCCTCTCCTCTCTCTCTTGCCATTTTAGTGTGCATAATTTCTTTTTTTTTGTTGGCACCCGTAAGGTGGTATCTTTTTCTTGCCCAGCCTTGGGTTATGGTTACCATCTTCCCATTGCTCGTTGCCCACCCTCCAGTTGGCACCTCTGGCGCACTCCTGGCCGGGTGAAGCCCGGCCTCTCATAAGTTCCTCCAGGAGGGCAGCTGTGTATGGCACTCTGGTCCCAGAAATGAGGCCACTCTCACTATGTTGAGGATGTTCGGCTTGGAGTTTTGGTGGCTGTGTCCTCGGCATCATGTCTGTTTTCTGGAGCTAGTTTACATCTCATGAGGTGTTTTGATTCTTGTTCATTGCTGCTTTGTGCTTGAAGCACTTTGCATAGACTGGGCCTGCTTTCGTTTATCTTGTGGGTCTGCTGGTTTTCGAGATTCGTATCCAGAGCGCCTCCTGTGTCTGCCCTGTGCAGTGCGCTCTCATGGTTGGTTTTTCCTCTGGCGGCAGAAGGGTTGATAGTCTAGGATAGTTTTGAGTTTTTTTTCAGGACCCTGATGTTTCCCCTTTTGCCTCTCTTGCCCTTCACTGCCCTTCTAAGGACACCCGCCTGCCTTTTTGCCTTCTCCCCCTGAGAGCCCATGCCTGTGGAAACCGCCACTCCAGCTGCGTGCCTGGGAGACCCCATATCCAGCACTCCACTTCAGGGTGCCCCTTGCAGCCGTGATTCCGGGTGGCTCTCGGGCCACCTCCTGCCCCCTCCTCCATTCTTGCCCAGCTGTTCTCTACTGCCCTTTCTCCCCAGGCTCAGTGAGATGCCTGTGGGAGCTCGCTGTCACTCAGCTTGGCTTTTCTTCTCCTGGGTAAGGTGACAGTTGTGCTTCCTCTGCTTTGGGTTATGCAAGAGGGGATTCCTTGTGGCCTTGTGGGCTCTGGTGCTTGCGGGCTTCTGGACGACAGAGGGGTTGTGGGGTGGTCTGGATTTTGGCAGCTGCCGTCACACGCAGCTACCCACAGTTCTCAGTCCATGCAGAGATTACATCTTTGCTAGTATTTGCAGTTAAAAGGTCACTTTTGAAGAATGGTGGGACAGTAGATGGTGGCAGTTGATTTTTCGTTTTCTAACTTTGCAGAATAAAAATTGAATGATCCTGTATTGGTCCCCCAAGTATTTCAGAGCTCCCGGAGTCTGGGAAGTGCCATGGTAAATAGTCACACAGGCCAGATGAGAGGCTGAGGTGTGCATGTTCTGTGGGAGGGGGAATGTAGCCTGCGGGTTTGGAATGGTCTGGGCGGCTGTGGGAAATGTGGAGAGCGCCCTGGAAACAGCCCCGCTTTGTGCCAGTGAGGAGTCGGGGAAGCAGCTGGGGAGACGGGGCTGGAGAGCCTGTGGAGAGGGGAAGCTCGTCTGGAGGGAGTGGGTGCACTGGCACACTGCACAGCCTCCTAGTAAAGGGCCTGCAGACCCAGCTGGCCTCATGCCTGGAGGCCTTAGGCGACCCTGAGGAAGGCAGTTCCAGAGCAGCGAGTCAGGACCAGATGCAGTGAGTTGCAAGTAGAACCAGGAGCAGAGACTGGATGTGGTGTATTGTTTCAGAATCTTCCAGTGTGAGTAGCTACCATATGGATACGTAGGTGTGGGAGGCACCAGGCAGCCCCGGGGCCAGGTGAGACACCAGGCAGCCCCGGGGCCAGGTGAGAAGAGGCCCCAGAGCTTGGATTGCCTCAGATCCCAGTTAGTGAGCGGTGCGGGGACATGAGGGAGTGCAGGGCTCCTGACCCTGAAGCCCACGTCTGACTCTGCCGTCCTCTCTGAAAAGGGTGCAGAGCCGGGGAGATTTGGTCCTGTTTGTGCCTTTGTTCCCACCCCCACCCCTCTTCCCAGATTGGGGACCAGCTGTCTGATGACCAGCAGAGAAGTGGAAGGGTGGGCCGGGTGGGCGCCCTAGCTCAGGGGGATGTTTGGCCTCCCGCCTCACTCTAGATTTGGGTACTTACTTTTTATTGAGACCAAAAATAAAAGGCAACACTGGGTGAGGATACACGTACATTTCTCGGGGCTTTTATTTTCTGTGAAGTGGGTGGCAGTGGGCATTGTGAAGGTTTGAAATGGCTACTGTGGGGAGTGGGGCCCTGAGGAGGTCAGAGCTCTGCAGAGAGACTGCCAGGCAGTGTGGGCTGAGGATGGAGGTTAAGGGTCTGTGGTGACTCGGGTGGGGGGTGGAGTTCCCCAGCCTCACGCTGAGCTTGTGACTGGTGGGCATGGGGCTGCTGGGATGGGGCCATCCCTCGTGTCATCGTGCTGAGCCCTTCCCTTAAAGGCTGTGGTCTCCTTTTCAGGTTGGATCGTCAAACGCAGGCTACTACCTTGGTCCATCAAATTTTTGGAGGGTATCTCAGATCACGTGGTAAGTGGAGACGTTTGCTCTACTGCTTCTTGCCAGGATTAGAACATGAACCCAGGAAACCTTAAGAGTTGGAACACAGGCTGGGGCTCTTTCTTCGCTGTGCAGACCTGGGTCAGTCTCTGAGGTCTTGAGCCATGGTTTCCTCTGAGACTCTTGGCTCGCCTGGCCACTGGAGCAGTTGTTAGGATATTCCCATGAGGGCTGGGTGTGGTGGCTCACACCTGTAATCCCAGCACTTTGGGAGGCCAAGGCAGGAGGATCACCTGAGGTCAGGAGTTCGAGGCCAGCCTGGCCAACCAGGGCCAACACGGTGAAACACCGCCTCTACTAAAAATACAAAAATTAGCCGAGCGCGGTGGCGCATGCCTGCAATCCCAGCTACTTGGGAGGCTGAGTTAGGAGAATTGCTTGAACCCAAGAGGTGGAGGTTGCAGTGAGCCAAGATCCCACCACTGCACTCCAGCCTGGGTGACAGAGCAAGACTCTATCCCAAAAAAAAAAATAAATAAAAAGTATATATATATATATATATATGTATATATATTCTCATGAGGAAGTGCCGTGCACACGTGCAGGAAGGAGGCGGATCTTCTCTCTGCTCTCCCTCAGCAGGAGAGTACCGCACGTGGTGGTCACCAGTCCAGGCAGGGAGGGCCATGTGAGTGCAAAGACATTGACATCTATCTTTGTGAACTTCAGTGGTGAAGGAGAGCTCTCTGTTCGGACACCAGGATGCTTCAGGGGCTAGTGGGAATCTCATCTTTGGCCAAAGCCCTGCTGAGAGTCTGCCTCCCTGCCGGGTCTCAGTCTTGGGAGCTGGGAGTGCCTCTGCCAGGCCACACCTGCTCCACTGCCTCTGTTCTGTTGCAGTGAAGTGCTCCGTGTGCAAGAGCGTCTCGGACACCTACGACCCCTACTTGGACGTCGCGCTGGAGATCCGGGTACAGATCTGTCCTGCCCTTCACTTCTGCAATAGGAGAGCAAGGCCAGAGGGTGAAACAGAACCAGCAGAACAGTAAAGGCATCAGATCAAAATAGATAGGGAGAAAACTCCTTTGCTCCTTGCCGCCTTGCAGTACAGGCCATTGTCTTTACCTGTTTCTTTCTAGAGTTTTTCCTATGCATATCCTTTTATTTAAAGAAAAAAAATGGTAAAATTGAGTTTTGTGTCCCGAAGCATGAACAGGAACAGCGCTGTCCCCAGGGTTTGAGGAGAGTCTGTTGTGTGCTGTGGGCGGCGTGCAGCCTTTGGAGCTTGGTGGCTCTGTGGGCGTCACCTGGGAGAGCAGCCTTGGCTTTATGTGCATGCGCTGTTCCAGCTACAGTCTGCAGGAGGGCGGCCTGCCTTTGCTGGGCCAACCCAAGCTCCAGAGCAGGTCCAGCTACAAGATCATCCTGATAAAAGTGACTGATTCATGGCAGACCTGCAGCTGTCATTTCTTTGCTTTTCTTTTTTTTTTATAGGGGCTTGAGTGACAGAGTCTTGCTCTGTGGCCCAGGCAGGAGTCCAGTGGCGCAATCACAGCTCACTGTAGTCTTGACCTCTAGGCTTAAGTGATCCTCCCACACAGCTGGTACTACAGGCATGCACCACCACACCTGGCTAATTTTTAGAATTTCTTTGTAGAGATGGGGGTCTTGCTGTGTTGTCCAGGCTGGTCTCAAACTCCTGGCCTCAAGTGATCCTCCTGCCCTGGCCCCCCAAGGTGCTGGGATTATAGGCGTGAGCCGCAGTTCCTGGCTGCTTTCATTTCTTGTCACTGGAGAAGGAGTCCCAGTCTGGTAGCTAGTGGGCAAATTTTTATGCGAGTCAAGTTTTGTGATTTGCTGCCTCAGCCTAAAAAAGACCTTAAATTTGGCATTTCTTGAATCAGCCTTTTTCTTCTGCTGTGTATTTTACTCCCTGTTTTTGTCCTCCTCAGCAAGCTGCGAATATTGTGCGTGCTCTGGAACTTTTTGTGAAAGCAGATGTCCTGAGTGGAGAGAATGCCTACATGTGTGCTAAGTAAGTTTCACGTTGCTTGTGGCAGAAGACTGACACCAGACGGGAAATAAGTCACCTCACCTGACAGTGTTGTGCCCACCCCCTCTTCCTTAGCGGTGACCGCTGCTCGTATTTCTTGAGGAACCTATGTGTGTCCTAAAAACACAAACTTCTAAATAACACAAATGAAGCGATAGCTATGATTTTTATAGCTACAGTTCACACCGTACCTGTTCTAAAGATGCTACGTGTATTGTGCAGTAGGGGCTGTGGTTTCCCGTTGCCAGGGATGGTGAAACTGAGGCACAGAGAAGTGAAGTGACCAGCCATGGGGCCACACCGAGAGGACGTGGCAGAGCACGAGCTCACATCAGTTCACACTGGCTGACACCGTGCGGCCACCCCAGGGGCTGTGCCCAGCCAGCTGCTCTCTTGCCTCTTAAGGAGTGTATTCTTTGGCTTTCATTTTTTACTTAACTGGTTTTGGACATTTTTCCGTTTCTGCAGATAGAACTCTTACTTTGTCATTTGTTGCATTTTTAAGTGACAGGATTTCACCTTGTTGGCCAGGCTGGTCTCGAGCTCCTGAACTCAGGTGATCTGCCTGCCTTGCCTTCCAAAGTGCTGGGATCACGCTACTACAGCCGGCTGAATATCTTTATATCTAGGTCGTTGTAAAGCTGTAGGCACTAAAGAATATATTCTTAATTCTGCTTTACTCTTCTTTAAGTCTGTTTCCTGCAGCTCTCCAGGCTGCGCGCCTCTGCCTCTGTTTTCTCTCCCTGCGTTTGCGCATCTTCTGGCTTTGCTTACGTTGACTTCCTGCCTGCCCGTTTGATCACTCAGCCACATCTGCTTTAATTTGCTCTTTCCTGTGTTGCCCCAAAGCAACTTTTTCCTGTATTTTATTTAGTTTCCTGGTGGGTACAGTACTTCTATTTTTTTTGCTTTAGAATCTTCCCACTTTCTGTAGTCTTATTTCCCTGTGGTAGCTTTCCTTTACTTGAGGCATGCTTAATGTGATTTTTAGAGCAACAAAAGGTCTAAATCTCATTGATGAAGATTCCACTATTACAGAGCAGTTGTTGCTGTTATTAACTTAGCGTTAAGACAACATTTTTCAGAGCGTGAATCAATCATGAATCTTTCTCATCACCTTCTTCATAGATGCAAGAAGAAGGTTCCAGCCAGCAAGCGCTTCACCATCCACAGAACATCCAACGTCTTAACCCTTTCCCTCAAGCGCTTTGCCAACTTCAGCGGGGGTAAGATCACCAAGGTGAGCGCTCATGACGCCATCCCAGGCAGCTCTGTGGGCCACAGTTGGCATCAGAATAACACAAAGAAAGTGATAGCCACGAGTTTGATAGCTGCTGTTTACACAGTACCTGTCCCTGTTCTGAAGGTTCTACACATACTGTGAAGTAGGGACTGTAGTTTCGCCATTGTCCAGGACGGGAAAACAGTCACAGAGAGGTGAAGCGACCTGGGATGCTTTTTAAAAATAGACATTTCTGGGTTTATCCCAGTGCTAGTGAATTTGAATCTCTGGAGGACAGGGCCCAGGAATCTGCATTTTTGCAAAATCCCTGAATGCTTGTTATACACAGTCAAGTTCCAGGGCCACTGTCTTACTGGATTTACCGCAGCTTCTGGTTGTGCTTGGGCTGGTCCTGGCAGGGACGCTCAGGGTTCTCCAGATGAGTGTGATGAGCACTGGGCAGTGGGACTCGCATTGTCCATGTCCTGTTGATGTCTAGAACAGGTGCCATTGCATGCTCTGGCTTTTTATGGAATATGGAGTTAAAAAAAACTACTTTTGACACGATGGTATTTTATTTTTTAAATTTTATTTTAAGACAGGGTCTCAGTCTGTCACCTGGGCTGGAGTGCAGTGGCGTCATCACAGCTCACTGCAGTCTTGACCTCCTATGCTCAAGCGATCCGCCTGCCTTAGCCTCCTGAGTAGCTGGGACTGTGGGCACATGCCACCATGCCTGGTTAATTTTTTAAAAATTTTTTGTAGAGACAGGATCTTGCTGTGTTGCCCAGGCTGGTCTCAAACTCCTGGGCTCAAGTGACCTGCCTGCCTTGACCTCTCACAGTGCTGGGATTACAGGTGTGAGCCACCACACCCAGCCTATAGTGGCATTTTCGTAGAAGATGTGTTTCTTTTTTCTTTTTTGAGACAGTCTTGCTCTGATGCCCAGGCTGGATTGCAGTGGCGCTGTCTCCGCCTTCTGGGTTCAAGTGATTGTCCTGCCTCAGCCTCCAGAGTAGTTGGGATTAAGGCGCCCGCCACCACACCTGGCTAATTTTTGTGTTTTTAGTAGACGGGGTTTTGCCATGTTGGCCAGGCTGGTCTAGAGCTCCTGAGCTCAGGTGGTGCGCCTGCCTCAGCCTCCTAAAGTGCTGGGATAACAGGCATGAGCCACCGCGCCTAGTAGATGTCTGTATTTCATAAAAATCTGTTCATAAAAGTTCTGTTCTGAGAGCCTGGTTATGTGGAACAACACCCTTGGCTGAGCCTCCATTTCCTCACTGGTAGCGGTAGGGGGCTTGCTTAGGTCAGCATTTCCCAAATGTGTTTGCAGATTCTTTGTTGTAGACTCAGGTGTCATGTAACCACAAGGGCACGTTTTAAGAAATGTGTCACCAGGCAGTTCCGTTACTGTGTGAACATCATAGAGTGCATTTACACAAACATAGATGACGGAGCCGGCTGTATGGTATAGCCCATTGCTCCTAGGCCACAAACCTACACAGCCTGTTCCTGTCCTGAATACTGTAGGCAGTTGCAACACAATGGGAAGTATTTGTGTATCTAAACATAGAGAAGGTACAGTGAAAATGCAGTATTATAATCTTACGAGATCACTGTTGTATATGTGGTCTGTCATTGACCGAAACATGGTTATGTGGCACATGACTGATGGTATGTGACGTTTAAGAACAGGCAAAATTAATGGTGACAGAAATCAGAACAGTGGATATTTGAGATGGGGGCAATGACTGGGATGTGGGAATTTTCTAGTTGATGTTCTGCATGTCCATCAGTATATACTTGTCAAAACTCTTTGATCTATATACTGAAGATCTATGCATTTCAACAAATCCCACAACTCAGTTTAAAAAAATGATTTAGGCTGGGCACAATAGCTTACACCTCTAATCTCTGCACTTAGGGAGGCTGAGGTGGGAGGATTGCTTGAGACTGGGAGTTTAAGACCATCTTGGGCAACATAGTGAGACCCTGTCTCTACAAAAAAATTTTGGGTTTTTTTTTTTTTTTTTTTTTTTGAGACGGAGTCTCACTCTGTCACCCAGGCTAGAGTGCAGTGGCATCATCTCAGCTCACTGCAATATCTGCCTCCCAAGTTCAAGCGATTCTCCTGCCTCAGCCCTCCAAGTATCTGGGACCACAAGTGTGTGCCACCATGCCTGGCTAAATTTTGTATTTTTAGTAGAGACGGGGTTCCACCATGTTGGCCAGGCTGGTCTTGAACTCCTGACCTCAAGTGATCCACCCACCTTGGCCTCCCAAAGTGTTGGGATTATAGATATGAGCCATCACGCCCGGCCTAAAAAATTTTTTATTAATTGGCCAGTCATGGTGGCATGTGCCTATAGTCCCAGCTATGTGGGAGGTAGAGATAGGAGGATTGCTTGAGTCGAGGAGTTTGAAGTTACAGTGAGCTATGATTGTGCCACTGCACTCTAGCCTGGGCGACAGAGCAAGACTGTGTTTCTAAAA
Organism: Symphalangus syndactylus; assembly: GCF_028878055.3. NCBI lineage: Eukaryota > Metazoa > Chordata > Mammalia > Primates > Hylobatidae > Symphalangus > Symphalangus syndactylus. The sequence continues at coordinate 12,823,477 of NC_072436.2, read as the reverse complement.
AAAAAAAAAAAAAATTATGTATATATTTTTTGGAGTTGCTAAACACACATCTGTATATGACCCAGAATAATGGCAATCCTGTTGTGTGGGCTCTGTGCTGTCCTGGTGCACTCAGCCTACAGCTGCCATGCCAGGCACTATTACTGCTAAGAATATATGTGTGTGTATGTATGTATGTATGTGCGTGTATGTATATGTGTGTGCATGTATGTGTGTATGTATGCATGTATGTGTGTGCATGTATGTGTGTATGTATGCATGTATGTGTATGCATGTGTGTATATATGTGTGTGAGTGTATGTATACATGTGTGTATGCACGTGTGCAGGTATGTGTTGTGCATGTATGTATACGCGCACATATATGTATGTGCATGCATTATGTGTGCATGTGTATGCATGTGTGCATTTATGTGTGTGTGTGCATGTGTGTATGTGTGTGTATGCATGTGTGTATATATGCATGCATGTGTGTATATATGTGCGTGTATGCATGTGTGTATATATGTATACATGTATGTATGTGTGTGTCTATTTTTTTCTATGAAAAATTGGTCAGTTTTGGGAACACATTTTAGCATGACCTTTCTTCTGATCCAGTTCATTAAAAGTCTTACTTGCTGTAGCAGTTGGCTGTGTTAATTCAGCACTTTTATTTCTGAAGATCTGAAACCCAGCATTCTCTCCCTTTTCTCCCACCAACAACGTTCCTGTAAAGTGGAGGGAAAGAAAATGAGTGACTCTTCTCATTTTATCGTTAGGAACCAGGTGGTGAGAGAACTAATGTAGATGCTTGACAAAGACAAGAAGAGATCCTACATTGCTTGATGGGACAATAAAGTTTCCCATAGGCTGGCTGGAGAAGACTCACTTCTCAGCATCTTGGTGTTTTTTGTTTGTTTGTTTGTTTGTTTGTTTTGAGATGGAGTCTCGCTCTGTTGCCAGGCTGGAGTGCAGTGGCACAACCTCGGCTCCCTGTAACCTCCACCTCCCGGTTTCAAGCGATTCTCCTGCCTCAGCCTCCCGCATAGCTGGAACTACAGGCACGTGCCACCACACCCAGCTAATTTTTGTATTTTTAGTAGAGACAAGGTTTCGCCATGTTGGATGGTCTCAATCTCTTGACCTTGTGATCTACCCGCCTTGGCCTCCCAAAGTGCTGGGATTACAGGCGTGAGCCACTGCACCTGGCCAGCATCTTGGTTTTTAATCATTGCCTGGGGGAGCTCCTGCACAGTGTTGCTGCACACCCAGTCATCCCAAATTGTCTTTTTCTTTTTTCGTGGTAGGGCAGTTTTGAGACAGAGTCTCACTCTGTCACCCAGGCTGAGTGCAGTGGCTCGATCTTGGCTCACTGCAACCTGCGCTTCGCGGGTTCAAGTGATTCTCATTCCGCAGCCTCCTGAGTAGCTGGGATTACAGGCAGTGCACCACCATGCCCAGCTAATTTTTTGTATTTTTATTAGAAGTGGGGTTTCGCTATATTGGTCAGGCTGGTCTCGAACTCCTCAAGTGATCCTCCTGCCTCAGCCTCCCAAAATGCTGGGATTACAGGCGTGAGCCACTGCGCCCGGCCCCTAAATTGTTAAAGACCAGCCAAGTTGGGCATTTTGTGTGGTTGTGGATGGAATGGGCAAATTGATCTTTACTCTCAAAGTGAATTTTATTTGCCTTTTCCTTGATTTTTCAAACAGGATGTAGGTTATCCGGAATTCCTCAACATACGTCCGTATATGTCCCAGAATAATGGTGATCCTGTCATGTATGGACTCTATGCTGTCCTGGTGCACTCGGGCTACAGCTGCCATGCCGGGCACTATTACTGCTACGTGAAGGTGAGAGGCTTGTGTCAGTGCAGCTGCCTCCTGGGGCAGGTTTCAGCACCCATGCACATCCAGATGCGGCCTCTGTAGAGCACTTACTTTGTGAAAAGTGTCATGTTTTGTAGTCGTATTCAAGTCCTCATTGTTGCCTCTCTGCATGGAGTGAAAAGATGCCTTTACAGAAGTGTTGCACCAGAACCTAGTGTTCTCAGACTTGCAGTGAGACACGGAAGAGGCAGCCGCTTCTGGGGCCATCCTTAGAACCCTGGCACAATCGGCCATGGTGATGACACTGCCTGAATGTCCTTTAGAAGTGACACTTCCTGTCTCTTGGGGCACTAGGAAGGAACTGGGACTCAGAGCACCCTTTGGGGTCACATTCCGAGTTATGAAAATATTATACATTTTAATAGAAGTTGTTACCTGTTGATTATTAATAGTGTTTGGAAATGTAGCAACTAACAGATTTTTTATTCCCTTTTTAAAAAGTGAGGATAATGGGATGCTTGTTGATTGTTTTGTTTTCTGCAACATCCTTGGCTGCTTCAGGCAAGCAATGGACAGTGGTACCAGATGAATGATTCCTTGGTCCATTCCAGCAATGTCAAGGTGGTTCTGAACCAGCAGGCCTACGTGCTGTTCTATCTGCGGTAATAAACTCACGCCCTTCCCAGATGAGCTTACTCCCTCTGCTCTTTCCTTATACCGATGGGCCTCCCTAATCTTTTTTTGTTTGAAGGTAATTGGGAATTCCACTGGAGGGGTTCGTCATGTGTCATGGAGAACGTCCACAGGGAAGGACACTTTTTAGTAAAGCCAGAGCCTTGGGAAGGTCAGGACAGGATTCCCTCTGCCCTCACGTTGATGCTGTTTTGAATGTAAATGGGAAAGTCACCATTTATAGTATTGCCCCAAATTAGAGGTACTGCTCCCTGGATGGTAGCCAGCCAGTGCCCCTTTCCATGTGGGGAAGCAGCCCCTGTAGGGATAGGCTGGGAAGGATGTGTTTGTGGGGGTGTTGCCGCAGAGGTTCTCTGGAGGGGCCTTCTCCCAGAGCTGGCTGTCACTGACCTGGAGGCTGGAGCCCGTGGCAGCTGAGGCATTTTCACTGCTTTGTACATCTCTGCTGAGTGTTGCTGAGGTGTTTGAGGGGTCTCTCTTGCTTTCTGGTACATTGAACTCTGATCTTGGAGGAATTCTGACTCTAATTTGCCCTTGCTCTGCTTATATTCAGCAGATACCTGGGGCTGATCTCTCAGCCTCACTGTGGTTGAAAGGCAAAGGGAGATTCCAGAGAAGTGGTTAGGACTGGCAGGGTTTCCCCAGGCCGTGTTTCTGCCTTTGCCCTGCCTGAACTTATTCTGATTCTCTCCATTTCTGTAATGCCTAGTAAGAGAATTCCCGACTTGTTTTCTTCCTTTGACAGAATTCCAGGCTCTAAGAAAAGTCCCGAGGGCCTCATCTCCAGGACAGGCTCCTCCTCCCTTCCCGGCCGCCCGAGTGTGATTCCAGATCACTCCAAGAAGAACATCGGCAATGGGATTATTTCCTCCCCACTGACTGGAAAGGTACTTGTGAGAATGGTGGAGGCCAAAGCGGCTGGTCTTGGTGCTCCCCACAGACCTCCTCACGCTTGGGAAGTTGGCCACGGTGGAAGAAGTTTGCAGGCAGTTTGCGCTATTCTAGTTGATGTTATTTCTTTTTTTTTTCTTTTTTTTTTTTTTTTTTTTTTTGAGACGGAGTCTAGCTCTGTCGCCCAGGCTGGAGTGCTGTGGTGCGATCACGGCTCACTGCAAGCTCTGCCTCCCGGGTTGCCGCCATTCTCCTGCCTCAGCCTCCCGAGTAGCTGGGATTACAGGCGCCCACAACCACGCCCGGCTAATTTTTTTGTATTTTTAGTAGAGATGGGGTTTCACCGTGTTAGCCAGGATGGTCTCGATCTCCTGACCTTAGGATCTGCCCGCCTCAGCCTCCCAAAGTGCTGAGATTACAGGCGTGAACCACCACGCCCGGCTGATGTTATTTCTTAAACTGGTCATCAGCTGACATTAGGTATAGAGAAAGAGGAGACATGAATGAGAAAATCCTGACCCAGCAAATTAGAACTGTCATTCACAGGTCTGTTCTACTCATGAGACCAGCACACTTAACAGGTGTCGTGACAGGTGTGCCAAGCAAACTTTCTGTGTGCGCTCCTTTTATTTCCTTTATAATGCCAAGCAAACTTTTTTTTTGGAGACAGGGTCTCGCTCTGTTACCCAGACTGGAGTACAGTGGCACAATCATGGTTCAGGGCAGGCTTGAGCTCCTGGATTCAAGCCATCCTCCTGCCCCAGCCTCCCTAGTATTCGGGACTATCAGTGCACTACCACACCCAGCTAATTTTTAAATTTTGTGTAGAGACAGAGTCTCACTATGTTGCCCTGGCTGGTCTTAAGCTCCTCAGCCCAAGCAGTTTTCCTGCCTTGGCCTCCCAAAGTGCCAGGATTATAGGCACCAAGCAAACTCTTAACCATAAGCATGTGGGAAAAAATACCCTTTTTTTTTTTTTCTTTGAAACGGAGTCTCATTCTGTCGCCCAGGCTGGAGTGCAGTGGCGCAATCTTGGCTTGCTGCAACCTCCACCTCCCAGGTTCAAGCGATTCTCCTGCCTCAGCCTCCCGAGTAGCTGGGGACTACAGGCGCGTGCCACCACGCGTGGCTAATTTTTTGTATTTTTAGTAGAGATGGGATTTCACTTTGTTAGACAGGATGGTCTCGATCTCCTGACCTCGTGATCCACCCGCCGCAGCCTCCCAAAGTGCTGGGATTACAGACGTGAGCCACTGTGCCTGGCCTCTCCTCACATTTTAACAGGGAAAATGTGAGTAGTTTGTACCAATGTTAGTTTCCTGATTGGGGTAATTCTGCTGTGGTTATGTAAGAGAATGTCTTTGTTCTTTGGAAATACACATGGACATATTTTGGGGTAAAAGAACATCATGTCTGCAATTTACTCAAAGGGATCAGAAATAGAAATATGTGTATGTGCGTACATACATAGTCATACATATATACACACATACATATACATACAGAGAGAGGATGATAAAGGTTATGTGGTTACAGGTTAACCATTAGGAACTACCCTCTGAGTTACCTTTGTGTGTATTTGAAATTTTCTGCTAGAACTGTTAAGAATTCAGTTTCACTAAGTGGTTTCATGTGCAGTTTCCTCATTAGAACACAGTGATCATTTGAAGTGGGGTGGACCCTCTCTCGATGACTGTTTCTTTTCTTTTCTTTTTTTTTTTTGAGACAGAGTCTTGCTCTGTCGCTGAGGCTGGAGTGCAGTGGCACCATCTCAGCTCACTGCAGCCTCTGCCTCCTGGGTTCAAGCGATTCTCCTGCCTCAGCCTCCTGAGTAGCTGTGATTACAGGTGCCCGCCAGCACGCCTGGCTAATTTTTGTAGTTTTAGTAGAGATGGGGTTTCACCACGTTGGCCAGGCTGGTCTGGAACTCCTGACCTCCGGTGATTCGCCCAGCTTGGCCTCCCAGAGTCCTGGGATACAGGCATGAGCCACCGTGCCCAGCCTGGATGACTATTTTTGATGGATTGTCTTCCCCTCCCTTTAGAATGAAGAGTTGAACCCCACACACAGGCAGTCAGGGCCTTTCACAGTCTGCAGGGGTTTTGGTCATTTACGTACATCTGTATTTCCCTTCACATTAAAGAAAATAGAAGCTGAAATTAGAAGCATTAGAATTGACGTGGCAGTGAAATACATGATATAATTGCAAAGTTGGTGGTCACTGTAGCCCAGACTAGGAAGTTAGGAAGCAGCCTGGGCCTGGTACTGTGACTCAGGTCTGTAATTCCAACACTTTGGGAAGCCATTGTGGGAAGATCACTGGATCCCAGGAGTTCGAGACCAACCTGGGCAAAACCCTGTCTCTACTAAAAATGCAAAAGCTAGCCAGGTTTAATGGCACGTGCCTGTAGTCCCAGCTACTCAGGAGGCTGAGGTGGGAGGATCACTTGAGCCAGGGAGATTAAGGCTGCAGTGAGTCATGATCATACCACTCCACAGCAGCCTGGGCAACAGAGCAAGACCCTGTCTCAAAACAAATTTAAAAAGTAGCCTGGGCAACATAGATCCCATCAGCACAGAGAATATTCAGTAAGCTGATGTGGGAGGATCACTTGAACCCGGGAGGTTGAGGCCGTATGCAGTGAGCCATGATCACGCTGGTGAATTCCAGGCAAGGTGACAGAGTGAGACCTTGTCTACAAAAAAAAAGAATAGGGGGGCCGGGCACTTTGGGAGACTGAGGTAGGTGGACCATTTGAGCTCAGGAGTTTTGAGACCAGCTTGCCAACATGGTGAGACCCTGTGTCTACTAAAAATACAAAAGTTAGCTGCGCGTGGTGGCGTGCACCTGTAGTCCCAGCTATTCAAGAGGCTGAGGTAGGAGAATTGCTTGAACCTGGGAGGTGGAGGTTGCAGTGAGCTGAGACTGTGCCACTGCACTCCAGCCTGGGCGATAGAGCGGGACTCCATCTCAAAAAAAAAAAAAAAAAAAAAGGAAGCAGCCTGGGCCACATAGAAAGACCCCCATCTCCAAAACCCCATCTCCAAAAAAAGTGCAAAAATTAGCCAGGTGTGGTGGTACACGTCTGTTGTCCCAGCTGTTGGGAGGTTGAGGCAGAAGGATTGCTTAAGCACAGGAGGTCAAGGCTGCATTGAGCTATCATTGTGCCACTGCGCTCCAGCCTGGACAACAGAATGAGACCCTGTCTCAAAAAACCCCAGAAAAACAAAGGAAGCCTCACTTGCCACAGGAACTCCACGGGCACAGTGATGCCCGAGGGTGGAGGTTGGCTCAAGGAGAGTCCCTGTGTCAGGCACACCTGCAGGGGCGCTTCACTGACCATGAGCATTTTCATTACAAACGTGATTTTCCAAATACACAGCAAGCAGACAAGAGCCATTTTACTGTAAATGACATGGTGCAAGTTCTAGTGTGTATGGAAATGTTCAACCAGTGAAAAGGCTTTGTGGTGCACTGGAAAGATGAATTCCTTTTAGAAAACAGTATTAACAAAGAATAGAATGTAGGGAGCAAAACAAAACTCAAGAAAATAGAGGTAAATTCTTAACCTCTGAGAGAGGGAAGACTTTGTATGCTTAAAATTGAAGGATAAAATGTAGAAAAAGTATGAATTGACTAAGATTTACATTTTTGTACATAATTTATTACAAACACAAATGAAACAATAAAACCTTGTAAAATATTGTCAACTAAAGGTTAACATTTGTAAACAAAAGATCTCATTCAAATGAAGATCACTCTAGTGCATGTGCAGCGAATATGAATGTTAAAGTGGTAATAGCCCAAACGAGTGTCAAATTAGCAAATGTTTTGAAAAATAGATGTTGCTGGAGTATAGTAAAAGCAGTTTGGCATTTTGCATCAGATTTCATGAAAATATTCATAGCCTTGTAATTCCATTTCCTGAAAATTAGCATGGAGTACTAAATACAGGAAAAGCTCAACAAATATTTTTTAAGCACCAACTATCTACCAGACCCTTGAGTTACCGGTGAGGGCTGCAGGGGGAACAAGAGAGATATGGGTACAGCCTCTTGGTCAAGCAGGGGAAGGCTGACATTCAGCATCTAAATACAGAATAATAAGTTATTTCTATGCAGTTGTAATAAGTGCTCTGAAGGATAAAGGATACACACACACATACTGTACTGTATTGTTAATTTCAACAGTTGGAGACAATATAGCTTATATAAATTAACCATACAGTTAATATGCATCAGTAGTACATAGTATATATAGTAAAATGTCAAAGACAGGCTGACAGGCAGGGTGCAGTTGCTCAGGCGTGTAATCCCAGCACTTTGAGAGGCCAGGGTGGGAGGATTGCTTGAGCTCAGGAATTCAAGGCCAGCTGGGGCAACATAGCAAGATCCCCATCTCTACAAAATAGTAATAATGATTCAGGTGTGGTAGTCTACTCCTGTAGTCCTAGCCACTTGGGCAGCTCAAGTGGGAGGATCTCTTGAGCCCAGAAGGTTGAGGCTGCAGTGAGTTATGATGACATCATCGCGCCACTGCACTCCAGCCTGGGCAACAGAGCAAGACCCTGTCTTAAAGGTATTTATTGAGCGTTGTCGCCCATAAAAATGCTTGAGATAATAGCTTTAAGATAAAACTGGGTTGCAACTCTTCAGGCCAGAACCATTTGGAAGAAAAGATTGAAAGAAGAAAGCACTAGAACGTTAATGCGTGGTTATGTTTAGGTGATGGAACTTTGCTAAATTTTTTTCCTTTATACTTTTTTCTCTTCTCAAATCTTGATGAAAATGTACTGGTTTTATAGTAAAGATGGCCATAAAGGTATGTATTCAGGCCAGGTGCTATGGCTCATACCTGTAATCCCAACACTTCTGGAGGCTGAGGCAGGTGGATTGCTTGAGGCCAGGAGTTTGAGACCAGCCTGGCCAACATGATAAAGCCCCATCTCTGCCAAAAATACAAAAATTAGCCGGGTGTGGTGGTGCACGCCTGTGGTCCCTGTTCCTTGGGATGTCACAAAACACCAGAATTGTTCAGAGAAGCCACAGTGTCTTTACCAAGAGTCCAGATAAATAATTTATCTTGAGCATGCTAATCAGAGGCCATGCCTGCTCCTAAGATTTGCTGTGGCCTTATGAAGATGTGGCCCAGCTGGGACTTCTCGCTTCCTCAGTTGTGTTTTCTGCTTTGCTCTCCTTAGCGACAAGACTCTGGGATGATGAAGAAGCTGCAGACCACTGAAGAGATTGGTGTGCCCATATCCAGGAATGGCTCCACCCTGGGCCTGAAGTCCCAGAACGGCTGTGTTCCTCCAAAGCTGCCCTCGGGGTCCCCTTCCCCCAAACTCTCCCAGACCCCCACACACATGCCAACCATCCTAGATGACCCTGGAAAGAAGGTGAAGAAGCCAGCTCCTCCACAGCACTTTTCCCCCAGAACTGCTCAGGGGCTGCCTGGGACCAGCAACTCGAGTAGCAGCAGATCTGGGAGCCAAAGGCAGGGCTCCTGGGACAGCAGGGATGTTGTCCTCTCTACCTCACCTAAGCTCCTGGCTACAGCCACTGCCAACGGGCATGGGCCAAAGGGGAACGACGAGAGCACTGGCCTCGACAGGAGGGGCTCCAGCAGCTCCAGCCCAGAGCACTCGGCCAGCAGCGACTCCACCAAGGCCCCCCAGACCCCCAGGAGTGGAGCGGCCCATCTCTGCGATTCTCAGGAAACAAACTGTTCCACCGCTGGCCACTCCAAAACGCTGCCAAGTGGAGCAGATTCTAAGGCGGTGAAGCTGAAGTCCCCTGTCCTGAGCAGCGCCACCGCTGAGCCTGCAAGCACCATGTCTCCTCCACCAGCCAAAAAACTGGCCCTTTCTGCCAAGAAGGTGGGTGTATGGGGGTCTCGCCGCTGCTGTGTATCAGGAGAGCTCCAAGAGTTGCTTGGTTGTGGTTTGGAGGGAGTGAGAACATTGTCCAGGGGCTTTGGCCTCCCTCATGTCAGAGGAACAACGTGTCTTAGTCATTCCCAGCCATTTGCAATTAAAGAACGGCTATCTTGGGGTGAAGGCAGTATAGGGTGTTGAGAGAGCCCTGATGATCTGGTGATGCTCATGTGACTCATGGAGGTTTGGGCAAGGTAGCAGTTCCCTGTTTTCGCAGTAGGTGGAAGATCCTGACTGAACCCGAGGGAGGGTGGGCCCCAGCAGCGCGTGTCCCTAGCAGGGGTGGGGCGGGCAGGAAGCGCAGAGCCCCAGTGGGGTGCCTGGCAGCTCTGCAGCAGGAAGCTTAGAAAGCAGCCACGGCACGAGGATGTGATTGTTGTGCTGAGATTTTTGTTTAAATTTTCTTCCTTTTTTTTGTTTTCTAACCAAAAATACTTTTCTGGTTCTTCTTCTACCATTTCCCTGCCCCTCACCTCCCCTTTTTGTCTTCTTCTATCCCCTCATCTTTTTTTCTGGGCTCTTTTGTTTTTATTTTCATTTTTTGTTACTTTTGTTTTCCCTCTTCACTCACGGAAACCTTTTTTAGACCACCAAGTTTTTATTTATGTCGATAACTGCAGGCCAGCACCCTGTGGAGGGCGACCGGCAATGACCTCCGTCCATCTCCCCCCTCACCATCCTCCGACCTCACCCACCCCATGAAAACCTCTCACCCCGTCGTTGCCTCCACTTGGCCCGTCCATAGAGCCAGGTAAGCTTTGGGCCGGGACCTTCTGGGTGCCGACTGGTTCTCCCTGTGGTTGCGTGTGCCTGGCTGGTGAGGAGTTGGACGGATCGCCAGCTTCACAGGACAGACAAAGCATTGGGGCAGCCAGGAGGTACAGGGGGGCATCACCGACCAAGGTCCCCCTCTTCCGTGTTCGCCTGTGGTAAAGGAGCTTTGGGTGGTGAAGGCAGTTCGGCCTCTGCAGTCCTGATGTCTTGGTTCTGTCTTTGTTGGTGGTCTGTCTGTGACATCCATGTGGTGACGTGGTGTGCTGGGGACTGACCTTTCCTGTGTCCCTACCAGCCCCATGACAGTACTTCCCAGTCGAAGAGAAAGGCGAAGTGAGGCCTTGGCGAGAGGCCTTGAGTGAGCTCGGAGTCCCGTGCGTTTTTTGTGGGACGTCTTGCCTGCTAGCGTCATGTGGGTTAAGAACTGTCTCAGGGCTCTCGGGTTCCTCTGCAGACACCTGCTGGAGATGGGACCTGTGCATGTGGGACCTGGTCCACAGGGGCTGCCTGCGTCTCGTAGGTGCCTCGAGTGGCAGGAAGTTGAGAGTAACTGGTAAATGGCTGTCTGGAAGCCGGTGGGAGTGGGGATGGAAGCAGTGAAAGATGGGGTGAGCCATGAGGCGGCCTGCGGGGACTGTACTGGTGGCCCGGACTCTGGGTTCTAGTTCTAGAATCTCCAGTGCTGCATGAGGGCGAGGTATGACTGTGCATCGCCCACAGCCTCTGCCTTACTGTCCTCTCACATATACATGCACAAACACACCTCTACCCTATACCTAGCATAAGATTTGTGTACACAGGAGGGCCTTAAGTGTTTGGGTGTTTTTCGTTTCTTGCCTTACAAGCTTTTTTTTGAAAAGATTCCAGAAGACACTTAAGAGTAATGAAACATCGTGCAGCTGATGGCCCTTACAGTTTGTTGAGATGGTGATGGGCGCCCTGTTTTCCGCAGGAACCCTGGGAGGTGGGCTTTGTGGTCCCAGCTCATTGACAAATGAGAACATGGTGGTTCAGAGTGAGAAGTTAATTTTCCTAGGGACACATAGCTGGCAAGAGGGAGCTCACAGAGCCTCACTGGGTTTGGCGCTAGATCCTGTCCCGGACACGCCTTGCTCATGATTCTGCTCTACGAATCTGTGTCCCGGTTTCAGCGTCGTAATGACGCTAATGTGGAGGTGTCATTAGGCCAACTCAACACTTGCCTTCCTTATGAGGCTCACTTCCTGCCCGGGAACACCCTGAGACTTTCGGAGGTTGGAAAATAAATCCTCATGGGATCTTTTTTTTTCCTTACTATTTATTGTTTAGTGAAGGCTTCCTCCCTTAACACATTTGTATTAAAGATGTTTTTACATTAGAGATTGCAAAAATACTTGAACGGCTTGGTGACAAGAAACTAAGGCATGGAACAATTCTTATTAACTTTGCCTTTTTTTAAAAAAAAAAAAAAAATTTTTTTTTTGACTTAAAATGACGTGTTGGCTTGCTTTTTTTTTTTTTTTTTTTATCTCGGGGATCAATTATTTTAAGTTCCAGGGTGCGTGTGCAGGATGTAAAGGTTTGTTACAGAGGTGTCATGGTGGTTTGCTGCACCTATCAACCCACCACCTAGGTAACTGTGCTTTTTTTTTTTTTTTTTTTTTTTTTGAGACGGAGTCTTGGTTTGTCACCCAGGCTGGAGTGTAATGGCGCTATCTCAGCTCACTGCAACCTCCGCCTCCCAGGTTCAAGCGATTCTCCTGCCTCAGTCTCCCGACTAGCTGAGATTACAGGCATGTGCCACCACGCCCGGCTAATTTTGTATTTTTAGTAGAAATGGGGTTTCACCATGTTGGCCAGGCTGGTCTCAAACTTCTGACCTCAGGTGATCCGGCCACCTTGGCTTCCCAGAGTGCTAGAATTATAGGCATGAGCCAACTTTGCATTTAAATAGATGTTGAATTAACTGTTAGCTTTCTTTCAAACATACACGTAACTTAATGTGTATCTGAAAACTACAGGGCAAAAGCCTTTTCAGATTTTTAGGTGAAAGGGAGGGGAGTGAGGGTAGACAGAAGGAACAGCTCTGCTGGGTCTTTCAGAACATCCTCTCCCTGTTTCCTGGCTGTCCCCACAGGGCTGTGTCACCTGCTCCCCAATCATCCAGCCGCCTGCAGCCCCCCTTCAGCCCCCACCCCACATTGCTGTCCAGTACCCCCAAGCCCCCAGGGACGTCAGAACCACGGAGCTGCTCCTCCATCTCGATGGCCCTGCCTCAGGTCAACGAGGACCTTGTGTCCCTTCCACACCAGCTGCCAGAGGCCAGTGAGCCCCCCCAGAGCCCCTCTGAGAAGAGGAAAAAGACCTTCGTGGGAGAGCTCCAGAGGCTGGGCTCAGAGACGCGCCTCCCACAGCACATCAGGGAGACCACTGCGGCTCCCCATGGGAAGAGGAAGAGGAAGAAGAAGAAGCACCCGGAGGACACAGCTGCCACTGCCCTGCAGGAGGGGCAGACACAGAGACAGCCTGGGAGCTCCACGCACAGGAGGGAGGGCCAGGCACAGCTGCCCGCTGTCAGATGGCAGGAAGATTGCACACAGCCACAGGTGAATGGCCAGCAGGTGGGATGTGTTACGGATGGCCACCACGTGAGCAGCAGGAAGCGGAGGAGGAAAGGAGCAGAAGGTCTTGGTGAAGAAGGCGGCCTGCACCAGGACCCACCTTGGCACAGGTAAGGGCAGGAGCAAGGTGGCATCTGTCTACCTCTGACGAAAAACAAAGCAAAACCACAGAATCTACCCCCAAGTAGGTATGGTCTGGAAATGTAGTCTGCTTGCGTGGTTTTCTAAAATGTGGATATGTGATCAGATGTCTCCTCTGGCTGGGTGTGGTGGCTCACACCTGTAATCCTAGCACTTTGGGAGGCTGAGGTGGGCAGATCACTTCAACCCAGGAGTTTGAGACCAGCCTGGGCAATATGACAAAGCCCTTTCTCTACCAAAAACAAAAATTGGTTGGGCATGGTGGCATGCGCCTATAGTCCCAGCTACTCAGGAGGCTAAGGTGGGAAGATGGTTTGAGCCCAGGAGGCGGAGGTTGCAGTGAGCTGAGATCATGTCACTGCACTATAGCCTGGGTGACAGCTAAAACCTGTCTAAAAAAAAAAAAATCTCCTCTGATAATACCAGTGGATTGGTCCTTGAAGTGACAGTGGTGTGGACAGTAGTGTCCATCATTGTATGTGCAGGGCCGTCCAAGGATGCTGGATCAGGTGTCCCGGGCCAGGCCAGGCTCTGCCGTTTCATCAGGTCAAAGTAGCCTGCACATTGGCATCAACGGTCTTGGCTCAGTTAGGATGGGAAATGTGACTGGTTTTCCCTCTACTATCTCCGTGGCTGCGTGTGGAGCATCCGCTAATGCGTATGGGGGGAAGAATGTTGCAGGGAGCTCTGTGCACTGGGTCACAGCTGGGGTGGCACCTTCTCCATGTTGGAGGCGGGTGTCTGTGCGCTCCTGCTCCCCTTCCAATTTGCTCAGAGCTGATTGCTGCCTCTCACTTCCAAGCAGCCGCTCTCCCATGGGTGACGGGGATCCAGAGGCCATGGAAGAGTCTCCAAGGAAAAAGAAAAAGAAAAAAAGAAAGCAGGAGCCACAGCGGGCGGTAGAAGAGGATGGGCATCTCGAAGGCCCAAGGAGTGCCAAGCCCCCAGATGCTGCTGTCGCTGAGTCCAGCAGCCGCGCACCATCTGCAAATGGCTGGTGTCCTGGGGACCGCATGGGTATGCACCGGGCAAGGGGTTGGGGGACCACATGGGTATGCACTGGGCGAGGGGGGTATTGGGGAGTGTACAGGCTGAGAGCAGCGTCTACTGCATCTGAGCTTGGGAGGGTCTGGGAGAAGATGTGAAGGGCCCTGGGACCCTACCAACCTTCACCCCCCGCCCCTGAGTCTGTTCCCTTGGGTGATGGGGTCGAAGCTTCCTCATGTGTCAAAGCATTTGACTGAAACAGCCCCATGGGAGAGGTTACAGTGCACATGAACTTTAAAACATTCTGTGAACACCAATGGGTCTTCCGATTCAAAGCTGTTCTGTCTACAGCTTCTCATGGAATGACTCGCTGAACTCCCAGCCTGCGTTTTTTTCTGTGATGGTTGAATTTAGAAGAGTTGGGTTCAAAAGTGAATCCTCTTCTCCCTCTGTGTAGCTGGGCCATTCAGAACATAGCATGGTTTGCTTGCTGTTGGGGACCTGTGTGCTGTGGCTGTCCTTGGGCACCACCCCTCAATCGGAGGGTGTTTTGTTTTCTTTAGGGCTGGCTGGGGCATGCCTTGGCAGGCACCCGCCACAGAACACATTTGTTAAGTGAAGGGGAGAGAAAGTCCTGGCTGCTTGGTATAGGGGGCCGAGCTTGAGTGAGGCCTCCTCTGCAGTCTGGAAGGTCTGATTATGGCAGTGCATCTGGGGCCAGCAGGACCTTAGAGACCGATCTGTATTTATGCAACTCTTAAGAAAGGAATTTATCGTTAAAAATGAAATGATGTGAAATAAAATGCAAAACGTGGGTGCTAGCCAGTGCCGACTGTGTTTGCTGGACAGCATGCTCTCAGAAGTACTGCCCTGGCCGGGCGTGGTGGCTCACGCCTGTAATCCCAGCACTTTGGGAGGCTGAGGCGGGCGGATCACAAGGTTAGGAGATGGAGACCATCCTGGCTGACACGGTGAAACCCCATCTCTACTAAAAATACAAAAAATTAGCCAGGCGTGGTGGCGGGCGCCTCTAGTCCCAGCTACTCGGGAGGCTGAGGCCAGAGAATGGCGTGAACCTGGGAGGTGGAGGTTGCAGTGAGCCGAGATTGTGCCACGGCAATCTAGCCTGGGCGCAAGAGCAAGACTCTATCTCAAAAAAAAAAAAAAGTACTGCCCTAACAACGGCACCAGAGCCGTGCTCCGTGCCACCCTCGGAGCAAAGTGGAGTTGGCTTGTTAGTGCAAGGGACATCACTTGAGCACTTGCAGTGCGCCAGGGTCCATGCCAGGTGCTGGTTGTGTCTACTGAGCAGTGCGCCCTGGGCCCTCGGGGCTCCCTGGCAAAGCCAGAACCACACAGTAAGGGCTCGTGCTTAGCAAGCAGGCGCTGGGGGCCACATGGGCTCTTGCAGTCATGTGCACCTGAGGAGAGTGGCTAAATGGGCAGGGTACCAGACCTAAGGGCAGGAGGCGCAGCACGTTGGGAGCAGGCAGGCCGCTCTGCATGGTCGGGTCCCTGGGCTGTGTGGATGAGACGGGAACCATGGAAGCCACTGTGTGGGGGCAGGGACACTTAGTCTGGAGCTCACTGAGGAATTGGAGGCAGGGAGAAATGAGGTCAGATTTGTGTGAAGGGAGGTGAGTATATTCCAGGGGCTATGTGGCTAGCTGGGCAGAGGACGAGTTCAGAAAGGGTTTCTAGAACCCAGTGAGGGTGGTGAGTGCTGTCCTGGTCCCGAGGTGCTGGGTGGACCTGCGTAGTGTTGCTGATGGGGACCAGGTTCCCCCTGGACAGTGCTTAGGAGGTCGAGGCCCCTGATGGCAGCAGCCAAGCTTGGCCGTTCCCTCCACCCCTGTGGCCGTCCAGGTATCAGGCTGGTCCTGGGGCACAGGCCTCTCCCTTAGGTGAGGTGGATTCCATTTAGATCTAGTTCTCTTCCCTCCCTCTGTCAGACTGAGGACTTACACTACTGGTTAAAGGGGTTTTGGAGGGGTTTTTTTTTTTTTTTTGCTTTTTAGCTTTTTGTTATTTTCCATGTTTTCTTTCTCATGAATTGACTTGGACAACAGCCTTCTCTATTGGGTCAGGTCATTAGTAAATTAAGCATGTAAGCCTTAGTAAATAAGCATTTAGGCTGGGTGCCATGGCTCATGCCTGTAATCCCAGCACTTTGGGAGGCCAGTGGGAGTCCCAAGGAGTTTGAGACCAACCTGGGCAACATAGTGAGACCCTGTCTTGAAAAAAAAAAAAAAAAAGGCAAGCATCCCATTACTATAAGTTCTGTTATAATTTAAGGTGTGCGATTGCTTCCCTGGTGGGTTATTTTAAACATCTGTAAATGTTTCTTGGCTGCTCCGATTGCAGGGCTGAGCCAGGCCCCTCCTGTGTCTTGGAATGGAGAGCGAGAGTCTGATGTGGTCCAGGAACTGCTCAAATACTCATCTGATAAAGCTTACGGGAGAAAAGGTACTGGTTTGAAGACAGGACTTGTGTTTGCCTTTGATTGGTTGGTTTTGTAGGAGGGAAGGTGTGGAATGGATCCTGGTGCACTGCGAGTGTGGAGGGCAGGCATCGCTCGGCTTTGAAAATGGGCTTCAATACTGGCTGGAGTCCTCTTTAAACCCTCAGCCGTGGCATGAAGGTGGCTTCCGTCCGTGGCAGGATCCAGAACAGCTGCTTCTAAGGGTTGGGGCAGGGTGAGGAGCCCCACACATGCTGGGTCTTGGGTAGGGAAGGGGCAGAGTGACCAAGCTCTTCCAACCTAGGTAATGTCACTTCTTGCTCAGAGCATGTTTTTATTTAGACTTCGAGACCGAACATGACATCTTAGTTCCTCAGACGAGGGCATGGGTTTAGAAAGAATTGAACTCTTTGGCCGTGGTTTAGGGTTTAGCTAAGAGGGCATCGCTGGGGGTTCCGTGCTGACCGACCACACATGGGCGCCGAGCCGTCCTCCTCTTGTCCTTCTCTTCACCACAAGGTGGCACTCAAAATTGTTGACTAATTATGAGTAGACTAGTTGGTAAATGACACTCTTGAAGTGAAGCCACAGGGGACCTGGGAACCTGCACTCATGCTGACCCGCGTGTCTGCCTGGTAGTTCTGACCTGGGATGGCAAGATGTCGGCGGTCAGTCAGGATGCTATTGAAGACAGCAGACAGGCCCGGACTGAGACCGTGGTTGATGACTGGGACGAAGAGTTTGACCGAGGGAAGGTATGATGCGTGATGCTGACCACAGGCTTGAGGGAGCAGGGTGGCGTGGCTCAGTTCAGGGCCCGGGCAGTTGGAGGTGGCGGCAGTGGCATGAAGTGGCCGAGCGTGAGAAGAGCCAGGCTGCCCCGGCCTGACCGGGCGTGTGGCCATGGACAGGGCATGCATCCTCGCAGTTTCCACCCGTTTGTCAATAGGGGGACTGCAGGGCGCCGTTCGCAGGGGTCATTGTGAAGAGTGGGTCTCCAGAGAGCTCGCGAGAGCCCGGCCTGTATGCAGGAAGCTGGTGACCTGCATGCAGTATGGAGCCCCAGGGGCTAGGAGAGAGCCCTTTTTGGGAACTGTGATGCCTGTGATTCTTGGTCTAGGAAAAGAAAATTAAAAAATTTAAGAGAGAGAAGAGGAGAAACTTCAACGCCTTCCAGAAACTTCAGACTCGACGGAACTTCTGGTCTGTGACTCACCCAGCAAAGGCTGCCAGCCTCAGCTATCGTCGCTGACTGTGCCCCTGTGGAAGGAGGTCGGTTCCGAGGGGGTCGGTGTAAGGGTGAGGTGGGGGTGTGTGTGCCGTGTATGTGTATAGGGGGTGTGGTGGGGTGTGGCATGCGTGTGTGTGATGTATGTGGGCTGTGTATCTGGCACATGTGTTGGGTGGTGTGTGTGTGGTGTGGGCGTGTCTGTGGTGTGTGTCCTAGTCACTTGGAGAAGGGTGTGTGTGGGATGCGTGTGTATAGGGGGTGTGTGTAGTGTGTGTTGGGTGTGGGGTGTGTACACCTGGCATCTGTGGCATGTGTCCTGGTCACTTGGAGAAGGGCATGTGTGGGGTGTGTGGGGGATGTGGGTGGTGTGTATATCTGGCACGTGTCACAGTCACTTGCAGAAGGGTGTGTGGGGTTTGCCAGCCGCCTCGAGATGCCATGCATTGGGTTCCTAGGTTGGACTCCTACCCGAGGGTGGCAGTGGGAAGGTTGGGGTCCCGTTTCTCTCTGTCAGGACTACCGTGGTTTGTTCTGCAGCCTCCTGGAGACAAGGCGTCCCTTTCTGGGAGCTGTCAGTCTGGATCTGAGGGAGCCCTCTGTGTGGGCTCTGCTGTGCTGTGAGCCTGTCACGGTAGGAGCTCTCCCGGTACCAGTGTCCACAGACCACCCAACGTAGAGGCTTTGAGGCTTCTCTAGATCGGAACCTCTTTGGTGACATTCCTGACCAGCCCTGCAAGAGAAACGACAGTGTGTGTGTGAGAAGAGGTGGCTGCACGCCTGCTGGACATCTTTGCCGGGCTGTGCCTTCTTGTGTTTCATAGACAGTGGTCTGTGCTGGCAGAGGCTACTGCCCCTGGTTGGGGCTATCAAGAGAGTGGGGGATGGTGGCCACACGTCCCCCAGGTGGTCTCCCGGTGCATAGCTGGTGGCTCTGGGCAAGCCCTCCCTTGCTTCTCGGGGCTGACGCCACCATTGTGTCCGAGCCCGCCCTTCCCTGCTTCCTCGGTGGGGCCCCTTCATCTCTTGGCCTTACCTGTCCTCAGAAAGGAAGAGCCGACCCCACCCAGCCCCCTCTCCCTTTTATGGAACTCGAGAGGGTGGCCCTACTGTGCACCCCTTCCTTGTGAGTAACTCTCAACTGTCCTGGAGAGCAGAGGCTGTTTGGGGTGGGAGGAGCCCTCGATACCTGCGAATACATCTGCTTTCCAGGCTGCTGTTTATTCTGAGACGACTGTGCTGTAGCTTCCCTTGCAGCTGCAATAACCCGCAGGTCTTCACTGGGGTGGAGGCCTTGGGGTGGAATTCTCCATTTATTTTACTACTTAATACAAAACATTTATTTTTGACCCGTCCTGTGGCTTCCAGTAGCAATATGTTTCCTTTCCCAAATATGCAAATAGTGGCTTTGTTTGCTCAATTTTGTGAGTGCTTTGGAATTTAAATGATTGTATAACTCAAGAAGATTACTTTTCTATCTTGCTCAAGCTGTGCCTGCCAACTTGTAATTTAATAAATACAGGAAATCCTCAGAGAAGGTGATATTTTCAAGAAAAAGACAAATGCCCTCATAGTAGTGGGAAGTGTGAAGGTGACCGTGAACATCCTTCCTCATCGAGTCTGTCCCGTCGTTTCCTCCCGGAGTCGTCGCAGGTGGAGATGGACGTGGTGTTGGACTTAGACCTGCTTCAGTGTGGCTCTGCTGGGCCAGAGGCGTCGTGCTGTCCCGGGTGGCTGCCCCGCTGTCTGCACCCCCTCTCCCTGGGGCAGCTTTGCTTCCTGCCCCTGTGCTTGGGGCCTGGGTGGTTACTGGCATGTAGATGGAATCGCTTTTTTAATATGGGAAGATACATTTATTTTTTTCCATGTGGGTGGGTGTCTCTTTTTGGATTTTCTTCTGTTTTTACGTTTCTCTTCTTAGAAGGGTGGGAGAGAATCAAGCTCCTGCGGCCACCTCTGTCCCAGCAGCAGTGAGTGGAGGTCTGCCTTGAGCTGCTCAGGGTGCCCTCTCCTGCGGACCAATCTCTGAATGTTCAAAGATGAGGGCCTGGCTTCCGTGCTCTGGCTTTGTAACTTATCTGGGAGGGAAAACACATGCCTTCACAGACAGTGTATGTTCCTTTTCTTCTCGGGGTGTTGACTTGCATTCCTGTGTGAACTGTTCCCTCTGCCATGTTTTTCATGTAATGTTCTGTAGTTGACAGTGTTAGTTGTCTGCTAGCAGAGAATTTATCTCCTTCCTTTCTCTCCCTTCTCTTCTCCAAATCAGTCTCTTCCCTTCTCCACTAGTTAACTGTAAAACCTTTTCCTGAGGTACATATATTCGTTAACTCTTGGGCAGTGGTGAGCACGAGATGACTTTCTGCAGCGTTTATCACTGTTGGGTGGCGTCACGTCCCTTCCCTCCACAGAAGTCATCAACCAGATAGGGAAGGGAAAGATGAGGCCCAGAAAACGAGTTCAAACTCTAGGTCATATGCACGTTATGTAAGTAAATACCAATAACCCAAGCCTTTGTCGTAGCAGTCACTTGGTTGACTTAGTATCTGGGTCTGTTTAATCTTGTGCTTGGGAATGGAGCTGGAGGGAGTGGGGCCTGTGTACAGCAGCTACCTCTCCCAGGTCCTCTCACTCACCTGCCCGACGTCCTGGTTGCATGGCCGCACCTGTCTGTGTGCAGAGGTCTGTGTCCCATCCTCTGCACCTCCTCTCCTGGGGCCTGGGGAGTCCCACATGTTGCCAAGATCTTGGTGCAATAAAATACTCTGTTTTTGTGAGTTCTGTGTCTTTGTTGGTTTCATTTGATTTTTTTTTTAAAGGTACATCCCAACCACAGTCTCGCTGATTCCATCTGTCCTGGAAGTTGAGGCTGGGCTAGGAGGGGCAGGTAGGTCCCTGCAGGGAGCTCAGTGACCAGGAGGTTACATTTGGCGAGAGCAACCCTAGTGAATGGGTGACCAAGAGGCTGAATGAACCCCAGGGTGCAGGCGGGTTGCAGTGCAGCGGGTCCTGTTGAGAATGCTGCTCTGCAGCTGTGTTACCTGGTGTGTGTGGCTCCCTGCGTCTCCCTTTAGTAACTTGGAAGTAAGCTTTCTCCACCCTAGGGTATCCACCAAACACAGGGCATCATGTCTTCGCTTCTCTTTAGGGGTTTGGCTGGGCACCCCAAAATGAGGACAGCCAAGTAAGAACAAGCGAGGTGAGGCAGCTCCTGGACCCAAACCAAAGGGGTGGCAGAGAGCAGGGCAGACTGCTGACCCAGAGGCCTTCCTGCCAGCCAGGCTGTGTCTGAAGGCATTTGCTTTGTAGCCTGGGCAGCGGTTGAGGGGGTTCTGAGGCTTGGAGAAGTGGTGATCTGACACCAACGCTGGGCGCAGTGGCGACATGGGCGAGGCTGTGGTTTTTCCATTCTTTTTTTTTTTCAAACAGAATCTCCCTCTGTCACCTAGGCTGGAGTGCAGTGGCACGATTCTCCGCTCACTGCAACCTCTGCCTCCCGGGTTCAAGCAATTCTCCTGCCTCAGCCTCCCAAGTAGCTGGGAGTACAGGTGCGCATCACCACGCCTGACTAATTTTTGTATTTTTAGTAAAGATGTGGTTTCACCATGTTGGCCAGGCTGGTCTCTTAACTTCTGACCTTGTGATCTGCTTGCCTCGGCCTCCCAAAGTGCTGGGATTCCAGGCGTGAGCCACTGCGCCTGGCTGATCTCCATCTCTTGACCTCATGATCCGCCCGCCTTGGTCTCCCAAAGTGCTGGGATTCCAGGTATGAGCCACCGTGTCCAACAGGCTTTTCAATTCTTTTTTTTTTTTTTTTTTTTTTTTTTGAGACGGAGTCTCGCTTTGTCACCCAGGCTGGAGTGCAGTGGCGCAATCTCGGCTCACTGCAAGCTCCGCCTCCCGGGTTCACGCCATTCTCCTGCCTCAGCCTCTCCGAGTAGCTGGGACTACAGGCGCCCGCCACCACGCCCGGCTAATTTTTTGTATTTTTTTTAGTAGAGACGGGGTTTCACCGTGGTCTCGATCTCCTGACCTCGTGATCCGCCCGCCTCGGCCTCCCAAAGTGCTGGGATTACAAGCGTGAGCCACCGCGCCCGGCAGGCTTTTCAATTCTTAACTGCCGTTTCCCAAACACTAGGGCCGCTTCTGGGTGTGTGTAAAAGTGAACACACGTCGTCTCGCAGGCGGCGGGCAGAGTCCCACGGGCAGGACTGAGGGCTCCAGGGCAGGGCGAGTGCTGTTAGGGGGATGCCGGGAGGCCATGAGGAGCCTGTCATGAGCTCTGCCTGAAGCACCATGGGGTGAGGTGACATTCTGAAAGGGGGCTGGCAGTGGGAGCTGGCCAGCAGGACTCAGCTGGCTAACCGTAAGTCAGGTGCAAAAGCGCAGGGCAGGTTTTGTTTGACAGTTTGGACAAGAAGGGTTACCAAGGTCTGATGTGCTTTTTAGACTCCTGAGGCTGATAGTGGATTCCAGGCTGCCTGATGGCCTGAAAGGCGGCTGGTGGCGCACAGAGAGCAGCAGGTGAGGATGACCAGCCACCAGGCTGGCTGAGAAGTGGCCGAGGCTAGAGCTAAGAGATTAGCATTAGTAGCAGAGGATAGAAGTGAAGTCACTTGGGTACTTAGGAGATGGACTCGAGGTGAGGTGACAGATACGGTGGAATGTTCCGGGTGGAGTTTAAGATTTCTGCTAGGGTGGTTAGTTGGGTTCGGAGGCCAAGTAGTAGCCAGGGAAGCAGGTGGCTCACTGACGGTTTCAGGAAGGCCTTTTAGGTGGTGAGAGATTCAATCTGACATAGTGGATGTGTTGGCATGTTACCAGAACAGGGAACCCAGGGAGAATCCTAGGCATGGGAAGTAGGCAGTGGGTGAGCTCCGAGTCTTCTAGTTAGGAAAAAGCCGACGTGTCTGGACAGTGTGGAATCAGGTGGGCATCTATTTATCCCTAACATACTGTTAGGGCTCATTAGAACTGTGACAGTGACCTTCAGGGCAGTTTAACACTGGATGGTGCTGTGAGAATCCCTGCCTCAAGTCTTGGTAGCTTGGACAACCTCAGTGAAGATGAGGATGTGGGTACACCAAGGGGGTGGTGGTAAAGGAGGACTCTGTGTGGACAGGACACGTGACATGCAGATGGGCAGCTTTCTGTGTCTTGTCACCTGAGCTGACTCCCTGGAGTCACACTCTTGCCCGGAGGTGGCCCTGCTGCTGCTTTGTGCAGATCCCACCTTGGCTTGGCCCCCTGCTTCTTCCATATCTGGACTGGGGATGACCCTTGGAGAAGATCATCTGGGTGCCATGGGTTCGGCTTTCAGGGCTGTCTGGCTGCCCTTCTTCGTTGGGCTCTGCCTGCCTTTTTGGATTTCTGCCCTTGGTCTTCAGGCAACTCCTTCCTCTCTCTCCCCTTCTTTTCAGTGATCCCTGCAAACTATTTTGCTCTCTCATTGCGTATGTGCCCACTACTCTTGGTAAGTGACTTCTAATGCTACCTCAAGAATTCCCATCCCACCCCAAAATTAAACAACACGGGAAAACCAAAGCTAAAACCAACTCCTCTTCCTCTGTTCTCGTCTCTTTCTTACCTCAGGGTTCTCAGTGCTCATAGGGCAGCAGGAGCACCTGGGGAGAGGCATTCAATACTGACGGAAGTAGAATCAGAATCTATGGATGAGGCTTAGGCATCAGCATTTGAAGCCTTCCGGGGTGGGGGGAGGGGGGTGGCGGGCGTGGTGGCTCATGCCTGTAATCCCAGCACTTTGGGAGGCCAAGGCAGACGGATCACTTGAGGTCAGAAGTTCGAGACCAGCCTGACCAACATGGTGAAACCCCATCTCTACTAAAAATACAAAAATTAGCTGGGCTTGGCCTGTGCCTGTAATCCCAACTACTTGGGAGGCTGAGGCAGGAGAACTGCTTGAACCTGGGAGGTGGAGGTTGCAGTGAGCCAAGATCATGCCACTGTACTCCAGCCTGGGCGACAGAGTGAGACTCTGTCTCAAAAACAACAACAAAAAACCTTCCCAGGGAGATCATAGTGAGCAGCAGAGTTGAGAGTTGCCGTCCTGGTCCCCGAACTCACACTGGAGCACCAGAATTGCGAGGGGCTCCTTAAAACACCAGTTGCCGGGCCCCTTCCCCCGCATTCTATTCAGCAGGTCTGGGCTGAGGCCTGAGAATGTGCGTGTCCAATAGTCCCCACGGCTGCTGCTGAGCAGACCCACTGTTCTGATCTGATGCCTCCCAGAGGGGCTGGGTGGTTGGTGTGGGAGAGTGGAAAGGAAGTGTGGTATAGGTGTTGTTCCCCATCCTCTGTGGGGACCTCTGCTGGAGGTGCTAGACGAGGTGCCCCCTCTGTGTATGCTGGCACCCCACCTGTGCCCTTGAGGCCAACCTCTTCCACCCTGGGGACCTTGCTCCATTAATTACCCTGTCTGCTCCCGTGTCTCACTCTTCCCTTCCCTTAGGAACATGTTCAGGCATCTCCCATCCTAAAAAGCCTGCATGTCCTTGTGTCCCCTCTCAGCTACCCTCTCCCTTGGTTGACATTCAGTTTGCTCTGTGTTGACTCTCCGTGGTTCTTAGTCTAGCTTCTGCCGTCATCAATTCTCAGTGACCTAATTCCCACATTTGCCACCGACTTCTGCCCAAGATTTGACACTGTTCACCTCCGCACCCTGGAGAGCTCCTCTAAGATGTGAGTCTGTTGCATTTGCTGCATACTCTAGATCAAGCCCAGAATCGACTGATCCAGTCAATACATCCCACTGAACAGCCGACTGATCCACCCTCTGTCGGGATCTCTACTGTAGACACTGAAAGAGGTGCCCCCTGAGTATAGGATCCTGGCCTCCAATAATCCTCTCGCCTTGGCCTCCCAAAGCATTGGGATTACAGGTGTGAGCCACTGTGCCTGGCCTCCAGGACAGTCTTTTAAGGCAAGAAACCAGAATCTAATCATTCCCCAGCATAAGGTTTCCCACTCCTGTTCAGAGAAAATAGTCTCCTCTATTTTGTGATCCAGCTCCCCCCTGCCTCTTCAGCCTTCCACAGCCCCCTGGAGGCCTCTGGGCAGCTGTCCAGCCCGTTGTTCTGGGATCCCAGAAAGCACTCCAGGCATTGAGGAAATTGCCCTGTGAGAGGGGCCTGAGATTAAAAACATGCTTGTTCTTAGCAAAATCTGTCCCGAATTGTTGCTTATTCAAGTTGCTTTCTCAAGGGGAAACTGCTGTATATTTTTCCTGCTTTAAAGGGATTAAAGTAGGGTCAGGCTGGAGTCAGGTTTGAATCATGACTTCCTATAGAAAGAAGGCCAGGGCCGGGCGCAGTGGCTCATGCCTGTAATCCCAGCACTTTGGGAGGCCTAGGCGGGGCAGATCACCTGAGGTCAGGACACAACATGGAGAAACTCTGTCCCTACTAAAAATGCAAAATCAGCCGGGCATGGTGGTGCATGCCTGTAATCCCAGCTACTTGGGAGGGTGAGGCAGGAGAATCGCTTGAACCCAGGAGGTGGAGGTTGCGGTGAGCCGAGATCGCACCATTGCATTCCAGCCTGGGCAACAACAGCAAAACTCCAGCTAAAAAAAAAAAAAAAAAAAAAAAGAAAAAAAGAAAAGAAAGAAGGCCAGACTGGGAATCAAGACCTGTGTTCTAAGGGGTCTGCCATGAGTTAGCATCATGAATTTGCTTTTCTCTAAAATGCAAAGGTTAGATTCAAATCATCATGATTGTCAGCTGTCACTCTCACGATACGTGTCTTGCATTTGTATTTTCATTGGTTTTCTCCCTTATGCTTCAATTAGGAGGGTGTTGATTAGAGGAAGCAATAGGACATGGCTGCCAAATATCCATTAGACATTGAGTGAGAAACAGGTCACAAGATTGCCAGTCCCTTAAGCAGGATCTAGGTATTTAGGTAGCTTTTTACCATCATGAGACCAGATTTCAACACACAGTCTAAGTACATGGCAAATACTTGCTGTGAAATGTGTGTAGGGAATTCAAGTTCTTTTACATAAACCAATGATTTTTTTTAAGGCCGTTTTAAAATGAATGTGTTGGCCAGGCGCAGTGGCTCATGCCTGTAATCCCAGCACTTCAGGAGGCTGAGATCAGAGGATTGCTTGAGCCCAAGATTTTGAGACCAGCCAAAAAAGGCCAGTCATAGTGGCTCACACCTGTAGTTCCCAGCACTTTGGGAGGCCACGGCAGACAGATCACGAGGTCAGGAGTTCAAGACCAGCCCGGCTAACATAGTGAAACCCTGTCTCTACTAAAAATAAAAAAAAATTAGCTGGGCATCATGGCACACGCCTGTAGTCCCAGCTACTCTGGAGGCTGAGGCAGGAGAATCACTTGAACCCAGGAGGTGGAGGTTGCAGTGAGCCGAGACTGCGCCATTGCGCTCCAGCCTGGGTGACAGAGTGAGACTCTGTCTTTAAAAAAAAAAAACAAAAAAACCACATCTCTACTAAAAATACAAAAATTAGCCAGGCGTGGTGGTGGGTGCCTGTAATCCCAGCTCCTCAGGGAGGCTGAGGCAGGGGAGTCACTTGAACCTGGAAAGCGGAGGTTGCAGTGAGCTGGGATCACGCTATTGCACTCCAGCCTGGATGACTCAAAAAAAAAAAAAAAAAAAAAAAAAAAAAAGAAAGGTATTATTCTGCCATTTTCTGTCTTATGTGGCTACCGTTCTCTTGGCAAGGCCTAGCACTTACCAGCCACCCAGTAAATATTTGTTGAATGAGTGAACTGGAGCAGCTGCTGAAGGCAGCATGCTTTGTGACTGTGCATTCGGACCGTGCTCAGAAAACAGCCAGCCCACCGTCCATCAAAGTTAGTGGCTCCACAGTCCACACTGCACGAATTCCCCTTCACATTGCCTTCCCTGAGCCCTACCCACACCCCCTTTGTTTTTCTGCGTAAGTGAAAACATTTTGGTGAAGTCTAGCAGGAACTGGAGCACTAGCTCCTCTATTTGAAGTGAACGCCCAAACCGTGGCACATGGCCAGCTGTCTTTTGGGTGGCACAAGGAACAGTTGGTGACAGCTGGATACAATCAAGTTCCATTACAAACAGATTTTAAGTGCCATTTACACACAGAAGAAATTGCAAGCTTTGGCAAAATAAAATCTGGGGGTTTTCAAAGCAAGACAATGCCCCAATCCAAGCCTGTGTGAGCAGTTCACTTTGCAGCCTCTTGCGGGGATTAACACCCCTTCTTCATCACGCTTCACCCTCTCTGCGAGGTCTATGCTGCAAAATTAGCAAGTCCAGGAGGCTTGCTCCCTGGCAGAGCTGCTGAGTCCTCTGTCTTCTATTTATTCACTTTTTGAAGAGACCTGAATTAAAGGTCTGTCTAACCACTGTTCAGCCTACTCCTCCTGGGTGGGAGGGGTCAGAGGCTGGCTTCTAGAAAAGCTGCTACCTCTAGATCATCCCTTTCACTTGGTCTCAGGGCATACAAATCACTCACACAGTGATTGGGCAAGTGAAGGCTGACATGCCCAGCTAAACCTCATCTCTCTTTTTTTTTTGGGGGGGGGACCGAGTTTCACTCTTGTTGCCCAGGCTGGAGTGTAATGGCGCAATCTCGGCTCACTGCAACCTCTGCCTCCCAGGTTCAAGTGATTCTTCTGCCTCAGCGTCCCAAGTAGCTGGGACTACAGGTGCGTGCCATCACGCCCGGCTAATTTTCGTACTTTTAATAGAGACGGAGTTTCGCCATATAGGCCAGGCTGGTCTCGAACTCCTGACCTCGTGATCCGCCTGCCTCAGCCTCCCAAAGTGCTGGGATTACAGGCATGAGCCACTGCACCTGGCCTCATTTCTCTTTGGTGAAGCCAGTGTTGTCCCCAGACATCTCAGTCCTTAGTGTCCCTCCTGTCCCCACCTCTGGCAATAGGCAGCATTCTGGCCGTGGTGGAGGGGAATGACATCAGGCAGTGGCTGACAGTTCTCCTCTTGGTGGAGGGGAGGCCATAGATGATGTCCTGGTATCTGGTGTTCTGTTGGCCTCAGCAATACCTACCCCATGGACCCAAGTCCCTCCAGATCTTGTCCTTGGCCCTTCCTTCCTTCACGCCTTCTAGCAGATGAGGGTGGGCTGTCTGTTGTTCCTCTAGCACACCGGGTCGGGGTGGGCATCAGTCCTGCCTTTCTCCTGAGACCCTCCAGCTTGCACCTTCCAGAAGCTGGGCACCCCCACTGCCCCACTCAACCAGCTGGGAGAACATAAAGGTAATGAAATAGAATTGTTTTAGAAAAAGGAACCAGGGCCCGGTGCGGTGGCTCACGCCTGTAATCCCAGCACTTTGGGAGGCTGAGGCGGGCAGATCATGAGGTCAAGAGATGGAGACCATCCTGGCCAACATGGTGAAACCCTGTCTGTACTAAAAGTACAAAAATCAGCTGGGCATGGTGGCGCACGCCTGTAGTCCCAGTTACTCGGGAGGCTGAGGCAGGAGAATCGCTTGAACCTGGGAGGCAGAGGTTGCAGTGAGCCGAGATTGCGCCACTGCACTCCAGCCTGGCAACAGTGAGGCTCCGTCTCAAAAAATAAAAAAATAAATAAATAAAATAAAATAATCTATGCATATGCAATTTTAAACACAACTTGCAGAGCTTCGTGTATTCACTTCCTGAGGCTGCCATAACAAAGGACCACAAACTGGGTGGCTTAAGACAATGGGAATGTTCTCTCACAGTGCCAGAGACCGGAGTCTGGACTCAAGGTGTCCTCAGGGCTGTGGGGGAGGATCCAGCCTCTCCCAGGAACTCCTTGGCTTGTGGCCACATCACTCCACTGTGCTTCCATCTTCACGTAGCCATCTTTCTGTTTCTGTGTCCAGATCTCCCTCTTTTTGTAAGGACACCAGTCCTATTTGATTAGGTCCCACCCTAATGATCTCATGTTAACTTGATTACATCTGCAAAGACCCCACTTCCAAATAAGGTCACAATTCATAGGTACTGGGGCTTAGGACTTCAACATATCTTTTGTTGGGACGTGACTCAATCCATAACAGTATGGAAAGGTTCTCTTCTTAGAGGTAGATGTGGCTCCCAGTCTCCTCTACCTCACGGATGATCAAGTGGTGCTGATTCACGAGAGTGGAAGCCTCTAGAGCTTGGGGCTTTCCGGCTGCGCTTCATTGCCCTGTGTGTTTCCAGCACACGAACAGCGACCCTAACGGAGATTTGTTCAGTGACTGAATATACACCTGTTAATAAGTAGCATGTATACATTGATTTTGATTATAAAGGGTTCTGTATTATATACCACTGTTCTGACTGCTTTTTTCACTTATACATATAGCTTGGAAATTGTCTTCTGTTGGTAATACAGAAATCTGCTTCAATCTTTTGAAGCCTGTGGGTGCTCCCTTGTATGAAAGTATCCTAATATAGTTAACCTGTTTGCTATTGATGAACTTTGAGGTGGTTCCTGAAGACATTTTAAAACCATGGTATAGGGCTGGGCATGGTGACTCACGCCTGTAATCCTAGCACTTTGGGAGGCTGAGGTGGGTGGATCACCTGAGGTCAGGAGTTCAAGACCAGCCTGGGCAACATGGTGAAACCTCGTCTCTACTAAAAATACAAAAGTTAGCCAGGTGTGGTAGCGCGTGCCTGTAATCCCAGCTACTCGGGAGGCTGAGACATGAGAATCGCTTGAACCTGGGAGGCAGAGGTTGCAGTGAGCTGAGATCATGCATCACTGCACTCCAGCCTGGGTGACAGAGCGAGACTCCGTCCCAAAAAAATAAATAAATAAAATAAAATCATGGTATAAGCATAGGAAAAATATATGTTGGGTCACCTCTGCTTAAAACCTTTCTAATTCTACTGCCGGGCGCGGTGGCTCACGCTTGTAATCCCAGCACTTTGGGAGGCCAAGGCGGGCGGATCACGAGGTCAGGAGATCGAGACCACGGTGAAACCCCGTCTCTACTAAAAATACAAAAAATTAGCCGGGCATGGTGGCGGGCGCCTGTAGTCCCAGCTACTCGGGAGGCTGAGGCAGGAGACTGGCGTGAACCCGGGAGGCAGAGCTTGCAGTGAGCCGAGATGCGCCACTGCACTCCAGCCTGGGTGACAGAGCGAGACTCTGTCTAAAAAAAAAAAACACCTTTCTAATTCTTTTCATTAGGCAAGGCAGGGACGCTGAAGGGGGAGTGTTTCGGGAAAAACTCTCCAACTATGGTCTGCCCTCACCTCACAACAATCTTCACAGAAGACTGCTCTGCCCAGAGGCGCAGGGGTCATCCCCACACACCAAGCAGTGGACACCTCCTGGGGGTCCTCTAATCCAGTCCAACTCGGACTCTATCTGGAGTGAGGTCAGATCTCACAGGCTGAGGGCCCAGTCCCCAAGACCGCATTTGTGACGCCAGTCACAAGTCTGGGCCTCTGAAGTTCTGAGCAACCAGCTGAAACTTGGGATTTCTGTGACCCCCGCTCTTTGGGTTTGATTAATTTGCTGGAGCCACTCACAGAACTTAGGGCAACACTTACATTTAGTGTTTTGTTTGTTTGTTTGTCGTTAATTTTTTTGAGACAAAGTCTCGCTCTTGTCCCCCAGTGTGATGGCGTGATCCCAGCTCACTGCAACCTCCACCTCCCGGGTTCAAGCGATTCTCCTGCTTCAGCCCCCCGAGTAGCTGGGATGACAGGCGCCCACCACCAAGCCTGGCTAGTTTTGGTATTTTAGTAGAGACGGGGTTTCACTATGTTGGCCAGGCTGGTCTCGAACTCCTGATCTCAGGTGATCCACCGGCCTCCCAAAGTGCTAGGATTATAGGCATGAGCCACCACGCCTGGCCATTTAGTGGTTTATTATAAAGGATATTGTAAAGGATACAGATGAAGAGATGGGGAAGGGGCACAGAGCTTCCAAGCCCTCCCTAGGCACCACCCTCCAGGAACCTCCACATGTTCAGCTATCCTAGCCCAGTCTTTTTTTTTTTTTTAAATGGAAATTTTTATGGAAGCTTCCTTCCCCCGGGGCACAGGGCAGGACCCTCTCTGGGGAGGGTCTTAAGACCCACAATCAGAAAGATGGGCAAGATTAAATTCCTGCCTTGGGGCGGGTGAAAGAACAAGAGAAGGCTAGAGAGATTGTTTCCTGAGGCCTAAACCAACATTATAACAAAAGACTGTAACAAGAGCTAAGGGAGGTATGAGCCAGGAACAGTGGAAAATACCAGAGGGTGGCCAGGAGCAGCAGCTTATGCCTGTAATCCTAGCACTTTGGGAGACTAAGGTGGGTGATCACTTGAGCCGAGGATTTCACAACCAGCTTGGACAACATGGAAAGACCCTGTCTCTAAAAAAAAAAAAACAATAATAATAAAATATTAGCTGGGTGTGGTGGTGCGCAACTGTAGTCCTAGCTACTTGGGAGGCTGAGGTGGGAAGATCAGTGGAGCCTGGGAGGTGGAGGCTGCAGTGAGCCATGAGCCACTGCACTCCAGCCTGGCCAACAGAGTGAGACCCTGTCTCAAAAACAAAACAAAACCAAAAACTGTAAAATACCACAGGGAGGTACCAACTTAAAAAAATTAGTTGTCCAGTGGATCAACCACTAAGGACTTACAAACCACAGCGAAACTTGCAGGGAGCCCAAACCCATTTTAAAGGTTCTCTGAAGAATCAGTGGATGTGGGGGAAGAGGTCTGGGTTAGAATCCACAGCTGGATTGGAGTCCTGTGGTTCCTGTCTCCCTGCCGCCGGCTCCTTCTCATTACGCTCCAAGGGCCGGGGACACCAATACAAGATACAAGAGTGAAACTGACTTGACTCCTGCTTGCAAGGAGGCTTTATTTTGATGTCTGTTAGCCTTGGCTTCCAAATGTCGTGCAAAGATAACAACTAAAGGACCTCTCTGGCCGGGCGCAGTGGCTCACGCCTGTAATCCCAGGGCTTTGAGAGGCACAGGTGGGCAGGTCACCTGAGGTCAGGATGTCAAGACCAGCCTGGCCAACATGGCGAAACCCTGTCTCTACTAAAAACACAAAAATTAGCTGGGCTTGGTGGCACATGGCGGTAATCCCAGCTACGTGGAGGCTGCAGTGAGCCGAGATGTGCACTGCACTCCAGCCTGGATGACACAGTGAGACCCTATCTCAAAAAAAAAAAAAAAAACCTCTGATCATGAATGTGATCTAATGGAACAGCTTCTGTGTTTCTTGGACAGTCATCCATGGTCAGGGACAGCCCTACCCAGTGGACATATGCACGCATTCATTTGCAACCAGAACAAACACTGTCTCTGTATTATGTGTGATAGACTACGATTTTTTAAAAATTCTATTTTCATCTAATAAGTATTTGTTTCATAACCATTAAGAGTCATGACCTGCTGTTTGAAAAACACTGTTCTTTCTTTTTCTGGAAACGGTCTCACTCTGACCCCCAGGCTGGAG
Source organism: Symphalangus syndactylus (assembly GCF_028878055.3). Taxonomy (NCBI): domain Eukaryota; kingdom Metazoa; phylum Chordata; class Mammalia; order Primates; family Hylobatidae; genus Symphalangus; species Symphalangus syndactylus. Next base: position 12,791,524 of record NC_072436.2, on the reverse strand, counting down.
CACAGTGGTGCAATCATAGCTTACTGAAGCCTCAACCTCCCAGGCCCGGGTGATCCCTCCCACCTCAGCTTCCCGAGTGGCTAGGACTACAGGCATGCGCCACTATGCTCAACAATTTTTAATTTTTCGTAGAGACAGAGTCTCTCTATGTTACTCAGGCTGGCCTTGAACTCCTGCCCTAAAGCAGTTTTCCTAGCTTGGCCTCCCAAAGTACTGGGGTTATAGGCATGAACCACTTCACCCAGCTGAAAAACACCAGTCTAATGGAACAATGTAAGGGAACAGAATTTGTAAACAGTCATGTTCTGTGCTAATCTGTGATTAGCAGTAATACTAGTATCCCTCCCTCTCCAAATCTATTCAGTTGGTGAGTTCAACTAAGAGGTCTAGAGTGCTGATAATAAGAATTAACATGCCATATGAATCGCTTTTCTTCTGGAGTTCTGGTCTTTGAGCAAGAGCTGAGGTGGTCTGGGACCTGCATACTGATAAGGGAAGAAAGCCAGCTCGAAGATACCTTGAACCTTCTGGTGAGTCTGGGGTTAGAAGTGAAGTAGGGAGTCAGAGAGGATGGCAAATACTGGGGGAGAGGCTCAGTGCTCCATTAGCTCATGTAACAGACGGTTTGAGAAGATTTGCCAGGTCAATGTGGGGTCAATTCTAAAAGTGTCCTAAGTCTAGGCCAAGAGGAACAAAATGCAGCTGGGTCTCTGACCTCACACGCCCAAGCCCAAGGACACATTAGCGCCAAAATGTGACTCTCTACTCTAAGGTCACCTGTAAAACTGGACAATCAGTGAAGGTTAAGATCATGAATCCGGCCGGGCGCGGTGGCTCACGCTTGTAATCCCAGCACTTTGGGAGGCCGAGGCGGGTGGATCACGAGGTCAGGAGATCGAGACCACGGTGAAACCCCGTCTCTACTAAAAATACAAAAAAAAAAAAATTAGCCGGGCGTGGTGGCGGGCGCCTGTAGTCCCAGCTACTCGGAGAGGCTGAGGCAGGAGAATGGCGTGAACCCGGGAGGCGGAGCTTGCAGTGAGCCGAGATTGCGCCACTGCACTCCAGCCTGGGCGACAGAGCAAGACTCCGTCTCAAAAAAAAAAAAAAAAAAAAAAAAAAAAAAAGATCATGAATCCAGCCAGGCATGGTGGCTCACGCCTGTAATCCCAGTACTTTGGGAGGCCAAGGAAGGAGACCAAGGAGAAAGGATCGCTTGAGCCCAGGAGTTCGAGACCAGCCTGGGCAACCTAGCAACCTCCATCTCTACAAAAAATACAAAAATTAACCAGGTATGGTGGCCAGCGCCTGCAGTCCCAGCTACTCAGGAGACTGAGGTGGGAGAACTGCTTGAGCCTGGGAAGCAGAGGTTGCAGGGAGGCATGATGGTGCCACCGTACTCTAGCCTGAGCAACACAGCAAGTGAGACCCTGTCTCAAAATAAATAAATAAATAAATAAATGAAAAAGAAAAATAGTAAAACTCACGACAGGTGGGCCCACAAGGAAAGAGTTCTGTGGCTTTTACTGCCGTTTTTTGGTTGGTCCAAAAATTCCCGGCAGTCCAGGGATCTCTGTGGAGTTCTCAGTGAATGTTCTGTGTAGGGTGCAGGAGCCACAAGTGACTGTAGGGGGAAAGGGGGGTTCTGGGGCTGGCATTCTGCAGCAGTGGGATACTCTTCTGACATAAAGAGAAGGCCGAGCGCGGTTGCTCATGCCTGTAATCCCAGCACTTTGGGAGGCCGAGGCAGGCGGATCATTTGAGGTCAGGAGTTCGAGAGCAGCCTGGCCAACATAGCGAAACCCCCTCTCTACTAAAAATACAACAATTAGTCGGGCGTGGTGGCACATGCCTGTAATCACAGCTACTCAGGAGGCTGAGGCAGGACAATCACTTGAACCCGGGAGGCGGAGGTTACAGTGAGCGGAGATCGCGCCACTGCACTCCAGCCTGGGCTACAAGAGCGAAACTCGTGTCCAATAAATAAATAAATGAATAAAATCCAAAACGCTGGGACTTGAAATGCCCTCCTTTCAGTCTTGACCCAGGTAAAATTCAGGACAAATCAAAGGAAGTAGAAGCAGTAAACTTACGACATACAATATGTAAAGGTTCTGAACGCAGGAGTAAATGAATTCAAATAGCTTTTGTGGCCTTTCGCCAAGGATCGGGCCCTCCCTGGCAAGCTGGGGCCGGGTCTGACCTTCCAGGTTGGCGTCAGCAAGGACCACCCTGCCCTTCAGTGGCCGGACACGACCCTGGGCTTTCGTGCGGTAGCCTGGCTGCAGGCCAGGTCGAGTCCGCCACCCCAGGGACCTGCACCGCCCTTGAGAAACCGAAACTTGCTCGGCCCGGAGGAGGCGGACCGGGAGGGGTCTCGGGACGGGGGCGTGGTCTAGAGGCGGGGCCAGCGGCGGGGGCAGGGGAGGGGCCTCGGGTGGGCGCGCGTGCGCAGGCCGGAGCCTCGGGAGGAGGCCGGGTACCCGGGGTGCGGCGCGCGCGGGAGGAAGGCGGGGCCTCAGGCGAGGGGCGGGGCCTCTGGCCGGGGGCAGGGGGCGGCCGCAGGGGCGGGCGCAGGCGCAGGCGCGGGCGGGCGGGGCGCCGGGGGCGGGGCTCCGAGCCGGGCTGAGGCGAGCGGGGGCCGGGTGGCGCGGCGGGACGCGAGCGGAGAGCCGGAGCGCGGAGCCCGGCTCCCGCACCATGGAGGAGGACGACAGCTACGGTCAGTGCGCCCCGGCGGCGGACGCTTCCCCCTCGCTGTCCCCCAGTCCCCTCCGGGCCCGGCCGTCCGGCAGCGCTTGCGGCGGTTGGCGTTTCCCGGGGACACTGGTGCGGGACGCGGAGCCCGGGGCGACCGGCGGGCGAGCGGTGCGCGGGGCCCCCGCGGGGCGGGGGTCGCAGGGGGTTTTGAGGGATGAGGGTCGCCGGGGCCGGGGTCGCCGGCGGCGCTGAGGGATGTGGGTGGCCGGGGCGGGGGGTCACAGGCCGGGCTCGCGGTCTCGCAGGGCCAGGGGTCGCCGCGAGCTCTGAGGAATGAGGGTCGTTGGGGTCGCGGGGCAGGATCTCAGGGGCTCTGAGGGATGAGAATCGTTGAGGTCGGTGGGGTCCCCGGGGCAGGGGTCGCAGTCTGGGTCCCGGGGCGCCGAGGGGTGGGGGTCGCTGGCCCTGCCGCCCCTCTGCGGGGCTCGGGGCGGACGCGCGGATGGCAGGGCCCGCGTTCCCCGCAGTTTCCGGCCGCTCTCGGCGTCAGCAAGTTGTCCCCGGTACACGTCTTTGTTCAGAAATGAGAACGGGGAGCGGCGCCGCCGGCGAGGCGCGGGCTCCGGGACGGCCCTGCCCGCAGGAGTATGGGCCCGGCCGCCGCCTGTCCGGTGCGTCGCCGCCTGCCGAGACGCGGGTGTGGAGCCCGAGGGGCCTCGCGGTGGGGACGCCGCTCCGCCGCCGACTGGAGACTTGACAAGCGGAGCCGCTGTCCCGCTCCCTTCGCTCCCGCGCGCTGAGGCTGCTGGCCCCGGCCAGGGGTGCCTCCCTCCAAGAGTTTGAAATTGCAGGGGTTGCAAAAGGTTGTTTGACATGCTGTAGTTAATTTATTAAGTTTGTTCATGAGGAATTAAAAGAAAGAATGGCAAATAGAACAAGTGGTGAACTTTTGTGGTTTGGTAGCAAAGTACAGATAAAGCAGAACTGTGTGGCCAAATGGAACCCAATTCTAGATTAATAACTAATGGGACATTTTTCTTTTTTTTTTTTTTAAGAGACGAGATCTCGCTCTGTCACCCAGGCTGGAGCACAGTGGCGTGATCGTAGCTCACGTCAGCCTCTTGAGTGGCTGGAACCACACACACGCCACCATGCCCGGCTAATCTTTTATTTTATTTTATTTTATTTTATTCATTTTATTTTTGAAACGGAGTCTCACTCTGTCGCCCAGGCTGGAGTGCAGTGGCGCCATCTCGGCTCACTGCAACCTCGGCCTCCCGGGCGAGCTGAGCGATTCTCCTGAGCCTACTCAGGCTCCTGAGTAGCTGGGACTACAGGCGCGTGCCACCACGCCTGGCTAATTGTTGTATTTTTAGTAGAGACGGGGTTTTGCCATGTTGGCCAGGCTGGTCTTGAACTTCTGACCTCAGGTGATCCGCCCGCCTCGGCCTCCCAAAGTGCTGGGATTACAGGCATGAGCCACCGCGCCCAGCCCTAATTTTTTATTTCTTTAAAAGATGGGGTCTTGCCATGTTACCCAGGCTGGTCTTGAACTCCTAGGCCCAAGCAATCCTCCCACCTCTGCCTCCCACAGTGTTGGGATTACAGGCGTGAGCCACCACACCCAGCCCACTTGTTACCTTATAAGTAAACAAGTAAAAGCAGCTTGTGCGTTTTTTTGTTGTTTGTTTTGTTGTGTTTTTGAGACAGAGTCTAGCTCTCTTGCGCAGGCTGGAGTGCAGGGGCGCTATCATAGCTCACTGCAAGCTCTGCTTCCTGGGCTCAAACAATCCTCTCACCTCCCTTCTCAGCCCCTCCAGTAATCTGGACTACAGGCCTGGGCTACCACGCCCTGCTAATTATTTTTATTTCTTTTTGTAGAGAGGGAGGTCTCCCTATGTTGCCTAGGCTGGTGTGAACTCCAGTTCCTATCTTGGCCTCCCAAAGTGTTGGGATTACAGGCATGAGCCACTGCTCCCAGCCTCCTTTTGTGATTAAAAAGAAAAATCACCCACTGGCTGGCCCCAAAAGATTGTTCAGCCCCTCTAGATTTCACTCCTGCCCACTGCTGAGAAGCCGGCAGCAGTTTTGCCTGCTGCTCTTTTCTCTGCCTCCTCTTGCCATTTAATTTCCCTCAGATCCCAGTGTCCTGCCTACCAGGCTTTCGTGCCCTCTCTTGTGTTCTTGCCTGCTGCAGTGGGCAGGAAGCTATTGGTCTGGTTGCTTTTAATACAGTGACTGCTTTGCCACCAGGCATGACATGAACTTGTACTTGAAAGAGGTAAATGGAAGCAGGGCGTGTTAGTTTCCTATACCTTTTATATTACCACAAGCCTGGTGGCTCAAAACAACATACATTTGTTTTAGGGTTCTGCTGGTCAGAAGTCCAAAATAGGTCTCACTGGGCTAACACTAGGCTGGTTCTTTCTGGAGGCTCGGGGGAGAACCCATTTCCTTACCTTTTCCAGCTTCTAGAGGCCACCTGTATTCCATGGTTCATAGTCCCCCTTCCATCTTCAAAGCCGGCAGGTAGCATCTTCTCATTTCTCTCAACCTCCTACCTCCCTCTTATTAAGATGCTTGTGATTACAGTGGACCCACCTGGATAATCAAGGATAAGGATTAGCAACCTTAATTCCATCTGTTACCTCAATTCCCCTTCTGCCGTGTAAGGTAACCTGTTCACAAGTTCTGGGGATTAGGACCTGGACATCTTTAGGGGCTATTATTCTGTCCTGCCACACACGAAGATGAGGAAGTTTGTTAGTTTATTCTTCCTCTTTCTTTCTTTCTGTCTGTCTGTCTGTCTTTCTTTTTTTTTTTTTTTTTTTGAGACGGAGTCTCGCTCTGTCACCCAGGCTGGAGTGCAGTGGCGCGCTCTCGGCTCACTGCAAGCTCCGCCTCCCGGGTTCATGCCATTCTCCTGCCTCAGCCTCTCCGAGCAGCTGGGACTACAGGCGCCCGCCACCACGCCCGGCTAATTTTTTTGTATTTTTAGTAGAGACAGGGTTTCACCGTGGTCTCGATCTCCTGACCTCGTGATCCACCCGCCTCGGCCTCCCAAAGTGCTGGGATTACAAGCGTGAGCCACCGCGCCCGGCCCTTTCTTTCTTTCTTGAGACGGAGTTTCACTCCTGTTGCCCAGGCTGGAGTGCAATGGCGCACTCTCGGCTCACTGCAACCTCTGCCTCCCAGGTTCAAGCGATTCTCCTGCCTCAGCCTCCTGAGTAGCTGGGATTACAGGCATGCGCCACCACGCCTGGCTAATTTTGTATTTTTAGTAGAGACAGGGTTTCTCTGTGTTGTCCAGGCTGGTCTCAAACTCCTGACCTCAGGTGATCTGCCTGCCTAGGCCTCCCAAAGTGCTGGAATTACAGGCATGAGCCACCCCGTCCAGCCTATTCCCCTTTCTACAGTTTTAAATATCATCCTTTTATTTTGGAGGAACTAAAAAGATGGAAGATTCCCCACCCAGAGGGTCACCACACAAAAAATACCTGATGCTGTAAGATGATCATATGAAGAATAAGACTCCCAAGTTCTTTAAGATTTGTGTTAGTCTCCAGAACTGTCCATTTCCCTCATAGTTTTCACAGAAAATTTACCTTGATCAGATCCCACATTGTAAAAGGAAATGTGTGTGATGGATTCATAAAGCATATAACATGACGTGTTCAGACGTCACCTCAGATCTTTCATTGTTTTCTTCTAAACAAACTTTTTATTATTATTATTTTTTAAATAGATGCAGAGTCTCACTGTGTTGTGCAGGCTGGTCTAAAACCATCTTCCCACCTCAGCCTCTGAAAGTGTTGGGATGAGCCACTGTGCCAGGCCTAATTAAACTTTTTCTTTCTTTTTTTTTTTTTTTTTTTTGAGACGGAGTCTCACTATGTTGCCCAGGCTGGAGTGCAGTGACACAATCTTGGTTCACTGCAACCTCTGCCTCCTGGGTTCAAGTGATTCTTCTGCCTCAGCCTCCCAAGTAGCTGGGATTACAGGCACCCGCCACCACACCTGGCTGATTTTTGTGTTTTTAGTAGAAATGTGGTTTCACCATATTGGCCAGGCTGGTCTTAAACTCCTGACATCAAGTGATCCACCCACCTTGGCCTCCCAAAGTGCTGGGATTACAGGCGTGAGCCACCACGCCTGGCCCTAAATAAACTTTTTTTTTTTTTTTGAGACGAGGTCTCGCTCTTTCACCCAGGCTGGAGTGCAGTGGCGCGATCTCGGCTCACTGCAGGCTGCGCCCCCCCGGGGTTCCGCCATTCTCCTGCCTCAGCCCCCCACGTAGCTGGGACTACAGGCGCCTGCCACCTCGCCCGGCTAATTTTTTGTATTTTTAGTAGAGACGGGGTTTCACCGTGTTAGCCAGGATGGTCTCGATCTCCTGACCTCGTGATCCGCCCGCCTCGGCCTCCCAAAGTGCTGGGATTACAGGCGTGAGCCACCGCGCCCGGCCTTAAATAAACTTTTTAAAGCTTAATTTTTTTTTCTTTTTTTTTGAGACAGTCTTGCTCTGTCACCCAGGATGGAGTGCAGTGGCACAATCTCAGTTCCCTGCAGCTTCCACCTCCTGGGTTCAAGCGATTCTCCTTCCTCAGCTTCCTGAGTAGGGGGTACTACAGGCACATGCTATCACGTCTGGCTAATTTTTGTATTTTTAGTAAAGATGGGGTTTCCCCATGTTGGCCAGGCTGGTCTTGAACTCCTGACCTCAATTGATCTGCCTGCTTCAGCCTCTCAAAGTGCTGGGATTACAGGCGTGAGCCACCAAGCCCAGCCTAAACCTTAATATTTGATTTTCAAAATAATGAGAAACATTTCTTATGGTGTTAACTTTGTGTGTGCGCTTTCAACAGTGCTTCCTCTGCTTTTGCACCTGTCCCTGCCGCGCAAGTTGGTAACGTTTTGTGAATCAGCCTAGGACAGGTACCATTGTTTTTAGAATTCTTTCTTTTTTTTTTTTTTTTTTTTTGTATTTTTAGTAGAGACGGGGTTTCACCGTGTTAGCCAGGATGGTCTCGATCTCCTGACCTCGTGATCCGCCCGCCTAAGCCTCCCAAAGTGCTGGGATTACAGATGTGAGCCACCGCGCCCGGCCTTAGAATTCTTTCTGGAGGGAAATGCATTGTAATTTCCTAGCTACCTTTTAGTATTAAAAAACTTTTGGAACATAGCTCATTGATAATATGCTGTAGAAAGAGAGTCTTAGAGTTTCTCTGTTCAATTAAAGACAATTTCAAAAACCAACAAAAAGGCTTTCTCAGCTCCAGTACTCTTTTGTATTCACTAGATAGGGACAGTCTGGTTCAGACTACACATATGTGGGATATGTCTTTACTGGTTTATTTATTTATTTAATTTATTTATTTTTATTTATTTTTTTTGAGACGGAGTCTTGCTCTGTTGCCTAGGCTAGAGTGCAGTGGCGCAATCTCAGCTCACTGCCTCCTGGGTTCACACCATTCTCCTGCCTCAGCCTCCTGAGTAGCTGGGACTACAGGCACCCGCCACCATGCTGGGCTAATTTTTTGTATTTTTAGTAGAGACGGGGTTTCACCATGTTAGCCAGGATGGTCTCGATCTCCTGACCTCATGCTCCACCCACCTTGGCCTCCGAAAGTGCTGGGATTACAGGCGTGAGCCACTGCGCTTGGCCTTATTTTTTTTTTTTTTTTGTGAGACAGGGTTTCGCTCTTGTTGCCCAGGCTAGAGTGCAATGGGGCAATCTCGGCTCACTGCAACCTCCGCCTCCCAGGTTCAAGCAATTATCCTGCCTCAGCCTCCCAAGTAGCTGGGATTACAGGCATGTGTCACCACGCCTGACTAATTTTGTATTTTTACTGGAGACAGGGTTTCTCCATGTTGGTCAGGCTGGTCTCGAACTCCCGACCTCAGGTGATCTGCCTGCCTCGGCCTCCCAAAGTGCTGGGATTACAGGCGTGAGCCACCGCACCTGGCCTATTGGTTTCCTTTTTTTTTTTTTTTTTTTAAACTGTTGATGGCACTGTGGAGTCCCACCAGACAAACCATTAACTTACAGGAAATACTATTCTGCTCAGGAAAAAGAAAAAAAATTGTAAAAATTAAATTTTGCATACATTTTCTTTATAACATGCATACTGTGTGTACTTTTTTTTTTTTTTTTTTTTGAGACAGAGTCTCGCTGTGTTGTCCAGCCTGGAGTCCAGTGCACGATCTTGGCTTACTGCAACCTCTGCCTCCCAGGTTCAAGTGATTCTCGTGCCTCAGCCTCCCGAGTAGCTAGGACAACAGGCGTGTGCCACCACGCTCAGCTAATTTTTTTGTATTTTTAGTAGAGTTGGGGTTTCACCATGTTGGCCAGGCTGTTCTCGAACTCCTGACCTCAAATGATCTGCCCGCATCAGCCTCCCGAAGTGCCGGGATTACAGGTGTGAGCCACTGCGCCTGGCTTGTGTACTGTTACCAGTGTATATTTCTGTGTAATAATGTTCAGGGTTGTAAACAGAAAACCACATATAATGCACTTTAAGGGGGTATTTGAGGGATTTTCTGGAGAGCATGTTCATCCTGCTGCTCTGTAATGGTCATCATTTTGGGGCTAATGACTGCAGTTGCCATGATTCAATTATGAACTTCCTTTTTTTTTTTTTTTTTTTTTTTTTTTTTTTTTTTTTGAGACGGAGTCTTTCTCTGTCCCCCAGGCTGGAGTGCGGTGGCGCGATCTCGGCTCACCGCAACCTCCACCTCCTGGGTTCACGCCATTCTCCTGCCTCAGCCTCCCGAGTAGCTGGGACCACAGGCGCCCGCCAGCACGCCCGGCTAATTTTTTTGTATTTTTTAGTAGAGACGGGGTTTCACCGTGTTAGCCAGGATGGTCTCGATCTCCTGACCTCGTGATCCACCCGCCTCGGCCTCCCAAAGTGCTGGGATTACAGGCTTGAGCCACCGCGCCCGGCCTATGAACTTCCTTTTTAAGCATAATTTCCTTTTTTTGTTGTTGAGACAGAGTCTTACTCTGTTTCCCAGGCTGGAGTGCAGTGGCGTGATCTTAGCTCACTGCAACTTCTGCCTCCTGGGTTTAAGCAATTCTCCTGTCTCAGCTTCCCAAGTAGCTGGGATTACAGGCATGTGCCACCACACCTGGCTGATTTTTGTATTTTTAGTAGAGATGGGGTTTTGCCATGTTGGCCAGGCTGGTCTCGAACTCCTGACCTCAGATGATCTGCCCACCTCAGCCTCCCAAAGTGCTGGGATTACAGTCATGAGCCACCGTGCCTGGCCTTTAAGCATAATTTCTATATAAACATTTAAAATGAAAGTTGCTGGAGTCTGTCATGTTCATTATAGCAAATGCATGTCTTATTTTTGTTCCTTTCAAGAAGTTAGCTTCAATTAGGGAAGTTTTCAGCAGAGAATTTTAAAATAATTTTTAGGTGAGTTTTCAAATGAAAAGGAAGAGACGTCTACAAATGTCCTTTACTTATTCAGCTTCTGAAATACCTTACTTTTTATTTGCCTTTGATGTAATTTTTACATTGAGTTCCCAGATTGATTATCTAAAGCAGGAAAGGTAGAACTAACTCATTATCTAAAGCAAGAAAGATAGAACGAATTTTAAGTTAAAATACCAGTGTTTTCAGCAAGAATTTAAAAAACTAGGTTTCACTTTCTCTGTAGAGGAAGAGTGGTGGGGTAAGACATTCAAGAAAGTTGTTCATTCTCATATTTCAAGAAGCATTGAGGTGCAGTTGCATAAAAACGTATCTACTGTCTCTAGCTTTGGCCTTTGAGGGAAGGATATAAGGGAATACTCAGGGCAGGGGTAAAAAGAAAAAAGACCCCTAGCACCCGAGGCTTTCAAGATCACTCTTAATAGTAACTTCTGTCCGTCTCTCCCCTTCCCCTACCCTCATCGGCCCCCACAATCCTCATGGGCCACTGGAGACTGTCAGGGTGTTCAGCCTGGTTTCTGTGCCTGGTTAGGTGTGGTGTCATAACGCTCAGGGGTACCTCAGGAGGACTAACCCTGTGGTCTGTGGATGGTGTGATGCCTCAGGAGCTGGGGTCACTGAAGGGGTGGGTGCCTGGTGGCACAGAGGGAAAGCAGGCAGCAAGTCGAGGGCCGTTATGCCAGCCACAGGTGGTGGGCTGTCTGAGGGAGCAGTGCCTCGCTGCATTTCTAACCCGATTTCCCATGCCGAATGCTCTGGTGGGTACTTCGGGGGTTTGATAAGAAAAGAGAGAAGCTTCTTCTGTGTTTTAATGGAAAGGAGTTTTATCACAGGCATAATCTTGAGTGTCTACTCAAGATTTGGGAACATTTCACATGTATGTATTACGGTTTGTGACCAAAGACTCTGGATAAAAGGAGGACTTATATCAGAATTATAGGAAGAGCTGTCATGCTGTTCCATGGAGACCTGTGTGTGGGTGGTGAGAAGATTCAACAAGAAAAATAAGGTCTAGGCACTGGCATGTCTGGGTGCTGCTGCGGGCTGGGGAGAGGAGCTGTTACATTTAAGAAAGATTTGCCTTTTCATCACCATGTCTCCAGAATAGGCATGGTGCCTGGGGCCCTACAGAGGCAGCTCGGCAACAGAACACTTGTATGCATGTTTGACCCCATGCAGAACCCGTTTTCTTTGTTTTTCTATGATATGGATGACTTCCATTGTTCTCAAACTTAGTTACTAACTTACTGATTTGCCTTTATTGAAAAGAACACAGTTATTTGCAGTGAACACTTTCTTAGAAAATCTGGAACATAAGGTTGCCATAATTATACACACTTTGTGGTCTTTAAGATATATTCTCAGGGTGACATGAACATGTCAGAGAGTATAAACATTTTTAGAATTCTTGATGTCTGGTGCCAACTTTTTCTAAAAGGGCTGCACCAATTTACTCTGTTCTTAGCAACGTATGAGTACACATACCTGTAATAGTGCAAATGTGCCCCCAGTGAAGATCAACATTTTAAAACAAACAAACAAATTGAATTTGGTGGTTACAGAATGGTGACTCATTAAATCTACTGATTACTAGCTACATTAAAAAAAAATTTTTTTTGCATATTTGTGTATTATGAACTGGCTGTGTCATAAGGAATGATGGTTTATTTACTTAACTGAGGTTAACTCTTTTCTATCAAAGTGATTTACAGGTTTTTGTCACTGATGTTTTAAGCATGGGGAAAGTGTGTATCAGTTTTGACTGGGGTTTAGGTTAGATTTTGGCTAATTGTAACAGTCATTTACCTTTCTTTTAATTTTTCTTTTAAAGATGAAAGATCTCTCAACCCATATATTGTCTTCTGGCCAACTACAAAATGTTTCCTTAGAGGAGAAATTGTGAAGTAAATAGATTTTTTAAAAATTTAATTTAGCTGGGCGCAGTGGCTCACGCCTGTAATCCCAGCACTTTGGGAGGATGAAGCAGGTGGATCACGAGGTCAGGAGATCGAGACCATCCTGGCTAACATGGTGAAACCCCGTCTCTACTAAAAATACAAAAAATTAGCCCGGCGTGGTGGCAGGAGCCTGTAGTCCCAGCTACTCGGGAGGCTGAGGCAGGAGAATGGCATGAACCTGGGAGGTGGAGCTTGCAGTGAGCCGAGATAGCCCCACTGCACTCCAGCCCGGGCGACAGAGCGAGACTCCATCTCAAAAAAAAAAAAAAAAAAAAAAAAAAAAAAAAAAAAAATTAATTTAATTTAATTTTTTTGTTTTTTTTTTTTTGAGATGGAGTCTTGCTCTGTCGCCCAGGCTGGAGTGCAGTGGCACAATCTCGGCTCACTGCAACCTCCGCCTCCCTGCCTCAGCCTCCCGAATAGCTGGGATTACAGGCATCCGCCGCCACGCCTGGCTAATTTTTGTATTTTTAGTAGAGATGGGGTTTCACCATGTTGGTAAGGCTGGCCTCGAACTCCTTACCTCAGGTGATCCGCCCGCCTCAGCCTCCCAAAGTGCTGGGATTACAGGCGTGAGCCACCGCTCCCGGCCAATAGATTTTTTTTTTGAAACTATAATTTTTCTTTTAATTAAATAGAGCAGGGTCTCACTATGTTACCCAGGCTGGTCTTGAACTCCTGGCCTCAAGTGATTCTCCTGCCTTGGCTTCCTAAAGTACTAGGATTACAGGCATGAGCCACCAAACCTTCCTGTGAATTAAACAGATTGTATTGGTCTGGGTTATAATGATAAACCGTTCAGCTTCAGGCTGGGCACCGTGGCTCATGCTTGTAATCCCAGCACTTTGGGAGGTCGAGGTGGGCAGATCGCTTAAGCTCAGGAGTTCAAGAGCAGCTTGGGCAACATGGTGAAACCCCATCTCTACTAAAATACACACAAAAAAAATTAGCCGGGTGTGGTGGTGCGTGCCTGTGATCCTAGCTACTCAGGAGGCTGAGTCACTAGAATCGCTTGAACCTGGGAGGCGGAGGTTGCAGTGAGCTGAGATCCTGCCACTGTACTCCTGCCTGGGCAACAGAGTGAGACCACGTCTCAAAAACAAAACAGGCCGGGTGCGGTGGCTCACGCCTGTAATCCCAGCACTTTGGGAGGCCGAGGTGGGTGGATCATGAGGTCAGGAGATCGAGACCATCCTGGCCAACATTGTGAAACTCTGACTCTAATAAAAATACAAAAATCAGCTTGGTGTGGTGGTGTACACCTGTAGTCTCAGCTACTCAGGAGGCTGAGGCAGGAGAATCGCTTGCACCTGGGAGGCGGAGGTTGCAGTGACCCGAGATCGCGCCACTGCACTCCAGCCTGGCGACAGAGTGAGACTCCATCTCAGAAAACAAAAACAAAAACGAAACAAAACAAAACACTTCAGTTTCTGGAATCTTATGGATCATACCTGCTCTTTTCTAAATGTTCCATGTGTTAATCAAAAGAGATTATGTCGAACAGATTTTTTCTTCGTATTTCTTGCATTCATGATCAATTAGGACACTTATTCTATAGTAAGAATTAGGAGATTGCCTTCTTATTTCAAGTATGGGGGGCACACATCATAGGCCATTTGGAACAAGAGGGATGAAACATCTCTGTGTATTGTGCTGGACCGTTGGAAGACTTCAACTTGAGAGCCGTGTGGAGTCTGGTCGAGTCTGCTTTCCTGTTATTGTTCCACCCCTTTCCTGCTCTCCTCTCCAAGATGAAAGTCTTCCGAGTGGGCTTCTAAAGAAAAGAACTTTGCCTGAACCTGTCCCTTTGCTCCATTGCCACACTACTTCTTGATTGTCTCTAATTATTGTTGCAATTTAGTTTCAGTTGCAATCATAGAGGCATGGAGGAGGTGGAAAATTATTTAGAGATGATGAAGAAGTGAATCCCACATCCTCTGAAACTGCTGGTAATGTTGTTTTGCTTCTCTGTTTGCATTAACTTCAGAAAAACACAAAAGCAGTGAAGGGTATGTAGGGGATTTCTATGACTCCTCATTATCCAGGATAGCGTGACATTGTATTATTTCTGCTTTTATGGTGGTGAGGTGGTTATTAGCTGCTTTCTTTAGTGACTGAATTTTATAGCAAGGGCCAGGATAATACCTTCCTTATCCAAGTCTTTTTATATTTTCCACCTTTTCTTTTCTTTCTTTTTTTTTTTTTTTTTTTGAGATGGAGTCTCGCTCTGTCACCAGGCTGGAGTGCAGTGGCACAATCTCGGCTCACTACAACCTCCAACTCCCTGGTTCAAGTGATTCTCCTGCCTCAGCCTCCCAAGTAGCTGGGACTACAGGTGCGTGCCACCACGCCCAGCTAATTTTTGTATTTTTAGTAGAGACAGGGTTTCACCATGTTGGCCAGGATGGTGTCTATCTCCTGACCTTGTGATCTGCCTGCCTTGGCCTCCCAAAGTGTTGGGATTACAGGTGTGAGCCACCTCATCTGGCCTTCTTTTTTCTTTGAGACAGTCTTAGTCTGTCGTCCAGGTTGGAGGGCGGTGGAGTGATCTTGGCTCACTGCAACCTCTGCCTCCTGGGTTCAGGCATTTCTCATCCTTCATCCACCTGAGTAGCTGGGATTATAGGCATGTGCCACTGCACTTGGCTTATTTTTGCATTTTTATTTTATTATTCAGACAAGGTCTTGCTCTGTTGCCCAGCCTGGAGTGCAGTGGCATGATCTCAGCTCTCTTTTTTTTTTCTTTCTCTTTATTATTATTATTATTATTATACTTTAAGTTCTAGGGTACATGTGCACAATGTGCAGGTTTGTTACATATGTATCCATGTGCCATGTTGGTGTGCTGCACCCATTAACTCGTCATTTAGCATTAGGTATATCTCCTAATGCTATCCCTCCCCCCTCCCCCCACCCCACAACAGTCCCTGGAGTGTCTGCCTCCCGGGTTCAAGTGATTCTCCTGCCTCAGCCTGCTGAGTAGCTGGGATTACAGGCGGGCACCACCATGCCTGGCTAATTTTTGTATTTTTAGTAGAGATGGGGTTTTGCCATGTTGGGCAGGCTGGTCCCAAACTCCTGGCCTCGTGTGATCTGCCCACCTCGGCCTCCCAAAGTGCTGGGATTACCGATGTGAGCTACTGCGCCTGGCCAGTTTTTGTATTTTTAGGAGAGACGGTGTTTCTCCATGTTGGCCATGCTGGCCTTGAACCCCTGAGCTCAAGGAATCTGCCTGCCTTGGCCTCCCAAAGTGCTGGGATTGCAGGTATGAGCTCCTGCACTTGGCCATTTTCTACCTTTTCTTGAGTCTTCAAGCCTTCTATTTCAGAAGCATGCCCTTACCTGGCATTATTAAATCTGTGTTGTAAATTAGTAGTGTTAGGTATGAATGATGGAACTGGCTAAGGCTATTAAAAAACCTATTTTCGGTCAGGCACTGTGGCTCACTCCTGTAATCCCAGGCCAAGGCAGGCGGATCACGAAGTCAGGAGATCGAGACCGTCCTGGCCAACATGGTGAAACCCCGTCTCTACAAAAATATAAAAATTAGCCAGGCGTGGTAGCGCATGCCTCTAGTCCTAGCTACTTGGGAGGCTGAGCCAGGAGAATCGCTTGAACCTGGGAAGTGGAGATTGCAGTGAGCCAAGGTCACGCCACTGCACTCCAGCCTGGGCGACCAAGTGAGGCTCCGTTTCTGAACAAAACAAAACAAACCACCTATTTTCTAGTAATATCACAGGTTTCTTTTTTTTTTGGAGATGGGAGTTTCGCTCTTGTTGCCCAGGCTGGAGTGCAGTGGCACGATTTCGGCCCACTGCATCCTCCACCTCCCAGGTTCAAGTGATTCTCCTGCCTCAGCCTCCCAAGTAGCTGGGATTACAGACACCTGCCACCACACCTGGCTAATTTTTGTATTTTTCTTTTTTTTTTTTGGAGACAAAGTCTTACTCTGTCATCAGGCTGGAGTGCAGTGGTGTGATCTCGGCTCACTGCAACCTCTGACTCCCTGGCTCAAGCGAGCCTCCTGCCTCAGCCTCCCGAGTAACTGGGATTACAGGTACGCGCCACCGTGCCCAGCTAAGTTTTGTATGTTTAGCACAGACAGGGTTTCACCATGTTGGCCAGGATGGCATCTATCTCCTGACCTCGTGATCCGCCCGTCTCGGCCTCCCAAAGTGCTAGGATTACAGGCATGAGCCACTATGCCTGGCCAATTTTTGTATTTTTAGTAGAGACGGAGTTTCACCATGTTGGCCAGGCCAGTTTTGAACTCCTAACCTCAGAGGATCCACCTGCCTCGGCCTCCCGAAGTGTCAGAATTACAGGTGTGAGCCACCGCATCCGGCTCACAGGTTTGTTTCTATGAGTAGTTTGTAATTGTTTATTCAATCAACAAGCATGAGTGATCATTTCATACCATGTAGTCCGTGTTGTCACCGATGCTTTGAGTCTAGAAGGAGGAGACAAACATGGCAGCAAGCTGTGAAGGAGCATGTCACAGTAGATGTGGCAGGTGTGTGCATGAAAAATGTGGGTAAACCAAGGAGAGCAGTGCCAGTTCCACCGGCGTTGGGATGGCACTGGATTGGCCAGGGGAGAGTTTGTAGAGGAGCTGGCCCTTGGGTTGGATTGTGAAAGATGAGTTAGTTCCAAGTAGGAGAACATTGCAAAGAAATATGTATCAAGCAAAGAGAATGAGAGGACAGGAGGTGTGAAGCAGTTTGGCCACTTGGAGCGACAAGTGGTTCTTTGTGCCTGGAGAGCAGGCTGTGAGCAGAGGGAGGAGGCCAGAGGCAGGGTTAG